>NW_019525403.1:944027-962987 GCF_002814215.2 Seriola lalandi dorsalis | reverse complement strand
GTCATGAGCAGGAAGCAAAACCAGTTCATTTATGTCAGTCTCGGATGGAGACGGTGATTGTAAATTCATATGTTAACACGCGGGGCTCTAGGCCACTCAGTTCTGCGGCATAAAAATTTAGATTAAGTGTACCTACTCTGCTCATGTAGACAGCTTTTTAAAATTTACACCCTGCAGATCAGAATCACTTTATCATTTACCAAGTACAATAAATGGATGGGGATTAGTCTTTCAGGTGCTGGTGCAGAGCCATACTGACGGCTTGCAAAGGCATTGGTTTTGCTTTCCACTAAAGGTGTAACCTGAAAGTGCTTTTAAGCGCATTATTGTATTGAAATGAGTTCAGTTTCTCCTTAAATATCATCCTGCATCACCATATTAACCTGTTACAGAGCCCAACGACAAAAATGATCTACTTGGTCCCCTGTTCCTCCCACTCAAAGTGCAATGCTTCGTTTCTCTACGCTGCAATATGAACAAACCGAGGACAACACAACAATTAAAATGACAAAGCGTTACATGGGGTGTCAGACAACCTACAATAGCCTATATCATGTCACATGCTCCTAAAACCACCTGAGAAATCATTCACCACTGCTGCTTATCACTAAAAAACAAAAAAGTGGTCTTTGTCCTTCACCTTAACCGGCCATACAGTTACAGAGAAACTGATCTGAGACGCTGATCTGAAACCTCAGGGCAACAGCAATAAATTTCTTGACATCAGGGCACATTTTCTGTCACACAGTTGATCTTGTGACGATGCTATGAAGCACACTTCAATGTAAAAGCATCATATCACACATAATGTGTTAACAAGCCTCTTTTATCTTGGTCAATGTAGTGCCTCCATACTATGTATGGCAGCACAGATCAGAGCGCTGATGCTCTGGATTCAATGGAACTGTTCTTGTCTACAGTCACTGACCGGGCTGTCCTTGATCAAAGTGATAATGAATACAAGTGCTTCGATCAAGTTTGCTTTTAATGCTACACATGATAAGTTTATCTCTAAAAGGATCAGTTCTAAGAAGGATGCGAAGGTATGAGGAAATAATTTTTCAAAGTAATGAGATTTTAAGAAAATCTATCAAAATACACTCATTTGACAGCTTGTGAGATTTTCTTAGCAATAAATATTGCAGTCGAATACCACAGCTCTTCTGTGAATGTCACTATTTTAAATGCTGGTGTGACCTAGGCCTTTAATAGGGGCAGGTTTACATGATAATTCATACACGTAAACATACAGAAATGTTTAGAGGAATCCCAAAATGTTAAGGTCTGGAAATAGAAAGAAACAAGGAAATTAATGCTGACTAGGGCAATGATTTCAAGTGTTTTGGGCCTAAAGATGTGACATTTTTCTTTTTAACAAGAAAATAAAGAAAACATTAGAGAAAAATAAACAGTTTTTTAAATTACTGAATTTTTTTCCTACCCTGATAATTATCCTACAACCTTTTAAATTGGGAACCAGTAGTGCTGAGTGTAGTCGACTACCATCTAATTAAGACTTTATTAATTTAGGCCATAAATCACTTATATAATATAAAGCAGCCCCTGCCTTTTATTTCTTCAACTCTCTAAACTGACTTGACTCCACACGCTGTGCACTTGAGGTGTCATCATTTTTATAGAAGACAAAGTTAGAGCGTTTGACACCTGACTGCTTTTCAAACATTCTTTGTTAATGGTTACACATTACCTGTTAGCAACCAGGACAAAGTCAAGCATCAGTTACCTTTTTCAACGTGCGGCCAGGTGGAACCCACCTGTACATGCAATGAAAATGTATAAAGGTTGGGGAGATGTTTCGTTCATGGAGTGAAAAGTCAATTATTGATGTGTGTTTATTTTCTTTTTTGAGACATACCTCTGGTTCATCTGTTAAATTGTGCCCTGTTTCCACAGACGATGGTTCAGGGTTTAAACAGTTGATTAATTAGACCACCTAAACAGGTTTGTCATTTTGAGAAGAGGAACAGAAAATTACACCTTTTCCCCATTGGAGTGTTTGGGGAATGAATGGGGCCCAGAGAGGCATCGGGTTTGTTTATTTATATTTTTAATTTGTATTTTAATGTATTAGGGTTACTTGTGGTTGTTGTGGCCAGCTTGGGAAGATAACTTAGACTGATAGCAGCAGGCTAACACAGGGTTTTTGTAATTAGGTGACTTCAGTCACTAAATTCATTCCTTTGCATTGATATTTATAGGCTGTCACACATATTTAGGTTAATTGTCATTTCGACACTCTTTTGCCAGTGTCTTGTGAATGAAGCATGAAGTTCACTGCCTATTAATTGACTATAGCCATGCATTCAATAACTGACTTTGTCTTAACGTACATCCATAGCAAAACTTGTTTTTCTGGTTTATTTATAGCACTTATCCAAAGACTGTTAAGCATGAAGAAGAACACAATGGTTTTCCCTCTGCTAATATCCAGTACACAGGAAGTATGGATGTAAAATAGAGGTAAGCTGATATGCTGCATAAAATAACAGCCAAAAAGTGTCTGTTATCACATTGATTATAAATGAGCAGCAAACATGTATTTAATATACTTATCAAACAAAATACTGGAATAGTGGCTGCTGATATTTCACTTCTGAAACTCTATCAGTGGGATGTTGAAGATACATGGAAGAGACATGGTGCAACTGGAACGCTATGCAGTCACATTCAATGGACATTCAGGTTAAAGCAATGCAAAAAATCACTCAAAGCTGTAAATGTATAAGGCCATGGACAATATAATTGAAATGAACTGTGTGGGTTTTATATGGTTTGTTAGATGGAGGCATTTTGGACGGTAATATGTTGATTTACTTTGGATTTTGCTTGTTAAACACAACAACATTTTGTCTCTGACATCCCTTATTGCCATATGCTAAAATAATGACAACATTATTTAATGATATGTGGAGTTAAATGGTGTGCACAAGTAAAAAATAAACATAAATGACCTTAGATGTATCCTGCCGTTCCTGTATTATGTGTATCACTAATGTATGTGCTGTGTATTCGCTGTGCTTGTGGATTAAAGTAATTTTAATTCTCTTCAGAACAAAAAGAAATCGCATTTTGCTGCATTTACCCACCATCAATTAAATGAAAAAAGACATCCTGATACACTCCTTCACCATCCCCGACACCTTTGCTTAATCCACTTACAATATTTGAGCTGCTTCGCAAACAAATTGATATCATCAATTGTGATGTTGGCAAATACCACAACCAATCTGCTCATGAATGTTTATCTCCTCTAACACTCACCCACCTGCTAAGAGGTGCCACGCTTTAATGAAATTGTTTGGACTACCGGCGCCCGTTGCTAAGGAACTGTGTGTCTCCTGGTTTTTTGCCTGCAGATTTCTGTCATCAAATAATGATTAGAGATGAGCACACCTCAAGGTGCTCGAGCCAGTGAAGGGTGTATTCAGATTCATATTGGCAAACAGCTCCAGGGCGAGAGGAGACACTGAAAAATGAGCCTTTGTATGTGAAGCCTTTGCTGGCATTGACTCCAGTTGTGGGCCTTTCAAAAGAAACACCATTGGCTTCACAACGTAATGCGATTGGAGACGCATCGATGTTTACGTTTTGAAGGTAGGATGACCAGGAGTTCGTCAGTCTGTGAAATTACACGGCACAGTATTCTGCTCCTCTGTACCTCTGACAAGGTGTCGGCATAAACCTGTTTTCACAACAACACCTCTTCCCACCGATTAAGGATTGTCACAGTCAACTTTCGATGCTGCTCCTTTTATCCCTGTTTGATGTCTGATTTCTTCTTCTTTCATATTTTTCAAACTACACATCAGCAAATAGACGCTGTCGGACATAGGTGACATGAAAAGACTCTAAGATCAGGTGTTTCATGAATATGTTTACACGTAGCAGCCTTTCACTGAGAAATGATTCCACACTTTTATGCTGCAAAGAGGGCTTTTTACAAAATACATCTGGTGGGTCCATGTTTTACTTGATTTGTGTTACTTCATGCTAAACAGAGACTCTTACTTTGTGTTTCAGGAATCTGTGTGTTCTCAGAGCTTAGTGCTTCTGTCTTTAACCTTCAGAAGACTCTTGCTTCATATTCATACATATCCAAGCATTTCACTATGACCCCCCCCCCCCCCCCCCCCCGGTTTGTGTTATAAATACTTTTAATTTTTCCTTTCCATGAGGGCCTCACTTACTGTAAACTATGTTGATCTGCATCTTCTTGCTGTAAGAAATCTTTTGGATGCATGGATACACAACATCTAGTAAGAAATTAGTTTACACATAAGTTCTACTCTCTCCTGGGTATTTCTGGGTGCTTAAGTTCTCAAAATTTAAACAAGACTCTTTGCTTCTTTTGTGTGATGTTCAGCTTCCCTCCCCCTCTGGAGATCTGGACTGGCAGGAAATCAAAAACTCGCTCCTCTACCCACCATAGTGCCACCGCCCCCTCTTGCACTCTCTTTACCCCCACTTGGTGACTGTAGGTGAGCATCTGGACAATGGCATACGGTTACTAGAGTCTCTCCACAGGCCCTCTGCATGGTATTCAATCAGATTGAGGCAGGAGGGCCTCTAGATTGTATAGATCCAGAGGGCTGATCCATAGGGGTGCTCACCCTGTGCAACTTCACTCCCTTAAAACCGCCTCCTTTTAAGGTAGTGCTATTGGCCCATTCACCACATGTTTAGATCAATTGTATCCCTGTTAATGGAAAATAATTGAAGTTTTTCCGAACCTGCTGCTGCTGCTCAGCTTTGCACAAAGAGGTGACCTGTGAAGGATGTTTTTAATTCAAAACCCCGTGCTAACAGGGGGAGCAGGGCTCAAATTGACATCTCTGTTTTCTGACGAGTAAAGATGTGGTTTTTTTTCTGCAGTAAGGCTAGGAGGCATCCTCGTGATAATTACTAATGCTGCGGAACAGAAGGAGAAAGAAAGCTTTCTATAGAAGCCCTCTATAGAAAAAAAAGAAAAAAACGTGGCAGTGAAATGCAGACACATCAGAGTCACGCCGAAATGGTCCCCCTTCCACGCATTAATGGCCATATCAATTGAATAGCATCTAAAGTGCTTTGAAAGGAGGTCTGTGTGAGAAACACACACACATACACAGCTCATACATACAGTCAGCACATCTTGTGATCTCCATCTCTAATGTAAACTTGGTGAGCGTGGAGGGGGGGTAAAGATGTTAACTGTGAGAAATAAATGTCATCATTGGCCTCTCCTTCAAGATGGTTTCCTCAGATAAAAATTCTATGGTCGAACTCAGCAACTCGAATCAATCAGTGCAATTAAGGCCTGCGGGCCATTACACTGGGCACACATCTTCCCATTCGTTACACTGAATGCTCCCTACTCTCATTGTGCACGGCGAGGCGTTTGTGAGGCGACTCAATAGAGAGAGTGGAAGTGCCGTCTTAAGAGACTCTTTGTGATCAGGGTAAATATAGCTCAAGGTAAATGAACATGTTAAGTAAGATCGGTTCTCAACCCAGGGGCTGGGAACCTCCACGCAGGTCAGAACATGGGTTGGCCCTCTCTTGGCCCTCTGTGCGAACTTGTTTATATGTGGGTCACTGTAAAATAATCTACAAATATAGGACAGATTACAAATCTGCACTACAAACAATTTCCATCTCAGCATGTAATTTCATTATTGAGAGACTTCAATTCAATTCTCTTCAATCA
This sequence comes from Seriola lalandi dorsalis, assembly GCF_002814215.2. Lineage (NCBI taxonomy): Eukaryota > Metazoa > Chordata > Actinopteri > Carangiformes > Carangidae > Seriola > Seriola lalandi. The sequence goes on along the minus strand of NW_019525403.1, from coordinate 957,280 downwards.
AGTACACAAAATCTGCCTGCAGTTGCTAGTCAGTTTTTCTGTGTCTTTATCAAGGCAATCAAAAAAAGGTAAGACAGGTTGTTGCACTACAGTCAAAAAAACGTAAACTGGATTTTGGAAAATACTTGAAAAAAGGTGATTTGCATTGGAGACGTGTGCAGACGTGAAGATACCTTGATGATTTCTCTGCTTACTTTACCTGATATAGCTGTGATGCAGTCACAGTTTGTGATGTGAGTAACCCGTATCTTCACTGCAGAGTTTATGACATCTAAATTTACTCCAAGGCGAGGCTCTCGCTCGGTGGAGTGCAATCAAAACCCTGTTGCCACATGCCAGGGCTTCAGTCTTTAAAAGGCCCCTCTGAGCTTCTCCCTAACAGGCTTGGTTGGCACACTCTAGCCGTCTCCCGACTTGAGACGCCCTCACCTAAATCAGCGGACGGCCTGTCCCCGATTAGCGCTAATTGCAAGCTTTGTGAGCGAGCCAGGCTTGCCGTGGATCGGCACCAGCGTCTTCTATTTCAATTTTATTTAATTTTTATTCAATCGGGAAGGTCAATTATAAGAGCAGAAATTCAGATTAGCAGCGATGGTCTGGCAGATCATCTGAACCAGCGGGTTGATGTAAGCGGCACCATGTTGAGATTGCCTGGTGTTACCTCATCCACCGCGCAACATGCCTACATTCAGATCAGAACTAGGTATGGAGGAAGGAGAGGATGGAGGATGCATCGAGGGACCTCTGGGAATGATGAAACAGACCTCTCACGTAGTGAAGGCGCAGGCTCGTCTGCCGAGTGTAGGCAGTCAAAACGTTTCTCCCCTTTTCTAGCGCTTAGACTGGGTATAATCACAGTGATGTGATATGGCTTGAGCAGGGGTAACTCTTCATAAAAGGTGGTAATTACAATCTTTATATGAGGACTGTACTGAAAACATGCAGATGTAGGTGCTGACTACTGCATATGAGAGATTGACTGAGTCTGAAAGCCAAATAGAGACACATTTTTTTGTCCAAATTGTTGAGAGTGCTTATATTTACTTTCATTTTACCATTTTAATGCCAAAAAACTAAACTAATTTCTGTCTTGTGGTTCTCTTATGGTTCTCCAACTTTAGTGAGGATTAACTCGAATGCTGTGCACAGAGCCCTGACCTGAACCTCATCCAACAACGAGAAGGGATGAACAAAAGAGATTATCAACCAACATCAGTGGCTGACCTTTTGCCATTAAAGCTGGAGTAGGTAATCTGGGGAGAGGTTTTTTTTTCTGACCAATACCACCAATACAAAATTCAATAAAGCTCTGTTCTATTATAATATATAATTGTGTTTGTTATCTGTTGCTGCACCGGCCAGAATTCAAGAACTGGACTTGGAACAGTCACATCACATCACTCTGTCTGAGCTCTGTGACCCAAAACTGGTGTTTCATACATTAAAAATGACATCAGCAGATGCTCCTCAACCGGGCCCTCCGGTTACAGGTCATCCTACCAGGTGCACTAGCCAGAAATGTCCAAAATGTGGAAAGAACATCACAGCATCACAACTCGTTTCCATGCTGCCACACATGCAGTCATTTACAGTACCAGTCATAAGTTTGGGAAAGCGTGTCAAAACTTTTGACTGGGGCTGTATTTTGCAGGAGGGGGTCCTGCACATTGCCAGACACATCTGGTATGACATCCGGGCAGTGGCTGATGATCCAGATCCAGGGGAGATCAACAGGCAGTTCAGCTATGCAGCTTACAGACAGTTTGTTGTGTAGCAATACAGAGCACTAGGGCAGGGTCAAAGTTGTTATCCTTAGTTGCTGTGTCTGGAAAACTATGTGACCAGTACCCAGATCCACATGGACAGTATCAAGGTGTCATCCCTAGTGACGTGTAAATTGCAATAGCACTGTCGGGCAATAATATGCACATTATCACTCAATGCATCAAAGATCGAGGATGCAACAATACCAATATTTTTTTCTTTTTATACATTACTTGTGTGAATAATTAAATTTGTGTTTTATTATTTTGCATTCTTATTTATATGCACAAACTGTAAAATCTGTAAAAATTATAAATGCCTTTTCCTTACACTTAAAGCATACACAATGAGGTTGTTTCATTTAGTATCTCTTTGTAGGCTACACAAAAAATAATAATCCCATGTGTTATGGAACTTGTTTATTGTATTTTTATGGACATATATATATATATATATAAAACATTACCAAAATACTATTAACATTACAAGATATATACAAAATATATCATTGCCACACACAATATATTTACTGTTGATTATAAGCAGAGGTGAGTGTTGGCTGACAGGTCAGGCTCTGCATGTGACATCATGTGGGCGCTGTGGCAATCTTCTTCTTCGGCAGTGACTGTCCTTTAGAAAGAATATCACAATTAGCCATTATCTCTACAAAAATGACATTTAAATAGTTAGATCTGAATCTCTTTATAGGATATATAACAACACAGGACTATTGCTAAATAGAAATACAAGTCTCTGGTTATTTTGCTGAGGGGAAGCTGGTTTTATGGGTATAAAGTAATTATTTGAGAGGGTTGGTTAGTGCTTTAAATGCAGCAGTTATGGACAGTGTTTCCCATATTTTGTGTGGCTGACTGACACAGGTACACAAATAATAAATTCAAGAATATTTTTATAATATGGGAAATGGTCTCAACTAGTAGGCTAAAATATGACTGCTAGAACCAATATTGTGAGGAGCACTGTCATGTATGTAGAACAAAAGAGCTACACATGAAAGAAGCAATCACAGTCTAAGCAATTAAACCTTCATAACACCTTCTTAAAGACTTAGTATGTTTGTAAACGTGTCACCAACGACCTGATTTTAGAGATTTGAAGAGCTAAGCTACTTCTCTATCACATAAAGTTGCACTCACCGGTGGGAGAGTAACTCTGAGGAAATGGTGGAGGTGGAGCGGGGGTGGTGGTCTCATCAGTCTGTGTTTTACACGCGTGGAAATTGAGGAGTTTTTCTCACAACAAAACAAACACAAAACACAAAGTCGCAGCCGTTAGAGACATAAGATTAATACTATCAAACAACATCTGCTCACAACAACAGTGCAGACATCGCTAAACATATAGGCTGCACAGATTACATACGACATTATGTCTAAACATAAAGTTAGCTACACTGTCTACTAGCATAAATCATTGCTGTCAGGATGTTGAGTGAGTTTAAAGATAAATTAGATTTAAACATAACAAGAAGTGTTTCTGAAACAGATTAGCTACTCCAGCTTTAAATGACACAAATGTCATTAAATGACATGACAGAGCCCAACTTTTGTCCGTCACACTACTCAATAGACTCAATAGAGTGTTCAAAAGAAATTGATTTTATTGATATTCTTTCTCATTCTGTGGCTGAGGTAAGAGAAACACTTCCATTTTACCAGAAACAGGAACAGGTTGATGTCTATTAATAGATAGTCCATACCAGTGTCACCTCTGTTAGGTATGTACCATTGAGTGACGATTGTGTGTCTAACATCCCCTTTGGTAAAATGTGATGTTGTTTTATTCATCTGCTTCAATTATATCATTTGTGTAATTATGCCAGCATGTGAGTGGTGAAATCCCAGCAAGCATCTGACAAGATGGCGATGTATCAGGAAGTGACAAACTTGCACGGAAATTTCATATTTTGATATGATGGTTAAGCAGGAGAAAAACCATGAATAAAAGGGTATTATTTTTTATATCAGAAAGGGATTGAGATCAAAAAATGATGTAGTTCAGTAATGTCTCAGCATTAATGTGCGGAATGTTTTATAAACATCTAGTCATTATTGTGGTTATTTTGCATCACTATCCTGGACACCCTCTTACAAATTAAGCAGTTGTAAGTAAAACGTCAAATTGTGACTATATATCTTTATACTGTATGTGGAGATGTGTGCTGTACAGGTGAGGCCTTGCCGATGGGCAGGTGAGGGGTTACGAGGCCCGGCTCTGTCAAAAGGGTAATAATTAATGATCAAATGTAGGCGGCGGTGGCGGTGCTGCCGGGCTCCACTGATGCCATTAATTCAGCTCAGTGGAGCTCAGGCCTTTTGCTCGGGACCTGCTGCAGCTGTCACCGTGCGTGCTTAATTATCCCCTCACCCCCATCTCCAGCCCCTCCTCCCCCACCCTCACCCCTCCAGCCTGCGGCCGCCATGAGGCTCCTGCCTCCACCACCCCCCACTCTTCCACCTCCCTTGCAGTCCTTTCCTGGGGTCTGCAATGATACCCAGGGCAAAAAACAAAGAGGTTAAAGTGGGTGAGTGAGTTTAGTCGTGTTCTCCATGTTCACTATTACTCACAGTGCTGAGATATAATATCTGTGCTCGTGTGTATTCGTAACATAATAGTTTACATTGATGTCATATACACTGTAAAGTGTTGGCATGTTACTACTTTAGGCCCACTCACTGGTGACTGCATGTTAACCCAGATACCAGAGTTAACAAAGGGATTAGTGAGTAATTACATTGTTGAGAAGTCTTGCACAATATGTAAAATAAATTATATCTGCATGTTTCTCTGTGATTTAAATATTCATTATGGCCATTATGTGCATATTTCTATATACAGATGAACTTTTAAACACTTTTTAAATTCCCAAATAGTTTTTCATTTTTATCTATCTATCTATCTATCTATCTATCTATCTATCTATCTATCTATCTATCTATCTATCTATCTATCTATCTATCTATCTATCTATCTATCTATCTATCTATCCATCTATCCATCTATCTATTTATTTATTCATTGTGGTCTGTTTGAGGGGTACTGCTTGATTTTCCAACCACTACTGGCAACACAAATTTGAGTAAAGGACATTTGACACCTTTGGTGTGTTTCAGTCACAAATGTTTGCAGCACGTTGGGTAAGAGGCAAACAGATACTAATAGTGCATCCCAGCAAACATTTGTACTCCCTCATCAACACTGAAACTCCTCTGCAAACAGGACTTTCTCACAGCGGACAAATTGTGTTTGTCAAACACAGGTGCAAGTAATGACATCAGTAATGACCACATTCAATTAAGGCAATGAGTTACACTTGTGCTCTTCCTGCTATGACAAGTCAAACCGTGGTAGTGAAATGAAAGGTGCTGAGTTTCCAGCTCATCTTTATTGACTAAGAAAGTCCAGTTTTTAAAAGCGTAATTTGGACTGTTCGCTCTGTTTTTTTCTTGTTTCTTTCCTTAAGATGGTTTTGGACATTAGTGACTGTAAACCAAATAGCCCAGACTATAACTTTTCAAACTGTGCAAAGTATGTATAGATCCGATTTATCTGTATAGATGTCATGTTCAGGAGAACTGAAGAAGATCATGTACACATAGGACATCATGCTTGATCAAATAAAAGTAAAAAAGATTTATGCTGTTTAAAAGTAAATGTGACGGGTGGGTCTGTAAAATCAGCTTACCTGGCCTTTGGCTAGCACACACTTCCATGTAATATTTACCAGTGTCAGATATCTCAACCTGTCTACTCTGAGAGGGAAGTTAAGTTTACCTGCTTGTCTCAGCACAGGAGACATTCGAGGAGCACACTCTCATGCTAACCAATAACCTTTAATATTTCATCTGGCCTGGGTGATATGTTTAGAGACTTCTCTGCACTTCCAAGTTGTTCTGAAACCAGCGAGAGGCAGCAGGGGAGAGAAGAGGAGGGGGTATATATCCACTCTCACTTTGCTGAAGGATTATTTCTGTACCTGTTCAAACATGCTCTGGTGAATTATTTATCCTGCTGAGCCCCTGCACTGTGCACTTGTACTGCAAGTATAAAACATCTTACCCAAGCTTTTACCTCTCTATGGTGAAAATGTACCTTAGGACACAGGGCGGACAAAAAGGGGACACATCAGAGCTGGGATTTGTAGCTCGGGGGAAGGGGAAAACAAGGTTGCTTGCGGCAAAACAAACCGAACACACACTGGTTAACCTGAGTTCTGAGTCGAGGGTTGCGCTTCATTCTGAATTATAGATGATCTCTCAGAGTGGATCACTCGAAGGTCTACGTGTTGCGCTTTTCCAGTGAAGTAGCTACATACCTTCTCATGTGATAAAGACAAGAGGAAATCTGTCTGAGTGGGAAGTTTCAGGTGAGCTGCCTATGATTTGAGGCAATTCAAATTCATTTTGCTTTATTAACTGGGATAAAATCGACATTTGCCTTACCCCGAAATAGTTTTTCACTAGTGTTGTTATTAGCTTATTTCCTGTGGGTGTGGCCAGCAGTGAGAAAGGTGTGGCTATGGAGGTGAGACTGATGGACTGAAGGCATGTCAGCAGGACAGAAAGAACCTAATGAGGAAAACCTAATGTTATTCTGACCTTTACTCGGCTTGATAAATGAAAACAATACCTAAATTATCTATTATTATCATGTTACACTTTTAGAGTGGTTTGTTTTGCAAGACCAGTTAAAGAAAGAGTGTGTAGCACATTTGTAGTTTGTCAAATCCACTGTATTAGTGTTAATGATTTTTAGGTAGGTGTGCACATTTCCAACACATGTTTACAATCTCTATAATATGATGTGAATGTAGCTGAACTCACAGCAACAAATACAATGGACTAAAGAGGAAGCACAGAGAGGGTACACAAACAGAAGCAGGGCAAAAATTACATCAAATCAGATAAATTGAGTCTTACTGAGTTCTTGCAGAGGCTTAATGAATGCTGCTTTTCTTAGTGAGAAAACATGACAAAAACACCAGTGGTGGCAATTTCGTCCAAATGAGAGGAAGAAAAGTGGACTACTACTACCACTTAAACTGCCCCACAATCATCAACAAAAAAGCTAAGCTAGAAATAATGACTGCCCCCATTTTCAAACGCATGAGCATCAAGACAACACTGTTTCTAAGGGCTGACTGTGCAACTTCACAGGTCAAAGTTGAACAAAGTTACACTCTGGCCTGTGAGTCACAGCTCACACCAGAACAGGAAATGCATTATTGAATTGATGGTGTGGATATCGGCAGTTTAAATGTGACTGCACCTATCCAATAAGTCTCCTGTCCTAAGAGTATAGCATAAGTAGTGATTTCAGAACCATCTGAGCTGGGACTGACTCTTCTCTTTTGAGGTCATTACCAAAACTACAACAAGAACTGCATGTAAGCATGCAAGTAGGAGAAAAGGCCACCCTGTCAGGGTATGCTAAAGGACAGACAAGGATGGATTTTCTGCATATCAGTTTGTAAAATGATGTACTGCTGGCTGGTATCTTTTAGTGGACCAGTAGAAGCACTCTAATTACAAAATGAGAAGTGATTCTTTAATGACTATGGTGTAGGCCTCTTCAATTTAGTATAATCACACGAGAGTGTCTCAAGATGAAAGATTATCAAAGGAGCTGTGTGCGATAGCACAAAAAATTAATATTATCAAATAGCCCCAATCTTCACTTATCAAGAACACTGCATGATAATTAAATCCAAAAAGCACAAGTTTCTCAGTTTTTTTCCATTCAAATGAAAATGACTGTGATTGTGATGGTTAACCTAAATGAAACGTTTCATCTCCTGTGACAAGTGGAGGGATTATGATCTTAGATTTAAGCACTGGACTTCTTTAAGATGTGACCATCATGCACTGCATAAAATGTTTGTTAATAGTCACTGATGGTGAATGAAGAAATGGTATTATTGCATTACATTTTGAGTATCTGCAGGTTTCAACATGTAAATTCAAATATTAAAACAATGAAATACAAAACAAATAGTTCAAAGTTACAAAACTACACTTGAGAAGAATACTAAAATACAGATAAAGTATAATCAAGTGAAAGGTACCCTGTAGACTGTTTGATTTGGTAGTGCTATGAGGCAATGTTCTCACGAGGGGGACCAATGTAAACCACGCAGGATTTCAAGTGTTTTACAAGCCGGCTCTCACAATAATGATATTTGATGATTACGCAAAAATAACTGTTTAAAATCCTAACTTTCTACATTTCCACATGGTAACTACAGTATCCTGTCTGAAAGACACGTGTGCTACACATCCTATCAACCACACTGACCCCCACACTTTCCACCTTGCCACACAAGCAGCACAATATCTATCGCTACAAGGCCTTCAACAGCATGGGCTACTTTCAATGTAAGGTGTTTTTCTACAATGTAGAATATCATGATACCTCATCATCATACACCTGGATATGATGAGGAATTCTGCATTAATATAGACAATAATAGTATGGTTGCCACTCAAATGATAGAAGGTTGCATATTTTTAAAGAGATGATGGAACAATTTGACAGAAACACTTTTGTACTGTTGGATGCAGTTGATCTTTCATTCTTTGTGAAAGCTGGAGTCCTTAATGTTTGTTGCCAAAGGACGGAGAGAGAATCAATTGACTTAGAAAAGGAATAACATTAAATTGCTATGAGCTTTTCCTTGTAATGACAGAAAAAGTCCCCGGAATTACACACAAATGTTGACAGAGATCAGTCCTATCAAAGCCCTTGCACCATGGCATGTAAGATGGAAGAAAATTTCCTCCTCTTCAAATGCACAAAAGCAATAAGGAGGGTTCTTCTTCCCATCTCTCCCTCCATGCACCGGGGGCGGCTTTCTGCATCAGAAGAATTCCTGGCAAATTAATGCACTACCTCTTGGGCTAATTAAATTAGAGGGGATCAAAACTACAGAGCGGCTTTTGTGGTGGACACAATGTTGTGCTTCATGCGCTCTTTGCTCTGGGGGGAATTTCTGCCATTTAGCCTCCTCTCTGCCTGCAGCTCCATGCTGGACTTGCTCTAACACAGTCAAGTTTCTCTAATTTGCTTGAATGAGAAAGAATTATTAACTGATAATAAGAAACCAAGAGAGAGAGTGAGAGAGCGTTGAAGGGCTGCAGGCAAGGATGAGTGGGAAAAGGGTGAACTCTGCGGCACCTGAAGCTCATGAGATTTTTTTTTTATTAATTCCTCCCTAAAACGAGGCATTCAGGAGTAAAATTGCTGTGCAAATGACAAGAACGATTATGGTTGTAATTCCTCTTCTTTGGGAAATGTGTGCAGCTTTGTTGCAGCTCTAACTGGATCAGGCTGCTAAAAAGCTACCGCTAACCATGTAGCATTAAGCATGACCTCTGCAATGCATGACGGTTCACTCTAAGGTTATTCTGCTTTACAGAGGACACAGACACAGACATTACTGATATTATTCTGTAGCAAAAATTCCCACAACAGCATTGTTCAGCAGATAAAAGGGTTGAGAGGATACAATGCAGTGGATAATGTCATTATTACAGAAAAACATAATGTGAATGTGATCAAATTGTTTGTGTGTTTTACAGGGTACAGTTGCTGTAGTAACCATTAACTACAGAGAAATGCATTCAATTAATTTTGAAGAGTTGAGAGCATAATGACTGCAGATGACTTTGTGTTGTTGAATTTTCTCCATTTGCTTCAAACTGAAACATTTTCCATAAACCATTAGTGTCTGGTCTGAAGAGCAAGAGCGCGAGACCTCCTGATAGCAGTTGACTTGTATTTTCCCACCTGAACTGATGAGATTGCTGACAGGGTCAGACACAGTTTAGAAGCTGATAGCAAGTGATGGAAAATGTACATGAAGTTATGTGACATTCCTCTGTTTGCTGGGAAAAGTCTTAACACATTTTGGTAACTGACCAAAAGCCAATACTATCATTCACTAAACTAAACGCAAGAGGCCACTGATCAACAGGAATAATTGATTTGTAAGAGCAATCCTTGGGTTTTCAGTATCTACATTTTTTTTCCCTACCTGGCTCCACAAAAGTAATAATGGCCTATGAATAATCTATAAAACAAAATGGGTCAGTAACTATTAAAAAAGCTAAGAGTTACAGAATATAAAGTCTTCATAAAATATGCATTATTATAAGGTGGAACCCCTCATTTCAATGCTCTCTGGTTGAGGTAAAGCTAATTCAAATACTATTTTCACTGATGGCTTCTTTAATGTATAACAATAAATCAGAATGTATGAGCTCATTTAGTATCTAAAATCTTCATCCAGAACTATAGTTGTTAAATAAATGTACAGAAGTATAAATATTGGTAGCTTCAAAACAATCTACTTTTTCATTTTGTAGAAATTGGTAACATGAAAAAAAGGAATTGATGCCAGTATAAAAGCTATACAATAGCGGAGTTTAAAAACAAAAGCTTTTCCTTTTACTCAACTTTATGGCGAAACTTGTGTCCACACTACTGTGGTTGGCAGCCCCCCCCCCCAACATGCAATACATTTCTTGAGATAGTCACACATTATGACCAATTTACAGCAGAATTAATCAATTGAAAGAAGTCGCCCGTATGTAGCTGTGAGGCACAATGTCTGAGAGGAACAAAAAAAAAAGCTGATCTGGATCAGCAACAGAAGTCCTGAGTATGTTTTGCATGCCTTCAGGAAATCTCTCAGAAGTCAAAGGAAGTAAACCCCCACACCCACACACGCCTCACCCAACATGTCCTGGTACGTGTTGGCAGCGCCGTGCCAACAGATTAAGAATGAATTCAGCCATCAAAGCATGCTTACCTTGACACTAAGGTGGGGTTCCCCCTCCTTAACAGCTGATAAAAAAGACATCTGCATTCTGTGTTTCGTCCTGCCTCTGCAATTACAAAGTGACTGCTGCAATCCTCTGCAACACGTGAGGAAGTTAATCATTCAGGTTGATAGAACCACTGCTCATTTCCATCAGAGGGGGAGCTTAGTACAATGACACAACCTGAAATCACCAGCATGGGTTTGCACAGTATGTGTGTGCATGCCTCTCCATGTTTATTACATGAATACATCTGCATCGTTTGATCTATCTCGCATGAAAACATGTTTACCAGCCCTCCTCCACTGTAAATATTGAGAACAAACCCGCCAGGGAAAGGTTACATCTATTTTTATTGCAGAAAATGCACCTTAGCAGTAATATAATTCGCATTTCCTTGACAAATAGTACAGCACATTACAAGCTATCAACTCTGGGAGCAAAAGCACGTGTTGTATGTTTTCCATTTACAAGGGCGTTAAGATGTTTTGTCTTCCTGCTCTTTTTACACCTGGTTTACTCTTGTCAAACACTCACACACACACTCAAGCACACACAGACACACAAAGCATGCCTCTCTTCTCCAGGGACAATGATGCTGCAGTGGTTTAGAAACTTGCTGAAGGATCCTTCAGCTGGAGGACACTTGTGGCTATCAGACTCATGACCTTCCAGCTTTGATAGCCTCTTTAGTCACTAGTCTGATGACTTTAGTTAACTACTACAATCATGTAGCGTGTGCTACTGAAAGTGAATGTGTTAACACCATAAATTTCTTTAACTATATAGATGTTGTGTGTCTGATGTAGCTATGTTGTTGTTTAACAACAAGAAGTGTTACCCGTTAAGAAGTTCTTCACCAACTCACTTAGCCATCGCCCCAAACTGTGGTTTTCATCCTTTTTGCCTCATGACCCCTTTAAAGGATGCATTATCTACTTATTATCTACTAATGACATGCAGCATATAACAAACAGTGGTGAGTTCCACTGATTTTCTGATCGTTTACTTTCCTGTTCTCTTATATTCCTCACAACATTTAAGATTTAGCTGCAGTGTTTAATGACTGAAGGGCTTTAATACACACAGCTGACAGAAATGTGACATATGCAGAAGGAAATGCTCGCTGAAGTGGAGGAAATACGAACAATACTGTATGTTTCAACTACAGAGACAACACTCTGCACAAATTGGTGCAATTTGCTATTGTGACTGTGTGCTAAAAATATCACAATACTAACTAAAGTAAATAAATAAAGGTTGCAATTGCAATTTTAGGTATATTGATTTATATTATGGAGGTTTTTGGCCTCTTTATTTGTTCAGTGCTAGTTATTGGACAGCTCCTTATCAAAGGGATTAATTATTGGATTCAAAAATGTATGTTATTACAGACAAAAATAACTTTTCATCACAAGGTGTCTGCAGTTAATTTAAGTACAAGTCAACCAAATGGACCAGTCTTCCTGACCCTTGAAACGGCGACCCATGCCATGACTTCACTTGCCAATCGGAGTTGACTTCTTAACACCAGATATGCAATAATGAAAAATAAAGCATTATTCCACATTACAGGAATCAGCATGGACATGGCAAACAGGGGTTTTACAAGCTAGCAGCTGTCTAAATTGCAACTTGCTCTCTAATCCAGAGAGAATTAGGGTCCTTCCTGTGTACAAGGCCCTCTCCCGGTCAGGGCCCCTGTCCTGTTTAGATTTGTGGGCTTGATAAACCTCGACAGCCAACAGGTCTGTTATGAGTGGGAAACGGCAAAGCAAGGGAGGGGGGGGGCCACATTTTCTCATAGCCAAAGTCAACCAGGGGATAATACCTCAATCCTAATGGGGCTCAGCACGGGCATTATCTGGCCTCAAATGTTTTTTTCCCCCCACTTCCTCTTTGTCCGTGTGGAAGTTGAGTTTATCCAGACTCTCCCCTCGCTCCAAGCCGCCAGACCCCGAGCACCAACCTGTTTGGTTTGGTTTCAGGTAGATGTTAACCCCAGCAACAGAGAGAGAGTGAACATAATCAGGATATGAGACAAAGCTCTCAGTGAAGTCCCGCTCTTCCTCTCCTGTAATATCCGTGTGCTGAGAGATAAGCCCTGGTTTTGCCTTTTCCCATGATAGCACCGCAGGGACGAGGCTGCAGCAGCCACGGTTGCCTTGGTCTGGCGATTACAGCCTCAATATGAGCCCACATTGTCGGGAAAGAGCTGTTTGGTGGCTGAGATTAAGTAATGATTCTTGTTGAGAAGAATTAAGGGTGGGGGGTGGCGTGAACAGTGGCACCATGACACACACCTCAAGAGCAAGGCTGCCATTTGAAGTGATTACAAGGTCATTATACAGCGGAGAAGCTAATGACACACATTTCAACTTGTCTATCACCAAAAAGAGAAATCATACTTGTGGTTGTTTCCTGAACAACGTGTTCACTCTTCTTACTAATGGTGCCATGCGTGAGGGAAGAAGAAAAAAAAAAGTGTCTCTTCTTAATGCAATCATTTTCACATCAAGAAAAATGTGCCAAAATATTTTCCCGCGAAAGCTGGTCGTATTTGTCAAATTCTCCGCAGACTAATCTCGCAATATTGCACGATGAATATTCTTATAAAAAATGGGGGTGACGGAGGGTGATGGTGATGGT
>NW_019525403.1:932802-944007 GCF_002814215.2 Seriola lalandi dorsalis | reverse complement strand
GGTGGGCACGCCAGGGTTTTTTAATAAGGACAGTTTATCTTGTTTGGACAAAAAATAAAATTAAGACAGTTGTCAGGCTCTCTCCATCTCACCCTCCTGCTCCTCCTCGCAGGTGATGGAATATGCACAAAGACAGCGGCTAATAACGGCACGGCCGGTTTAGGTGAACAGATGGTGATGAGGCCTGTTGCTAGGCTGAAAGGCCTGAAGAATTTTGTTTGTAATTCCAGATTATTTGCCTCGCTGCCATATGCTTCACCCTCACTTTCCACAGACAAGGGAACACAAAGGAAGCATGGTGGTTGTGGTGGTCATGAAGAGACCTGGGCTGGGTCAACAGTGCAGGATTGTGGGATAGAGCCGGCTCAGATGAAGATCACATGGGTTTGAGAAGCACTAACTTTAAACTGGAACATTTTCATTGCAAAAAGTCAGAAAATCTGTGTTCATTTTAGTTACCTATATTAGTTAGTTTGTCTGATACATTAAAAAAACATTTTTCACATATGTTTCTGCTGCACATGCCTTTCTCAGAGAGATCCAGGCTGGTCAGAAGTTGCTGTTGGACTTGTAGGCCAGTCTGAATACCGTCTGAATGCCTAAAATATAAACTCAAAAATCAAATGTGACAGTGACGCAGGAGTTCACCCATTTTTATCACCGCCAAAGAATTTATGCTCGCTCTTATCGTACAACGCGGCACAAGATTTTCTCCAAAGCAGGCCACTTCAGAGGATGTTGGAAAAGCTTCTCCCCACTAGGTAAACAATCAGGCCTGAGAACAGACTCTCTCTCTGCTCCGTCTCCAACAATCACACCAACTCCAACCACAGAGGATTTTCCCCCTCTTCGCCCCCGTCTCCTACCTTCTCTCACTTTTTTCTCTCCCTCTACAACATAGACCCCAACCCAAAAGAAAAAAAAAAATCACCAGCTTTCAGCACACACTACCACCCTATCTCTCTGTATACAGGACCCTGTCGGCCTGTTTCCTCTGTCAAACACCCCCAGCCTCCCCTCCTTTTTTTCTTTTTGTTTGCTTTACTGTAATCATTTCGCTGGCCCAGAAACGTGTGGGTGTGCTGGCAGCGGTACAAAAACGAGAGACAGAGAGAAAGAGAAGTTACATGGGAACTGAGTTAAGGTTGAATATTTATTAGAAGAAGCCATCTGGCGTCGCAATGTCTGTACAAAGAGGGCTTGCTCTCTCCTTGTAATAGTCCTCCTCCTTCTCCTTCCCTGACTTTATCTCTCTCATTCTCTCTCCCATTTTCTTCATTTCCCCCTGTGTCCCAGAGAAAATATTCAGCTCCAACCACATGCTCACAGAGCCTTTCACATAATCACAGCGTTATACCATTTCAAAGAGTCGCTAATCAAAGGAAAGAGCACAGAGATATTTTACCCTAAATGGTTTACTTTGCTGCTCAAAAAAAAAGGGGGGGGGGTAAAATGTGACACGCAGTCATCACACACCTCATGTTTGTTGTAACCACTTCACAGAACAAACTGGAAGTTTCCTACATCAGATTATTTTCCGCACTTACATATAAGACAGATTTTATGTTTTCTAATCAGTGCCAATGACGAAACTGGAAGCACATGTGACAGAAAAATTAAATCCTGAGATAGAAATCAAAGTTTTAAGTAAATCTTCACCTGAGACAGATGACATCTTTTTGGCAATCTGAATGTAAAAAAGATAACAAAGTGGAGGAAACGCTAAACTGTGATTTGATTGGTGTTTAGAGATTTAATAAAGTCAAAATATTTTGAAAATATGTTTAAAATAATTGGCTGTTTCTGTTGTTAGTGTGCACTTTCTTTTAAACATGCACACAGCTGTATTCCTTCATATCAATATGTGAGAGCATGTGTGTTTTCACATGAGGCTTTATGCATGTGTGTTTGCTCTTTTACAGTGTGTGCATGATTGAATGCATATGAGTGTGTTTGCCTGCCTACATACAAGCACACAAACAGACAAGCGCCATCTCACTGTGTACAAAGTGACTTCCTGCACGGAGCTGCAGGAGTCCGCAGGGAATGTCAGGACGAAGTGGCCGCATTTCACCCAGCAAATCCCCCGGGAATGTTTGGAGTTCCCGCAGGAATGAAACCGCCTCTCAGGGAATTCTCCATGGAAATACATCAGCCTGCAGTGATACTTGTCCCTCTAAAAGTGTCTCTGTGCTGCTCTCTGTGCAGCCACTTGTTAAAAAACAATAAAATTCCAGAAAGTAAAAAACACATGACCGGGGAAAATGGTGCTGGGGGTTGAGGATACTTTAAAACTGATTACAACCGTCACTTCACTTTAAAATTGAATTTATACTATCTAAAACTTGATGACTTTTGGAAACTCATCGATTTACTCAATTGTAGCTTTTCCATCAGCTGACACAAAGATATGCAGAGCTATTTAGGGCTTGACATATTTTCTAACAAGAAATAAAGTTGGCAAAACAGACTTTTTCTAAATAAACACAGCGATGGAAAGTAAGGGCATCCAGCAGAAAGATACATAGTGACCAAAATTAGCTCTTTAATAACTGGATTTAAGAAATTTTCCATGTTGGTGAACAAACTATAAAATAAAAAATATTTATTTTTAGGCCTTTTTTGACCCATATGTGATCATAAAGGGAAAATATTCATATAAAGGAGGATGAGTCAAATATTTTTGTTGCCACATTTGTAAACAAAGGTTTATTTCTCGTCTTGGGTAAATATTTAGGACTGTTATGGCAACAGTTAATAGAAATGTCTGATTCATTTGATGCTGAATTAAATTTTATTGAGGCTTTTAAATGAAGGGGTTGTATACAAACGATATGTCTTCAAGACAGGGAAATGCATTCATTGTGGTTCTTAAAGAATGTATTCATCTGAATACCAAGGTCAATAAATTGGACATTTAATCAACTCAAGTGTGTTATTAGCGCCTTCAAAGCATCAATAAAGTTTGATTCATACATCCCACAGCAGTTTCCCCAAATTGTTGCCATGAGAGCTCAACAAAGTGTTGAGAAAGAGTTAGATCCACCACCACAGACAAATGAGCCTTATCCTTAATTTAACTTCACCATTCATTCTCCACTTGGAAAACATGTGTGTCTTTATTGCCAAATTTGGTCTTGAGTGCAACTTGATTTGCTCTGGTTTTTATCTCGACTCAGTCTGACTTGATTTGGTCTTGCACTTGACTTGTTTTGGAAGAAAAGACAAACAAGTTAAACTCTGTGCGGGGACCACTATAATGATAAAGGCTTGCTGACGAGGAGGAAGGTGATTTTCCTTCACCAAAAATAATTATCTGAAATATGATATTTACCAGAAGAACCATGTATTCATATTCTGTTTATCTCCTCTTATTAAACCAAATCCCACAGCATATTCTGCCTTTACATGCAATATATCTCCTAAAGGCTGAAAAAAGCCTGGCCAGAATAAACTGCATTAACTTTAGAATTTACTGTATTAATTGAAAGGATTTTTCCACATTATGAGTGCTATTACTGAGAGCAATATAGTTGCATTAGAATCGAATAAATGAGTTGGGGATGTTTATGGAATGTCTTCGAGTTTGCAGGTACACACCATGCATCCCAATTATGGCAGAATAAAGCAAAATGAAATTTCCATCTCCATTCAAGAATATGAATGTGCAATTTTATGAGCGAAAAAAAGGTGCCAAAGAGGTAAGTACCTTGCCAGCACCATGAAAAATGGCACCAATTAAAGCTTAACTTGCTTGTTTTCTCATAACATACATGTTTTCATAACTCTGAAATCAAATAATTGCTGCTCTTTATATCGTGCACAATAAAACTGAAAATATGGCGGCTGGAGGATGCTCCTGAATATTTTAGTGGAATTTCTGAGGCGCTCTGAAAAAAAGGGGTCGGCAGAAAATGTGGCAAAGTGAGATGCATACGCGAGGTTCCTTCAAGAAATCTGAGAGGGGAAACTGCCTCGTTTATCTTCTCAGGCTTGGAAAGTGCACATGATTTCATTTTTGTGATTATATGCCAAAAGCAGCACACTGGTCCCTCACAGATTATATGAAAACAGTGTGTTTATTTCTGAAAAAAAAAAGTGTTTGTTTTGCCTGAAGCTGTGCAACTTCTTACTGCCGTCTCTCCGTCCAGCAGGTTTCCACAGACTGTGTCCAATCAGCTGCATTTTTTAAGCAACACCAAGTCAATTAAATTTAATTTATAGGTTATTGTAATTATCGCTGCACTGAAGTACAATTGGTGGTTTATTACTTCAGTAGCTGCTCATATTACTACACCCCCAATAACAACACACACACAAACAAATACACACACACACACACACACGCTAGACTGATGTTAATCAATTTGGAGAACTGCCTGGATTGTTTAAACTGTCGTCACCACCCATCAGTCTACTGCACTCTCACAGGAATTTGAATATCTCCAGTGGGAGGCGTTCTTCCAATACACCAACACACAGACACACACACACACACACAGACACACACACCCACCTCTGGGATGACTGCATCACACAGGACTGAAAGCAACTAAAACTAGTTTTCCTAAACAAATCCATCATTGTTTTTCAGTTTTAAAACACAGATTATTACTATTGCATAACGTTTGCATTTTATAGAGTTGGGTTAGCAGATTAAGAAAAGACAAAACTAATTTGGAAATCAATTCAATGTGGATTCAATGTGTATCTGAAATGGATCAAGGACTCCTTTGTTCATCTGGACCTCTTTATATAGATGTGGAAGTGATGTTTTGTATGCATTTCAGATGTATGATGACAGAGGATTCCCATTTTGTGAATAATAGTGTTTTAGCTTTTCAAAGCATTTGACAATATATTGTTTCCAGGATTATTTCAAGACATTATGTCCCTGTGACCTCATTACCTGGATGATTATTTCTTCTCTGAAGGTTTTTCATTCACCGGTTGCCCTAATATTTCTTTTCCCTCCTGACTGGTTAATCTATCTAGCACCTATGTGTATGTGCAGGACTGTGTGGGAAATAAAACTGATAACTCATTGTGGTTTGCAGGCACAAAAAGACACTGACTTTATTTATATGCACAGAAAAGCTGCAGCTGTAATCCCATCTGTCAAGTAAGGCAACAAGGAGCCCTGTAAACTCATGTTTATTGTTCCTCTCTATTTGTTTTTGTACCTTTATCAATTTTATTGTTTTTATTAATTTTCTTTATCTTAACATTTAACCTTACATCACCTTATTTTTTTTTTAATTTTTGGGTGTAAGTGTCCCCTTTTTTCTCTTATTAGTCAAATCACCTGTAATGCACCTTAAACAGCACTAACCTGTACAGAAGGTGTGATACAGATCAAGTATGGTTGACTGACTGATTGATGTTCCCGTGAGCTGAAGTTAAACGCAGTGACTTATATGAAATGCTCATATTTTTCTGGCATTAACAAGGTGCTGTCACACTGCTCACACACCTAGACTGTACTGCTTTAAGTGTGATCGAGCTGCATGATGTATAATTATAGCTCATGTATTTTTCCAGCTTCTGTTTAAATATCCACATGTCAACAGGCTCATTAGAGAAGACATCACTTTATGGAATCACATAAATGCCTTAATTGTGCCATTTTATTACATCGAACTTGGAAAATTGCTCTCTGTACAACAGCGATGTCGGTTTTAAAAAATCTAGGTTGAGTTCATGTGTCTGTGGCTTTTTTCAAAGGCCCGGAGGTTAAGTAACTCTAGCCTTCTATGTCTTCTTCGACTAAATTGAAGGCAGAGCTCAGAGGAGTGTGGATTAATTGCAAATAAAGAGGTTATTCTCCAAAGAAATAGGCCACAATTCCCTCTTCATCTGCTCAAAGAGGAATCTGAAAAATAAATGATGTCTACAAAGACTGACATGCTGCAGGTCACAGGTGCCACATCATGGGTGCTGACGTTGACACTAGTGTGTTGTGGTTCTACCATTTAGAGGCATGACCCAAACTCATTTCTTCAAATGTACAGAGATTTTTTTCAGAAGTGTCAAAAAAAACTGCGCTTGAGGGAGAAAATCTCCAGACTGCAGTGACCAAACCTCAGCAAGTGCTGGGTTAAATGCCACAACCAACAAAAAAAAGTCATGTTATCAAAGAAATCACCTCTTATCCTGTCAACCAAAGCAGATAAATTTGAGGTTTGACAAAGGAGGCATAAGAGGAACATTGCTTTAATGCGAGACGGGCATCAGTGTCTTGTTTATTCTAGGTGAAACCGCGAGCGAGGCCAAATTAATTGGCCAGTTCGTGGCTTTCGCGGTCACGCAGCACACATCGCATTGCCCAGTGAATTTCTGAAATGGCTGTAAATGTCTGCATGGTGACACATCTCACTGCTGCAGCACGAACGCTCACAAAGAAGCTGTTAGGAGGAAATGGGTCAAGATCAAAGTTGCTCGTCTCCTAAGTTGTGAAGGGGATCAAAGAGACGAGGGGTGAAAAAAAATGGTTTCATTTTGCATTTACATTTCAGGCATTTAGCTGACACTCTCTGTCCAGATACCCTGTAAGCAACATGAGAATAAGCCTCTAGATCAGCTCCATTACAAGTGAATATTACATTAAAAGTAACTGGAAGTGGCAGGAGGAGAAATAAACACAAAAGCTGCAGAGAGTTAGAGGGGATTTTGTTTCACTGCATGAATTACAGGCAGATTAGAAGCCAATTGGAACAAAGAAACTTCCTTAAAATGTAATCTTCAAGCAAACATCTGAGAATTTCATTACATTTAACATCACATAATTTCCCTTTCTCTCCCTCACAGCGGTCACAACGGGCCTATGATGCATTAAATTATCTAATGAAAACCACCTCACTGCAAACTTTACGGATTTTTGATGTCCAAGAAAATAATAGCAAATCAAGGGGGAAACAGGAAGTGTTTCAGTGGTTTTGTTTTTGTTTTGTGTCTGTTGTCAGACCAGGAGTGGGAGGGTCAACAGAGTTTCATTTTTGTAGCATAAAATGCCTTCAGCCAGTCTGGGTCACAGTTTATGGTTCGACCTCTTCATGCAACTACAGGGAAAATATGAGCTCATAATGAAATGTGCACAATAAAGACGCAATCTGTCATTTAAGCTAGCTTATCACCAAAGCTTTTTGTCTGCCTGACGCCGACGCTTCAGCCAAAGCCGCAGAAAAATTGCTTTAATGACAAGATTTTGCTTCCCCAATAAGAAACAAATAAAAGAAAAAAAGCCAAGCAAAGACAAAAATCTTTTTGAACCCCACAATGGGAGTGGGTGTGAGTCGTGTCACTTCTATCTCAGCTTTTGATGATCTTTGGCGCCGCACTATTCTTCTTTTCTTCTCCTTCCTTTCAAGTTGTTTGGTCTGCTTTTCCCCAGCAATTCTACAGAAGTGTGCTGCAGTTAACACAAATTTTGCCCCAGCTGTAAATTATTCATTTCATCCGTGGCAGAGCTCTGTCCTCACAACTCTGAAATATACGTCATTTGATCACTGGCGTGGGCCCTCGTTCAGTTTAGCCGTGCCAGAGTGGAGATCCACCCTCCCCTAATTACCAACGTAATTGTTCAGGCATCTCCTTACCGCTGGAAAGGCAGAAGGCTCTCACGCTGAAACTCTGCAGCCAGAAATGAGTGCCATGTGGGGAGAGACTGTACCCGACCACAGCAGAGAATTTGAGGTGGCGCCTTGACGCCTGGAGCCCGCCGCTGTGCCCCCAGGCTGCCAGAACAACCACGATTCAAATGTTAGATTTTGTTAGATTTAAGAGAGCTCTGCCTCTGAGCCTCCCCTCCTCCTCTCCTCTCTGATCCTGGCACTGATTTATATCTAGGAAATGTTGATGACAACTTTCTGATGTATAACAGGATGAATAAATGCTGTGGGAACCAAATATTGTTTTGGTCTTCTTTTGTGGAGCTGCATATGGGGAGAGTGTTTTTGTGTCTCAGCAGGGACATCACTCTCTTTTCTTCTCTGTTCAGTTCGCCAATATTGGCCTTTTAATCTAAATCAAATATTTGCCAGCGAACAGTGTTCACCGCTGATATGATGAAGGTGATTAAGTGATTCTGCTCAACTAACATCAGCAGCGTCAGTCTGTAAAATCTGCAGCGAATCCTGCCTCACCCTGATTTAAAGAGTTCCTGACCATAAAAGAAGTTCATTAGTCTCATAATGGTCTAGTTGCTGTTTTAGAGGATTTTCCACCCTGGAAATTGTTACTTTTTGGGAGGACGTTTGTGTGTTCTGGGGGAATTTTGCATGAAAATGAAAGTCAAAGACACTAAGCACTGGTACAAAAACATCACTCCAAAATCTGGCAGTGAAAGCATATATTACTTGCAGATTCAAATTAGCTTAAATAACCAGTGTTTTAATTTATTTCATGAGTTTGACATTGACTCATTTTCTATATTCTTTTTACTGTCAACAAATGCCATGAAAAGACCAAAACCTTTGTCTGATTCATCTTATTGCTCTGGGCCCGTATTCACAAAGCATTTTATCTTACCACTAAGAGTACTCTGAAGTCACGCTTAAAGTTTTTAACTAAAAGTTTTCAACTCAAAGTTTTGTCCTAAGACCTATTCACAAAGCTGCTGAGACCAACTTTTAGTAACAAAAAGCTCCTAAGCCAAGAGTGCGACTCCATTGCTTTGGCTGACGTCTATTTTCACGGATGAGCTCCCTTGCAGGGATTAGTTGATGAAACACCATCTATGTTCAACATACTGCGGTAATAATAAAAAAAACACTGAGAAATAAAGGAATACAAATTAAATAATAACGGAACAGTGCATTCTCCAAAATCTATCTGTATGATCAGGTTTGTGTTGACCCGGGAAAATTACATTTTATTATAAATTTTATTATAAAAACTTTGATCAATTCTCTCAATGGAAAAATGAAAATAAAACTCACCTGTCCTAGACGACCTAACTAAAGCTAACTAACTAACTAATAGCCACAGACTGTTGTAGCTGTACCTGTTGTAATGTAGCTGTGGTGCCAGCTGTGGTTTGAGGTGTGTGAAGATTTCCCCTGACCCTCACCAGGTGACATGCAACTGGAATATGATCCTTTCAAACAGCCGATCAGGTCACTCTCCATTAAGATCCATGAATCATGGGTAGATCCTGCACACTGTGCAACAATGTCTACAGCTGTACAGGCAGCATCAACACAACCTGTGTGTTGATGGTGTGATTTTGTTTTCCTGTTTACAAATACCTCCTCCTCCTTTGGTGATACAATAATTTTTACATGTGTTCCAGCTCTGGCATCGATCACACTAGCAATTGCCCCTAAAGCTGCTTTATTTCTCTGTAGTTGTTGAACATCTAAAAAAAAAAATTGTATGAATTGTCCTATGATGTCAGAGCACATTTATTGTTTGGGGAATAGATTGATGTTTCTCTGTTGCCAAGTAACGCAGTGTTGCCAAACCCTTCATTTCCGCACTGATCGGGTTGTTTCGGTTGGTAGGTTGTTCCCTCACAGACTCCACGACGATCATTATTCCCTTGTGATTGAGTCGGTATCCTTTAAGTAATTCAGCATCGTGTAAGGTTTCCAAAACACTGTGACATGGAATGTCAGCAGCCCTTTTACAATTCTTTGTGATTTGGTCTTAGTGAGCTAGGTGTCCTCTCTGCTACTTCTAACTTTAGTCAGTCAGCAAAATGAGGAGTCCAAAAGTTAGCACTGACATGCTCATTATTTTTTAGGAGTTTCTCCTAAATAAGCAAGTTAGGAGCTACTTTTAGCCTTAAGATGCTTCGTGAATACGGGCCCTGAGCCATAGAGTTCCATTGTTTCCAAAAGCAATAAAAAAAACACATCAGTGAGCCACACTGTTGCACTGGCTGACATGTTTCTTCATAACACTAGTTTATTTTGACTCAATCCCACAAACACCATCCTGCTGCTGAAATACACATCAAGGCCTGTATTCACAAAGCATCTTAAGGTCCCCAACATGTGCATTACTTTCTCTTGTTTGAGTTATGTTTGCTAAAAGTAACTAAACCAACAGTTTTTTTGTGAAAACTACAATACTATACTAAAACTATATATTTCTGAGCTGTTTCTCAAGGTTGATGCCCTCAGTAGAGCCAAAGACAGAGTAGAGAAGACAGAAAGTACTGAGGGACTGACTAACATATTATTTTGTGGACTGCTCAAATGAGGAAATAAAAGCATTAATTAGACTTAATTTCATAAAAGGAAGACAAGTTAAGGAATATGTGCATCTTGACACATCCAGACATCACAGGCAAAGTGATGGAACAAATGGAACAAATAAGGATGAAATCAGGTCGAGGTAGCCTCACATGGAGGAGGACACGGATGTCACCAGTTTCCTGAGTAGATTGAAGGAGGCTGAACTAAGTCAGCTGTGCCTTATGTTCAAAAACATCCACAAACATATGATAGCACAGCATAGAGACACTTTGAGGAGAAATGTAAAAGAAACAACTTCTTGCAAAAAGATTGGTTTTGTCACCTAAACTCTCTGTTGTCTTTCTTTTTCTCTCCTTATCTCTCTCTTCCTTAGACTATTACTTTCGTGTTGTTCTTTCAGTATCTAAATGCAGTGTTTTGACTTTCCAGTTTCAACACCCATTCCTTGCCAGCTGTTTCTGTACATCGGACACACTTAATTGCAGCTGCCAACATTCAGAAATCATTCCAAACGCTGCTTTGTATAAAATCCAGCCCCAAAACTGTGAGTCAAAATGTCCATTCTTCCACCTAAGCTTATCTGCAGCATAAGCCCACATCCCCCGCTGTTTGATACCGTGATTTGAAGGAGAAGAATTTTCATTTTCACTTAGGAAAAGATTTGTCTTAGGGCAAATGTGGTGTGGTGCCAAAATGAAGATGAGGGAGGAATCATGAGTTAGGAGGCACATATCTCTGGGCCGAGATCAGGAGCACACTAAATATAGGCCACATCCAGTTGAATTTATTGCAATATAATGAGAAAAGGATGTTCCTCTAAAGTGGATGTGAGGCGTTCATTCATTATGAGGAAGTTTAGTGTCCTCTCACTTTTCTCATGTGAAAGTTGGAGTAACTGCCCTACCAGAGCGCTAAAAGAGCTCCTTTTCTCATCCTGAAAGCACCCTTATGTGTTCAGGATTTCAAATTTCATTCCTGCATGGAGAAAATACAGAAGGTGTTGCCC
>NW_019525403.1:849323-932782 GCF_002814215.2 Seriola lalandi dorsalis | reverse complement strand
AATGCCCCCCCCCCCCTCCAAAAAAAGAAAAAAAAAAGGCCTTTTCTTATTCAGTCCTAACAGAGGAAGATGGTACTTAATGATATAGATTTTTCAAACTGGCCGTCTCGTTTTCCCTCATCGATTTCAGCATGCACCTTTTCTCCAGATTTACCCCCGCCTATTTTCCTAGATGCCTGTTCGAATAATAGAGAAACATTGTGATGTGTATGTGGGGGTTAAAAGGAAAATCCAATTGCTGAACACATAAAGGCGTGAGTGACACATCTGACAGGAGCCATCCGATGTTATCTATCCACTCCACCATCCACTCCCGTCTCCTCCTCTCCTGCTGGTGTCATTAGGCGACAAGATTTCCCAAACATGTCCAGAATTATTTCACACTGCATCTTTTGCAACTGTGTTCCCTCCCCCATGCCCCCCCCCCCACCGAAACTCCACTCTTCTTCACAGTATGGCATGCAACATTAACCATTAACATGTCACTTTGTGGATGATGCTCTGTCTCTAAGAAGGGGAGTGAATAACCTTTAAGGACCAGGCAATGACTCCGATAATGAACTCTGCTTTCTTAGCGAGGCTGTCAAGGCTGTCAACAGTTTTTACAATCTGTTGCTCAAAGGAGGAAGGCGAAAAAGGAGGAGGGAAAAAAAAAGTGTCCTTCAAAACCGAGAGGTGTAAGGTGGATCGTGCACCTCGACACTGGATTAATTCAATTTGGACATATTCGAGCAGAAAATGAACGATGAAATTGAATTATTAGTAGATTGATACATTGATGGAGAAGGCGATGTTGCAGCATTTTGTTGCAAATTGGGATGAAAAGTGTCACAACAGACTCAGCCAGTGGAAATGATGTGACACTTGGGTTTGCTGATGATGCAGAGATGGATAGAACCTCAAAAACCACAGATGTGAAAATTGTGGGGTGATGGTATCGTTGTTTAAAAAAAAAAAAGTTGTAGCTGGTGTTGCTGTATGCAACTACAGTCTCAGTAATCAGAAAAAGTGATACTGTGTTCTGCATATTTAATCTATAATGCACCACCTGGCAAAATATCTAATGCAGTATAAAAAAAAAAAAAAGTTATTAATACATTTTTAATCTTTCATGTCAGTTCTGTGTTCAAAAGAAAGAAATACTTCCTGAATTATCCATTTCAAACACAAGACCAACAAATGTGAATTTCAGGATCATTATATTGAAGAATAGATCATTTTTCATGAGTTCAAAATTTTGAAGAGTAGCTACACTGATTAGAGATCTAAGTTAAATGTTACAGCCATATGTCCTCAGGACCTGCTTCAGACGCGTCAATGAAATGCTGCTGAAACAACAGTAATATGAAACTTAGACTTATTCACCTTTCAACCAAATTTATCCTTGTTCGTCTGCAAATCACCTGGAAACCATTCATTCATTTTACTGCATTTCACAATCAACAGAGATGCATAAATAAAAAGCTTCTTAATCTGACCTTAATGTTTACAAATCATGTTTTTCACAAACTAAATATAAAATAAATAAAATAAATAAACCAAATATTTGTTTTGTTCAATTCTCTTGTTTGTTTGCAGCCAAATTTAGTCCAGACTTAAAGTGACACAGGGGAAATGACTTAATGTGCTTCAAGACAACGCTTCTGTTAATGTTAAGAACAAACTAAATCTGATCTATGAAGCAGGCTTTAAAGATCAAATCTAAGTTCATATTTCTTCTTTTCCTCAGTGAATAATGTCACTTCATATCAGCGATTGTTCATTCCTTGTTGTGAGTCTTTATGTTTAACTGTCACATTGTGGGGAAACTTCTGTGTGGTCCACATTCAGATTAAACTACATTCCTGAAAAATTGGGTGCAAGGAGCCGAGATCCATTTTCATTTCGACACTGTTTACAACCCCCTGACACGTCACCCCCACCGAGTGCTGCTCAAAGCGTAAAAGTCCTCGCGTCCTCGCTCACTTGAAGACCTGCTCTTCAGAGGAGCACATTCAGTAGGAGTGTGCCAGGGAAATATTTGCTTTGAATCATCAGAGGACATGATTTCATTTAAAGAGCTCTTTGATGGAGGGGCGCACTTCTTCCTCGCCTGTGATGTGGCTCAGCTGAGAGCAAAATCATTCAGAGCGCTGAAGGAGTGATACCGGTGTTTTTGTGTGAGTGGGTGCGTGTGTGTGTGTGTGTGTGTGTGTGTGTGTGTGTGTGTGTGTGTGCGCAGTCTCACACTGGTTAGTGTGTGTGAAATAAAGAGAGAGACAGAGAGGGGATGCTAACTCATTGGAGATGTTTGTGGGAATGTGTGCATGCTCGTGCATTTGTGTTAGCTTTTATTAGCATGCATTTATACAGTATGTACATGTATTTCTTTTTATGTGCATGTGAGTTGCATTTGCACGTGCATTTCTGTGCATTTGTTCTTGAAGATGCTGAATCCCTTTTGGATGTGGTTCCAAGTTGGGAAAACACCTCAATTCATTTGCTTCTTATCTACTCTCTCTCTTTTTTGGGGAAAGAGTTGGGTTAGTCAGCTTGCTTGATGTTAAGGTCAACATGACACGTTATTTATGTTTTGTGCACGTCAGTTTCTCTGGAAGCTAAGGTTACCAATAACACATAGGTTCACATCTACTTTCAGAGAACATAACTCCATCTTGAATCAGTCAAAACTATGGAAAATAAATCTAATCACATCCTGACATATTTGCCCCTAACGGTCATGGGCTCAACTGCATTCTGCAAACGTGCAGAAGAAATCATCGAGGTCTGTTTACAGGTGTTGGGGAGTACTACTGTATATATGGAAAAAGTTGCGTAAAGCCTTTTTCGCCTAAATCTCCGAACTGTTGGTCATCAAGCTGGGTTGTGGGTAATGTAGTGTACTGTGTGAGGTTTTGACAAGAAGAATGTGTGGAACAGAAAAAGTCCAACAATATTAAAAGAGTCCAATTCTAGCACGGTGGAGTCTTCTTTTAAAGACGTCATGAAAGAGCCTCTAAAGTAAACTCTAAAGCTAAACCTAAATAGATTGGATAAGGGATTCAAAAGGATTTGGATTTCAGATTTAGAAAACTCGATCAAACTGAAACCTGAACTGCAGAACTGTAAATGTATTTGCAGGCTTATGTACCTGTATCAGTCAGATTTATTTTTTGTGAACTAGACATTGTGTTTCCATGTACTCCACATGCTTTCATGTGTCTGCGTATGAGGTTTGTGTTTGTCTCTTGTGCCTTTCGATGGATTTTCAATGGCACACCCCGGCTGTTAGCAGAGTCGACAGCCCACTGATCTCCCATCAAACCGAGTAGCGCTGCAGGTACGGCGTGTAAAGGCTTTGCTTTGAGACTACCTGTCATCACACATCAGGAGATTATGGCGCTTTGCTCTCTCACTCTCTCTCTCTGTACTGAACACACAGCAGCTACTACACCATCTGTGAAACGTTACATCAATGAGGTACATATCTCAACACGGAGCCAGAGATAATCTTTGGCATTTCAAACACAGAGGCACAATCGCGTCATCGTGCAGCAGGCCTCTCCGCTGAGTCGGCCGCCGTGTACTTGAACGCTCAGATAATGCCAGATGCCGATGCCATATGGGAAGCTAAATTTATCATCTGTTTTTTAGGAGTAGCGACATCTTCGTTTTCAATTTTAGATTGTACTGTCAAACCATCAATTTAGCCCCCTGACATATGAGAAGATAAAGGTGGTGATTATGTTTATCGAATCTCAAATTAAAAGGGCAATAACATACTGTGAATGTGAGTGATTTGTGAAATGTGTTACTTTGACTTGAGTTTAAAACTTTTTGAGTCAAAATGAATTACTGTTCTCTTCACCGTATTTTGCATTTTCTCTGTAATCCCTGCACTGCATTTCTCACATCTATGACTGAAGGCAAAACTGGAAGTATAAAGCCATTACTGTAACCAGTGTGTTAATATATTAAGACCAAGAATAGAATAAAACATAAATGATCATTCCTGCAATAATCCTCAGTGACCCGTGAGGGCAGCGCGTCTTCCCCCGTGGGCCAGTCTTAATGCGCTCTGGTGTCTCTCTGCTCGGTGCACCGAGGTGACGTCTGCAACTACATAAATCTGATTTAGAGGGTTTGCACACTGAATTAGCAAATACATGAGCACAGCATCACCTCGCATCAGGATGAGGAGGATGAGGAGGAAGGTGGTTACTACCAGAAACAATCAAGGAAAGTGGTTGCACAAAAAAAATGTCTTTAGGATTCGTAGAAAACAAAAACAAATTGTGGGAATTTGGATGAGAAGATTAGACATAGAGGCCACAGTATATTGTCACAGATCCATGAGGATTGAGGAAGTTATGTGAGATATAAGACATAAGATACAATCATACAGGCTCAGTCTGATTCCTTCCATTCAAAACCTTCTACTACAGCATCCAGTTACCCTGTAAGCACTGATTTGGTGATTTGCAGTTGCAAAAGATGGTTGAAAAGGAATGTTTTTTTAGACATCTAGGTTACAGACAACTGGCATTTCAGCAGCATCTTAATGCCTATATTTAAACAGGTGGTTTCACTTTGAAACATACTAAGTGAAAGACTGTTAAAACAATGGTTTTGTGTCATCTACAAGGCTAAAAAAGATTCACTTTTCAATCAGATTTATCCCAGTATCCCTCACGTCTATCATTCATCTGCAAATCAAAGAGTTTGGGGCTTATTAGGAGAGGAAGAAGGAAGAAATTGCATGTGAGGAGACATAGGAAACAAATAAAAAAGTTCAGAATAAAAAAAAAAGGTATTGTTTGACACAGGATTTGCTTTATCAGGAGCTGCTTTATCACCTTGGCAATGTACGGTCGTTTTGCCTCATTAATCTCAGAAATTAGAGCCTGTCGAGCTCTGTTGAAAGTGACATCTTCAGATTACTTATTTTGTCTGACTAACAGCCTAAAACCCATATCAGGGTTGAATCTGATGCATGATGAAATAAAGAAAAGCAGCAAATTGTCACATTTGAGACACTGGAACCGCATGATTGACACTTTGCTGGATAAATTACTGAAACAGTTAATTGATTATCAAAGTTGCTGTTGATTCTTTTCCTGCTGATTGACATATCAGCAATCATTCAGGATTGCAGGTGTTGTTAAAAAACCTCTCAATTTAATAAAAGCAAAAGATAGAAAAAGAAAAAATCAGCTAAGCAGCTGAATTTGGCAAAATGTCATTAAGACAATGGTTTGCTTCATGTTACTCTCCATATCAAAACAGCACTTGAACCTGACATCACTGCAACAAATCATCACAGGAGCTGTTATATGACAACTCACCAACATAACGACACGACTCTAAATGATGACGCTGATGAATTTCCACAACCTCTCAGCTGTTTTCTGCTTGTTGCAGGCAGAATTGATGTTATTGCTCAAATGTGGCTGCACTCCTCCTGCTCTTTTAATCATCTTGTCCACTTACTGCATGTGTTCAGCTTTGTTGTGAATATCTGGTTGCCATGTATGTGTTTTAACACGATTTCACCCTTATGGGACGATGCAGACTTGAACTAAATTAAACACGACTGGGTGCCAGGAACAGCACTGAGTTAGGCAACATGGAGAACATGTAAAAAGGCCAGACGGGTTTTTATTTGGAGATGGTGACTGGGTCAGACAATTGGTGCTAGTTGGAGAAGTGAGCAAATGTGAAATGAGATTATTTTGCATAATGGCAGCAGTGGTCGAAGTGGCTGAAAGTTGTAGAGACAGGCTTGTGACATGAAAGGTCAGCGGCTTGAAATGAAATGCCTGCTGAGAAAATCTGACAAAGCTCTCCTCTTTCTCAAACTTTACTGTTGGTGTGCCCTGGGAGCGAGGCGGTTTGCACAACTGGAGCTGCTCAGTCACACAAAGGCTGCGGTGAGCAGGTCACTGGCAAAAATATGTAAACATGGTATGAATGTGAAAAAAGGGTGTTGTTGTATAAGAGTCTGTATTCTCAGGAAAAAAAACATCCATGGATAGAAAAGTGTGAAAATAGGAATGAGTCACCCTGGTAAGAAAAAATACACCAGATGTAACATCTCACCAAACACATGACGGCACTAACATTAAGAAACAAAACATGACAATGTAGGGTGATGTTCACACCAAATGGCATATGTAAATCCTCTCAGGCAAAAATCTTCTGTGATTTGCTAAATCAAGCAAATGCAGATATAAGACGAAAAAAAGGGACTGCTTAAAATGCTTGTACTTCAATTTCTTAAATCATATTTAATCTTTTACCAACTGAAAATGTTAAGTTAATACACTGATTATTTAGGAATATAAAGGTGGTCCACATCCATAAATAATTATTGTTGATTTGGAGATATAAAAAGTCAGCCTCTACCCTGCAGTGATGAGTCAGTCAACTCCAGGTGTGATTTTAATTATGCACTAACCTTTCTTACCTTTTATGAAGATGAGCTGTCATCAAGTCTAACTTAATGTTGCAAATTAAAAACTGTGACTAATATTTATAGTTTTACTGACGTAAGAGCTGATGAAAATAGATATCTGAAAGTAAAACTCTCACAGCTGAAATTATACTTTGTGTCTGCAGAGCTATAAAGGTTTGCATGATCTCAGGCCATGTCTGTGAGGGAGCAACTGCAAGCCAAAATTTATGAGTGCATGTGTAAACACGTCTGTTTATATAAACACAAATGTATGGATTTGTGTCTCTTTGGGAAAATACTTTAACAGAAAGTAGGAGAGAAAGGCTGACATTCTCTTCAGGAATGGAAGCAAAGGGTGGATGGGAAATGAATTATTCTTTTTTAAAAACAGCTTGCACTTACAACCACAATGATATGAGAAAAAATGTGACCCATCATTTCCAGTATGGACTCATTTCCATCATAATTATGGATTGGTATCAGAATTGACCTAATATTGTTTTTAAAGTCTAAACATGGCAACTTTAAGTTTTTTCTACATTAAGGTCATTTTAAATGACTTAGAATATGTGCAGTTTGTTTTCATATGTGTTACATGATGTGTTTTATATGTCACATAGATATCATAAAATGCAGAACAAACTGCAGTTAAGATTGCATAAGATCAACTCACTATCCTGACCATTGTGTGGTGTTTTTGTGTTTAAACACTGGGCCAAAGTGTAGCAGTGCAGCGCAGACAGGCATGTTGCTGTAGTTGATTCAGTGTTGGGTTGGTTAACATTGGCTATTTTTAGCCTGACATCTGAAGTATCCATGGAGTCTAAATGTGGGAAAAGCCTGTCCTCCTTCCTCCTTGGGTGTCTGATGTTTCCCAGCAAGCCCTGCTGCAGCCCTCTCTCTCTCTGTGTGTGTGTGTGTGTGTGTGTGTGTGTGTGTAAGAGTGTGAATCAGTGTGTGTCTGTAAGTGAGAAAATCTGTGTGTGTGTGTGTGTCTGCGTGTGGTGAGCTTGGGTGTGGGAGAGTTGTATGTGTGGGTGTGAGAATGTGTGTGTATTCGTGTGTGTGTGTGTGTATGTGTGTGTGTACATGCCTGTGTGTCTGTATCAGAGTAGAGGTGTGTGTGTGTATGTGTGTGTGTCTGTCTGTGTGTGTGACAGAGTGTGTGTGTTTAGCCGTGCATGGACACCAGAGGACTGTGGGAGGACTTCCTCTGTGGATCCTCTCTGTTTTCTTTTCAAAGAATGACATTCCTAAGCTGTTTCACTTTTCAGGCAGGAAGTGGAAACCGGCCAAAAATGATTAAAACCAGGAACGGCAACATAACAGCTCGAACACCGCCACAGAGTTTGGAGTGTTGACACAAAGTCAAACAGTCATGAAATATTGTTTAATAAATCTGAGCAACTGGAGGAATGGCACATTTAGGTCTGGGAAAGAAGATCACAGCTTTTGAGAAAGGTGCATATTCTTCATTTTTTAGTAAATTATTGGTTTCATTGGTTTGTGGTAAAAAAGCGCATCTTTTTATTTCTGATAACAGGCTTGATGGTCGACTCATGGAGTTAAAATCCTCCATGAGTCCTCCCTCCCTCCCTGGCAGGCCACGTGGTCCAGTGTTCCTTGCCAGCTGCGAGTTGATAATGTTTTAAAACACAACATGTGGATACATTTTTAAGGAATGACGCTTTTTTTTCTTTTTTACAGGTGATGTATCCAAGCTTAGTCTTGGGACTGTTTCAGGTAGACAGCCACCTACAGTATATGGTGATTTTTAGCTGGGACGAGGGTCTTGTCACCAACCATCTCTCCCTCCCAACAGACAAAACAGTTTTACGAGCTACTTTTGTATCATATTTGTGTCATTTCTACTCCTGTATCACGTCAAACCTGCCAGAATTATAATGCATAATAGGTTATATTACCAACTCTCTCGCCAAACACAATGTTGTCATTGGAAGGCTTTACAAAACCTCACTTCAATTCATGTTCACTGCCACAGTTTCTATGATATATGAGTTGTTAAATATATCCATGCATTGCAGCCGCAGAATGCTTAACATGGATAGATTACCAAACAGGCACAAGTCCAGGGGCCCAAGGGGTTAGGGGACCCCTAAACCAGAACCTCTGTTTGATGTGACTTTTTCTCTTTGGAAAGGCTCTGTCACAATAAGTGATGTCCTGATCTATAAGTGATCTTTTTTGTTTCTGGTTTTGAGCATCTGGTTTTGCTTGAATATTACTAGAAGACCAAAGCAAGACAAAGAGAAACAGATCATATAGTGTTATGCTTGTGACCATTAATGGAGCCTCGAGCCGGAGCAGTCTGCAGAGGGCTGGTAAGCTCCACACCACCAAATCTTTTTCATTTCAGTAGTCCTCATTTACAAATGATGCTGCCTTAAGTGACATCATTTGAGGATATTTATCAGACTTCACGCAGGTCCTTCTGGAGCAATAAATGGCTTTATACAACTATTTTCTTGGATTCAATAATATCTGGATGTCTGGAAACAGACCTTTAAGTGTAAAATCATTGAAGTTCCCCTTTAAAGTGACACTGTTTCTGTGTTGGTGTTAAGTTGCCACTGTTAATTTAATCCAAATTACATATTTAGTCCTCACACAAAGACACAGACTTGAAGATGCTTCATTAGAGCAGCATCGTATATGCATAAGTAATAAATAAATACAATTCTGGAAGTTTTATGGCTGCTGGTTTTACATTGGCAGGGGTCACTGCTGTAGTTTAATCCCTCTATAGCAGTAACGCCTGCCAATGTGCCCTTCAGCAAAATATTTAGGCTACACTAAACTCATTACAGTTCCCCTTTAAACTCCGAACTGCCCTCTTTGGCAATTTTCATACACAAACTGTATGTGTGGGCCTACATGACGTAAATGCATGCATAAATAGATACATACATTTCAAATTATGCTTTTTAAGTCCATTTTAGGCATTAGCTGATGAGGAGTCATTTAAGCTTTAATTCCTACATTGGCAACATTACAAAAATCTAACAGTAAAGAGGGGTAAAGGTGAGCGCTGAAACACTCGATATACAGATGTCAGATGTTAAAATACAAACATGCGTAAAGAAATATTCATGAGTCTTTAGAATGATCATGTATGTTGGAGAAATACAGGAGAAAGAAACAAGAGGCAAAGCTCAAAGTCATAATGGTATCCATCAAGAAGTAGTTACTCGCTCTACCCCGCTCCCAGGTCACCCACGACGGTGTCAGTTTTACGAGGTTTCACCAGATCAACAGTAAAGAGATATATAGGGGGTTATTTTTAGACAAAACACAGTGAGCCGTCCCTTTCTCTCTGCAAAGTATTTTTCCTTAAAAAATGCATGAACAGTGGTGGGGGGTTCAAAATGCAGCTCTCATGCATTGTTAACAAGGCTCCATAACCCTTTTCATGACTCCAGGTCGAGATAAGTACAACCTATCCTTGTTTTCAAAACTTACACTGAAACACTGTCTCAGATTTGTGAATTATTGACCAGTAACAGATGTTGCCTGATGATGACTGTACTGTATGTGCTTTTCTGTGGACTTCTGCACATGATAAACGCAATGGCTAAGGACTCCACACTCCATATGTTTTTTTTTCCTTTTGCTTCATTTTGATGTTTCTGTCGTGTTTTTCCAGGATGAAATCTAATGAAAT
Organism: Seriola lalandi dorsalis; assembly: GCF_002814215.2. NCBI lineage: Eukaryota > Metazoa > Chordata > Actinopteri > Carangiformes > Carangidae > Seriola > Seriola lalandi. The sequence continues at coordinate 922,667 of NW_019525403.1, read as the reverse complement.
ATCATAATGAAATCTCTGTGTATTATCATCGCCAGCAAGAAAACGAAAAACAAATACAAATAAAGATAGAGAGTAATAAATATGACCTACCAAGGATTTGAGTCTAAGAGCAACTAAAGTGTGTAAATTTGAAAGATTCTTACAGAATTTGAGAATGTTAAATCATTGTTTCATGTAGTCGATGAGGGACATTCAACAAGCAATGAAGGCTGGCAGCCCAAGAGGAAAAATATAAATAGTGCAAGGAGATTGTTTTTAAATTCCTGTTCAACTAAAATGATTTCTTCCCTACGGTGCTTCACAGGCAAAGAAGCTACAACTGCACCATTCATTTCAAAAACAATACTAACTATTGCAGAAACCATTTTGCATGCATAACTACTACAGTCCATTTAAGAGAATAAAGTGTTAATTGTAGTACAGAGATCAAAAATGTTACACTGAAGAGAAGTATTTTTCTCAGATGGTTGAAGTTTTGAACAAGCAGAGATTTGATAACTGAGACTCCTCCAGCGAGTGAATCCAGTTGAGTGGAAGCCTGATTCTCTGTAAGCCGAGGTGATTTATCTGCTCTGCTTCTTCAGGTCTCTTCCTTCTTCTTCTCTTCTCAACACAGGAGGAAGAAAGAGGGGAGGGTGGTGAGGGGGAGAGCCGAATGAGGTAGTTATGATGAACTGTCACTCAGATCCTGACAGCAGCTTTCTCAGCCATTCGTGCTCGGACAAGTTCAATTGATTACATGACTCTGTCAATGTCATGCCGTCACGGCCCCGTTTAAATGCACTACCGGTGCTGTCGGATAAATCACATCAAACATCACTAACAGATACCCCCTTTCCCTCCTTTGTCGGTAATTGTGGTATTCCTGTCCTCCCGTAGATGTTCAATCCCTCAATCCCTCAACCAATTGGCTCTGACAAGGAGGGAAGCAGTTCCTGTCAAAACTGTTAAAGGGGAGAATGATATTAAAGAGGTGTACTGGATAAAAGATATCTATCACCTCTCTGCAAGCTTACATCATTTCTTGAGAATTGCTTGATCAAGATGTTTTTCCTCTACTACTTCCCTGGCTGAAAGTAAAGTTATTACTCCACCATGATGACTCCATGCTTCTTCAGTGAGAGGGAATATGACAGGTAAAGAGCAGGGATGTGCGAGGCAGATATGCCCGAGGAACATGAATAAGTCAGGGGGAGGGGGGTATTAAATATTCATTCCACTGATATCGCTCTTTGTCACATCCTCTTTAACAACAATGAGGACGGGCAGAGGAGGAGAAGGGAGGTGGGTCCTTAAACTGGCGCTGGCTAGACATGTCATGCAGCATCAAGTCACGACGGGAGATTTAACCTGAGGCAAGCAGGATTTGCAGCTAACTCATACCGTTTGTTTTAACCTGTGTGCGGCAGCAGCAGATGGGTGGGGTCTATCTGCCTGGGAGGGGAGAGCAGCGAGAGCCAGAGTGTAGACTGTGTCTGCAGGTTTTCACTTCAACTGAACACGACAGCAGCTGATTTTACTGATTAGCACACCTTCAACCGGAGGAAGAGCTAATCAGGGAAATTAGCGGCTGAAGTCTTTTGGTTGAGATGAAAATCTGAAGCCTGTCAGGCCATGATAGCACAGGCGTGGGAACAGCTGCTTCACATGATAACAGGAAGGTGTGAAGGTACAGTTTAGTAAAATAAAATCTCTGCAAGTTCTGTGCCTCTATCTTTTGGGCCCTTTTACTATAGAAGAGATGTGTTACCGTCTAATTGGAAACCCATGAAAACCCTTCAGTTAAAGCAAATATGCAAGTTTGGAAAATAACAGTAATACAAACTAAACCTTGAGACATAACTAAACCTTGAACCTTGGGTTTAGAATCCTAATGTTAAGGACCATGTCGCCTTTGAGAACCATCCTAACTACAAAGTTTAGAATACCCAAGCCAAATTTTTTTGCTTTAGTACTTAAATCTATATCTATATCTGAAACAAATAACACTTCCTGACGCCCCCGAATTCCTCATAAAGCTGCATGAGAAATAAAACTTGCAAAAGTTTATTGACAGAAATGGATCAAAGGGTAATGACTAACTGAACTACTTTTTGGGCAACACAGTAGGGCAACATTACCCCAACAGATGTCTCAACACACGACGCAGTGATTCCATGGCAACCTCACGCACAGATCATTTCTGGTCTATATTTTCAGTTGATGCTGGCAGATATGTTGACCTGTCATGTTGCTCCAAAACTACCAGTCACATCAAGTTTGAAAACACTTGGATTACAAGTGCACCATGTTGTACCTTAAATGGCTGAAATGTGGTATTAAAGAATAAGATGATGCTTAAAATGATACACGACAGAGTACTTGTTTACTAACTCTGTTGTACTGCTTATTGCCATGTCTGTCACTTCAGGTCCTCAAAGTCCTGAGCAGGAAGGTGCGTTGCCCTGGAATGTTGCCCAGAAAGTTGCCAGACTTATTGTTGGACCACTGAATAGGAGGTGTCTGTTGAGCAGCAACTAACTTATTGCTGATAATACAAACACAGTTTCACATTACCCTATTGTTTAAAAAAATTCCCATTCCTCTGCAGGAATCCATGTAAATTAGAAAGAACAGAAAGAGCATGCTGTCATCTGAGTCTGTTTTCTGACACTAGTTAGTAATCTCTGCCATAGCAGACAACTGAGATGAAGACAACAGCACCAGTGCCAAATGGGCACCTCATGGGTGCTGATTCATGGCTACGCATTTCTACAGCTGCAACAAATACAAATGCACATCTCTCAACTTCAACAAATACCTCACGGCTACATTAACGAGCTGCATTTGGTCATGAAATATGTCCGAGTAAAGGAGAAGTACGCAGGATAAATCCAGCAGGCAGCTCCGGCCTGCCAAGACCTGGAAAGGCTTATTCTCATACGGCGACAGTTGCCATCCAACACAGGAGCAACACCAGAGCCAAACTTCATAATATTACAATGTAAATCAAAAAGTCAACAGGGGAATGAGGGGAGGAGTGGGAGTGGGAGGAAAGTCATAATGCGCACGGTAAATCCTAAAATCAAAACTCAGCATCCTTTGGTTTCTAAATGCACTGCTGTCATAAAAGCATTTCCATCGACAAATGAGTCTGCGGGAAAGGTCAATAGTTAATTGAATAATCTATCACCTTGGGATGGACAGAGTGTACCACGCTATGCAATCAATGACAGGCGCATTAAAAGGTCAGCCACAGACTTCCATGATAAGTCACCTGGCTAATGTTTTCTTTGGTTATACACAGCTCGAGGGTCGCTGGAGAGCAGCTAACAGGCCATTTTGGCTGTGAGCCAGGCATATTCAGCAAACTCTGGTCAAACACCAGGTACAACAGAGTAATGAGGGGTCTGATCTATCTACTGTATCTATCTATTGTTTTTGTTTTTTCTATCTATTCTATTATTTATTGCTGCATGGCGTGACATCGGTGGACACCGGGGGTAGCAAACGCAGTTTTGGAGCACTTGCACAATGACGATAAATTCATTCATTCTTGTTTCATTCTTGGTTCTTGGTTTCAGCTTCTCTTATGCAATAATGTGCTTCTTCTTCTCTAGTTTATATGTCACTGGAAATTTAATGTCTTTGAGTTTTGGACTGCTGATCAGACAAAATAAGTATTTTGAAGAATCACCTTAGGCTGGGAAATGATATATGTTTTTTAACATTTCGTAGACTAAAAAATGTATAAAGAATAAACAAATAAATAACAATAAAAATTATTGTTAGTTGCAGTCCCTGTTCTCCCAAGAGAAAGTAAGTAAAACTATGTTATATATATACGTATATAACTATGTTGAATATAAGGGGAAAATAGTCAACTAATTGTCTCAAATTGCAAAGCAATGAGTAAAAGCTGTTGCCATCCATGATGATGGATCAGGTTACATAAATTGCACACCTCACCTCCCTAATTTTTCATATGAGAGGGACAAATTAAAATCATTTAGCAAAATAATACAAAGTCTGGTATCCACTGCTCCTGAGCATTACCAGTGCAACAGAAATACTCATTTGGAGTAATAGTGGTGCATTTGCAGCAATATCATTGTGTGACTGTGACCACCCTATTAATTATAAATGAAGAGCATTTCCTTATACTGCCAATTTATTTCCATTCATGTGTGCACTTTTGCAGGAAGGTACGGTGCTTCTATTTGAAACAAAGAAAGGATTCCAATGTTAACAGATGCTTCCAAGAAAAAGAAAAAAAAACAATAATTATGCAAATATGAGACAGAATAATTATGGACGTATTCATTATTTATAGGTTTGGTTTTGCTTTGTGCTATCATAAACTAACTGAGCTGAATGTGCGATTGTAGCTTTCTCCTTTAATTGTGTGTACATAGAATTATGTCATTTATTTCAACCATTGCTAGCGCAATTTCATTATGACCATGGGGTAGAAGGATGGTGATTGCCAATTTGGTTCTGTGAGAAACTTCATATTTTCTTTACTTTCATATGCATACGTTTGTTTTTCCTCCCCACACATCTAAATGTTTACTTTGCTGGGAATATTACATTATAAAATCCATATAAATGAGTAAAATTACTGTTTGAGCTGATGTAATGATGGCGCCATACCGAAGACAATCTCATTGATGTAATCAGTGAATGACACAAAGCAGCCATTTTTCCAGTAATTGGACTTGGTGTTACAGTTGCTCATTTGTCCAGTGATTAGTCTTTGTTTAAAGTAATTGTAACTGTAAAAGAGTCCTATTGTAAGACTTCCAAAACACATCCAACAGGTTCATGCAGATTGTCTGGGCCTCAGGGAGAGCACATGTAGGAAGTGAGAAAACTTATCTCAAATGTTTTATTTGCAGAACAACATACTTGCATTGCAACTGCAGTGTTAAAGACCATTTAAGGTCTGAACCCATTATTTCTCACACTGGAGGAAAATATTTTTCCACCATTGTCCGGCGTTGTTTTTATTCAGATGTCTGATGGGGGAAACTTTCTGAAAAATCCTTTAGTACTCCTTCTTCTGAACACACGTAAGCTTTATACATTTTTGGTATAATGTACAAATTTGGTAATCCATGAAACATTGTTCACGTTCAATGTTTCCCACAGGTGGTGGGTGGTGCATCGTGTGACCCATGTGCATGCAGAGACTCGTGCGTTTGGGGGGGGGCGGGGGGGGGGGGGGGTAACTACAACTGTCTCTACAATTTAGAGATGTCCTCTAAATGCCTCACAAGCAGATTATCGCACCAACTTAATCTATAGTCTTTAGTAGCATCAGTTCAGAGTAGTTATTATCACTAAATTATAGCAACCTGTTCCTTGACAAAGAACCACATCTTGTCAAAAGTTAGTCATAGTGACTTTTTTAAATAGTTTGTTTCATTTTAGTGCAAAAACTCTTCATATAATCCCCATGAAGTGCACACACTATCCCCTAAACACATCAACACCCCTGCTGAATTCTCTGAAAAGACATGGGCACTTGTCATGGAAGATCAGTTTTGTCGTTTTCCGTCTCTCTTGTGTTTTGAAGATGGACCTCTTCACATTGATCCTCTGTGGCGTTTGTTTGTCATCCCATGAACCATCACTGTCAAACCCAGAGCCGCTCTATTCCCGACGCGCCGCTCATCCCAAAGAGGGTTTAGACATACAATTAGCCACGGTTATAGCACCATCACTGATGCAGCGGCGACTTACAGAGTCCAAATCAACATCCCGTTTATCTCCAAACATTATCACATACAATACGACTCTGTTTGAAAAGGATAGAGCAAAGTTTGGGTGCAAACTGCCAAACAACTATTATTTTCAATCCTCTGATGTGATATGACTTTCTTTAATAATTCATCTGCTACATCATGTCATGCTTGTCACTGAAATGCACTTATGATCCCAGCGCTCCTATCATGACAGACGGCTAAATAAGCTTCGTACAATTTCATTTATACTTTATACTTTGAGCCCTTGCTGCACAGTAGACATCTGATACTCTACATGTGCTTTTCAGCCATTCCTCATACGCCTCAGAGGCATAAAAAAAGAGATTTAACAAAAAGGAAAAATGAATGAGGAAATACTAATGTCGACAATTCCATTTATATTGTCCATGCTAAGTGTGAGCTCAGTCACTTTGAGGAGTGCCGCTCTTGAAGGCTCTTTGCTGAAGATGTCCATAACTCAATAGAAACTTGGCTGTGTCTCCGGCTGCTTCCTCTCACCCGCCATCCTTCACGGGAATACTTTATGTGCCATCACCTCCCTGTGATGGAGAGCAAAGCAAAAGTAATGTCTGTTTCCTGTCCAGGAGACTCCCCTCAGCTGCAGAGACATTCCTCCTGCACTGGGTCTGTGTCCTGGTAAAAGTTCTGCAGCTGATGGGCTCGATTTGCTGTCCCTGGACACTGTTTTTTTGGAGCTTTGCCAGAATGCATCATTGGCAGAACATCGAATTTGAACCATTTGAGCTCTGTGTTGACTTCCATGACAAATTTAATGATGGATGGTGTGGTAGACCTTAATAGCTTTTCATCAATTAAGCATGTCACTGAATGTAGCCACAACCGGCATTTTCAACAGTAATGGCTCCTTTCAAAATAATGAACTGTCCTTGACTCTGTTTCCTGTCTCTAAGTTACTTGATACCGAAATTTTGTTCAGAGGCAAATATTATATTGTTCACTTTTTAAAACCAATGCTTTTTTCAGTGTGTTTTGTTGGACAGGAGCCTTTGTGGGACAGCAGATGACATTAATGGAGAGAGAGACATGGAGAACTACATACAGCAAACATCCCCAGCTTTACCAGGAGTGTTCCAACTACAGTACAAGATCAATGGATCTAAACTGTCATTAAAGTAAAATTTTGACTTGGCAGTGCAATGCAATGTGCAAAGTATTTTTACACTGTAGTTACTGTGCTTTTATTTTATTTGAATACTTTCTCCATAATTGGTTTAGCATCTGAAATTACATGAATAATCTATACTCTCCAACTCTTAAATCAACGCTATAGATATTCTTTTAGGTTACTCCTTTGCGAGCTTGTCTCCCCATTATTTGACGCACAATATAGGCCAAGAAAAAAAAAATCATCAGAGTAGCTATGGATGACATGATGAAGCGATTAAATCAAAGGCTGTTGACAGCTTGAGATATCAAAACATTGAATATTTTGTCCACCCTTACTTGTTTTTGTGTCACGTTTGTCGGTATTTCTCTGCATCTATGTCAGAAAGGTGCTTCCATTCTTTTAATCTTGGTGAAGTTAAGGTAGGAAAGGACACCGCAGTCGTATCAGCTGGCCTTGATCACTGCATTACTCAGGTTAACACCATCATCTCCACCTCCGCTGTTAGTTTTGCTCTGATCTCGACCTCCTAATGCATCACATTTCCCATCCTATTGAACAACCTCCTTTTACAGGAAAAAAGGACGAAAGAATGGAAGGAAAAACAATCACTAAAAGAGATACAAAAGCTGATTTCATCCATCTTACACCCTGAAGTAAATCTTTTCTGGGGGAGCAGAGATCTACGCTCCTCTCCTCTCTCTATTTCAGAATTGCCTCGGAGCTCATCCATAACGGCTTTGCAGGCCCCTGGGTGCTTGGAGGGCCGGTCAGAGCAAACAGGGAATTGAATGAGGCGAAGGTAGACAGAGAGGAGACAGAAATGTCTCCTTAGAGGTCACGCCGACAAAATTGAAAGTCTCAGGTATAGTGGGGCCTGTCGGTTTAATAAAATGGATAGAATTTCCATTTACCCCCGGCACTCCCCTCCTTAATGCATTGTTCTTGTAAGGGAGGGGCGCGAATGAGTCAGGAGCCAAGGAATACACTTTATAGACACAAATAATCGTAAATTGGGAATGTCACCTTTAAGCCGAGGCATTTTTATTATTGTTAGTGGTGCTGCTGAGTGGGTTTGATGCTTTATTCTCGCAGGGATTCTGTGCACCAGCACAGCCGTCCTCCCTAGCATCTCTTCCCCACCTCCCCTGCCATCTTTATCGGGCTCCTGGCGAAAGAAGAAGACGAAGAAAAGAACAACAAAAGATGGGACTTAAAGCTAACTCACTTCTCCACTGCCCGATACTTCCAGGTGATTCATGGCCGATGGCATGCTTTAAAATAAACCTATCCATTAACAGTGGTCACTGTTCTTTAATCTGAGCATTTACAGCTGTCTGCAGGCCAGCAGAGTGTATCCTATCAGGGCACCGCCGGTGGACCTGGCCTTCGGCGTACAGGTGTAAGCTCTTTATTTACTGCCATTATTTGGATGTTACAAACGCTGCTCTCTAGTTTATGGTGGACACTTTATAGATCCTTCCCTCTGCTGGAATATTAACTGTCTCTCCATGATTCAATATGAGAGCACAAGGGCTCCTGGGAGCTGTAGACCAGAGCGGCGGATACAGGTACTTGTCTAATTGAAGTCCCCTGAGCTTTGAGGGTATAGAACATATAAATTGGACAGATAGCAAATGCACAAAGTATTGACAAACATCTTACAGTGCCTTTTTCACCATCCCTCTGACTGCTGGGCAACAACACTACACAGCATAATTTCCTATTCAACAGGGATGTGATGCGGCCGAGCCAAGTTCAGGGAAATGGACAAAGCAAAGCATTCATATATTTAAATTAGATCTGCAACACTTGACTGACTCGTGTGTGTGGAGAAGTCAGACAGAGACCTGTTTACTCCCTTTCTGTTTTGCATTGTATGTGAGTGCCTGTGCGAATTAACGAAGGAGGCCCTCTGTATTTTCAGCTCCATGTTAATTGCAAGAAATAATATTAAGGATGTGTGATTCTTATGCCTGAGCATATTGCATTATAATAAGTTCAGGAACATTACCAGGGAACACAGCTTATTAAGGAGAAGCAAGGTAGAGGCTGAATAGAGATAGATTTAACTGTAATATACTTAATCCTGAATATATTATACATTTGCATGCAAAACCCTATACAAGATTGGAATATTAATTGAAATATGCAGATGATGTATAGGGTTATAATTATTGTTGATTTAGAAGTATAATTGGATGAAAACTTTTTTTTGGTGGACTGTTCTGGCAATGCACTGTGGTGAAAGATTAATATGCATATTCATGGTTGAATCTGTTGAACTCCTATTACTGACAATTGGTTTAGAGAATACGTTTGTGAGGCTGGGTTGAAAGGCTGCAGGAAGACAATAGCAAACGGAGAGTATGCAGAGAAATAAATGTTTCACTGAGCATTGAGGCAAAATGAAAATTAAAAAAACAAAGACCTTTGAGCAAGCTGAAGATAAAGGACTAAACTGTTTTCAAGTTTTAACTTCTTCATAACAAATTATGTATACTGTACATGCTGGCTGACCATTCTCAAATGGTTAGGTTTTTCAAATGTTTTTTTCTTCTATTATAAACCATTGATTCACATTCCCTTTCATAAGATATGGAAATATATTGTTGAGTATCACATAGCACTGAAAGCTTTCATTAGATTCCAAATTTTATTTACTTATATTTTTATGATAATGTATATTTCCCGAACTGTCATTTTGATAGTTGTAGGCTGTGTTTAATCAGGTAATGTTTTACAAATATTGATGCATTTCAAAAGCTGATTTTTATACTGTACAGACCAAATGAATGGAAATAAATGGGTGTTTGGAATGAGAAAGAAAATATATATTATTTATATATATATTTCTGAAACACAGCAAGCACAAAACTGAACATGTTAATGTAAAACATATGTTATCTGTACCTCTAAAACATATTTAAAAACAAAAACAAAAATAACCTTTCTGTTCCTATCAATGAAATTCAGAGCATCCTTATGATTTCATAAATCAACCTCCTATCGTTACTAACTGTTCATTTACATCACATCAGGTGGCCCTTTTTTAAATACTGGATATATCTTCTTCTCCTCTACCTTACTGAAGCTTATAATGACAAGGATAGGAATGAGTTATCATGTGCTTATAGGCTGATAAATGGATAAAAGATGGCTGCACGAGCTAAGAGCCAGCTGCCCCTGGCCGCTTACCACCTCCTCTGCAAATCAGCCTCCTGTGAATCTCCATCCCTCTCTCAGCAGCTCTGAACTACATGCAATAGGTAATAAGACTTCACGTCCTTCACAGGATTAAGTACACGTTGGGTCACATGTAGAGCCAGTTCACCTTTCACCTGCTTCACCTTGCATAACCACTGGAAACACATTTTATTTATCCTCTTCATCTGCCTTCTTTATTCTTGCCGACAAACTTCATGAGTCATGACAGGCAGGTTGGCTTTAATGCGACCCACCGGAAACCACTCCCGCGACCTCGGCTGTCTTGGGCTGCCGAACAGCCCTCCCTGCCCGTCTCCCCTTGTCACACAAAAGAGAAACGCTGAAGGACCTCCGCTAACTCTTGTCAGAGCTGTCACGGACTCTGCAGCCGCCTCGGTCCTGACAAGCAGTTGGTTGAAATACCCGGCGAGACCTGTCGCCCCGCTTCCCCCTCCCCTCCGCTACCATCATTACCTTCTTATTTTATATGCTGATTTATTTCATTTCACCTTATTTTCCCTCCCTTCCTTTTCTCTTTCAAACTCTTCTCACAGCTCAAGACAGAACCCTTTTTACTCATAAATGCCTGAAAACACAATTAAAAGCTGTGACCCAGATTGCAGAGCTGACCGTAACGTAACCCTGGTCATCCCTTGTGCCGTCCATACCCGACCCCCACCGGATGATCCCACTGTCACAACCCCCCCCAAATATCTACTCCTGCTTCTGCATGCAGATGATAAGGAAGAGGAAGAAGAAGGAGAAGTCATCACAGCAGAGAGACTTACAGAGTCCCTCATCAAGTCAAAGCACTGAGACCTGCTCTCAGCCACCCGGGGGCTCATACACCACTGCTTTTGATATTCAGGTCATATGCACACATACATACACACATGCACAAGATACACACATAGACACACACGCTGGGAGCATGAAAAAAGTAGAAATCTCCTGATGAAGTTTGAATGCACATAATATGTTTAGTGATATAACTGGCATGTCCCATGACTTCTGCAGAGAAAAACTCTTGTGGAGTATGAAAGGAAAAAGATACAGAGGCAACAAAAAAAGAGAGCTTTCTGGCTCATAATTGCCACATTCAGTTTCTTGAAAACATCAAAGGCTCCAACCAATACCACAAAGGTCAAAGGTCAGATTTGAAAGCATGGCTGTCTGAGAGCATTGCTGTGGCCCATTTTCATACTAAATACCAATTATAAGCAAGTTTTTAGTCTCAAAGATTCCAGTATGTAGAGAAACTGTAATTTTTGGGGATTTTTTTTGGATGTGCTGTTGAATGAAACTCTCCCAAGGGAGAAAATGGTCACAGTTAGATTAATTGACTGATCCTGTCACAAACGTATGCTGCCAACTTTGTGGCAACAGTTTGAAAATGGCCATTTCCTGTTTGAACATGGCAATGTCTCCATGTACAGAGTCTGGTCCAAAAAAGAATGGTGTCTTCCAAGTTTGGTGTGGAGGAACTTGACTGGCCTGCAAAGAGCCCTGATGTCAACCCTATCCAACACCTTTGGGATGAACTGAACTTAACTCGGAAAGCGAGCCAGGCCTTATCACCCAACATTAGTGTTGCATCTCTTGTGGGTGAATAGGAGCAAATCCCTGCAACTAGGTTTCAAAATCTGGCAGGTAGCCTGAAACCAGAGAAGCTGTCAGAGCAACAGATTAATGTCCATGGTTTTCAATTGAGATTACATATGATTGTAATGTATCCCTGTCCACATTCTTTTGGCTATACATACACTGTATTAGATATATGGTATACTTCTAATATGCTGTATGGAATTTGGACTCAGGTTTACTTTTCCTCTGCTCTGTTATTGCAGTTGCTGCCACCACTAGCATCACCTTGATAAGCTTAACAAGCTCACTGCCAACCACGCCCATATTGTCCGCCCAAGTGAAATGGTTACCGCCCCAAAATGTCCTCAGTAACATTGAAAGGACTGCTTCAAGGAAATGGGGAATTTCAGGCCTAGTACAGAGACTGGTACGGTAGAAAAGACATAAATTATTTATTATTCTCATCTTGCAGCTTCAAGTATGGGTCCTGCACAACACCACTTCTGCCTTATTGACAGTTTGGGTTTGAGGCTACTTTCAGTGACAGGGCAGTGTCTGTGTGTTTTACTGTTGGCTTCTGCATGTATGTTGGTATAAGAGACGTGGGAGCTCAGTATTTGTTTAGTCGGTCTGGCGGCCACGCCGATTTCATGATAAATATTAACGCTCAAATATGTGAGTAGGGCATTTATTGAAAGTGATCACTCCAAACATTGTTTGTTTGTCTGCAAAACTGCAGCAGCCTCTTTTCGTCAAGCGGGTTATGAGAAATTTCTCTCCAAAACAGCCCAAATGTAACCAATTCGATTTGTGTTTGTTTTTTGCCTTTTTGAGACTGTTTGTCAATGTTTAGAAGTGCTTGTGTGCAAGTGTGTGTTTGTGTGTGTATGTGTGTGTTGGGGAGGGGGTCCACATGTGCGTAATGATGATAGCTACACTACACTCGGGAAAAACAAACACCTCAAGAGACCCATATATATCCACTCGCAGGGAAGTTTTATAAACCAGAGTGCAGTACATTTATCCACCCACTCCATTTTTTTCCTGCATGGGATTACAAGGTGGTCAGGCTCTGCCAAGAATCCTCTAGGTGCAGCGCAAGGGGAGTGAGAGCAGTGTGTGTGTGAGAAAAAAGCCAAAATACTTGACTTTGGAGTCAAACGGGTGGGGGTGGGAAGGAGAAGGGGGGTGGGGGTGGGGGGGTCTTGAAGTTGAGAGGCCGGAAATGGAGAGAGAGACCAAGGAACAGTGGGAGACTGACCTTTTACAAGACAGCTGTTCTCTCTCAGGTGCTTGTTCTCAGCATATCTACAGCCCCCTTTTTTTTTTTTGCATTAGTCATTATTTGGTCCCACAGGATCAGGAATGGGCTGGGGTGAGTGTATGTGACAGGAAGCAAAACTACACTCTTAGAAAAGCATGTGATCCGTTCAGGAAAGCACACAGCTGATACACAGACTTAGTGCATTTTTAATCAAACAATTGTTGAGCTATTTCTCCAATACATACGCATGAATTAATAGGTGATGCTAAACGGACGTTACTGGGGTGAGACTAGATGTTTTGTTTTTCTATTTTACATATTGTCTGGGCATTTTAAGTCTTGAGGGTTGACAGGAAGAGAGGGGAGAGAGAGATGAGAAACAACATGCAACATAGGGTCCAAGACCAGAACCAGAGATATTATGTTTCCTGCTACCTTAAATCCATTTTCTGTTTCACTTCAGTGAAAGAGAGTGGAGAGCTTAATTTTCCAGTGATGTCTAAATGCTGGATGACTCATTTTATTTGGGCATACAAAAAAGGTCAAATGTCAAGATACTGATTACTGGCACAAAACATTGTTGTACCAACACACAGATCAGCCTCTGACGCTCATACCAGTCTAACTGTAGATTTGAAATATAAACTGCATTGAAAGGTGCCACAAATGTGTGTTGTAAAGCCACAGAGACAGATGTATTTCAAGCATTTCTCTTTTATGAGTGTACTAAAGGAGTCAGAGGGGGTTTGTTGAGCGCAAGGAAAAGGCATTAGGTGATACGGCGCACCTCATCTCCGCCAAGCTCTCCAGGTTACAACAGAGAAGGGAGGGGAAGGACCCCCCCGCCCCCCCCGCGAAAGTCTTCAATCTTGTGAAGCCTGAGGGGCTGAGTAGGTGTTTAATTATTAAAGGTGTTTGAACAAAAGGCTATTCTAAGCCTGCTGGAGCCACCAACTGGACATTCTCCTCAGTGTTTGATGGATGACTACCTTCAGAAATAGTCTGTTTCCCTCACTGTGTTTGTGTTAAATTACACCAAAAGACTCCCAGAGACCTGTGCTGTCTTTTCTCCTTGTTAAAGAAGAATATCCTCACATTTGTGGTGTTTCACAGATGCAGCAACACGCTGTGTTTACTACAAAAGGTGAACACAATGATTAATCAGCATAGAAGTTAATGCTTGTCTGTGAAGTGCTTTGGAAAGTTTAGTTTATGATGTCGCTTTGCTGCTGGCTGAATAAAACTTTAGAGAACAGTAGAATCAATGCAATTTTGATGGTAAACCAGTAGCCATTATAAAGTCTCTTCTTTGTGCATCCATACTGCATAAATCCTGCATTAACATTACAGAGAATAACCTCTTAAATGTTACACTGCTGAATCAAATTAGTATTATTCAATGGCAGTAAACAAAGGAAATACAATGATGGCATGAAAAACATTATTCAAAGTCCTCAATTTAAACTTTTACTCAAGTAAAATTGCAGAATTGTTCTATTTCAATGTTGCTCATCAAGAATAATCTGTTCTTTGCAGAGAATAAAATTATGAATGCACCAATATCTAAGAGGCATTTTAATGTACTCTGTTCATGTCCTCTTTGGTAGTTTAAAAGTAACGACACATCAGTTTTAAAACTACGATCATTAAGTATTTATAGTAAAGAAATTTACTATAATAAATGTTTAGTGTCTGCAGAAACATACAGTGACATACACTGCACGTAAAAAGGTACTTGGACAAGCAGTGATTTTTCTCAAGAATTCCTGCTGGATATGAGCTGAAGTGCTGCTGCAAACAAGCAGTAAAGAAGTTAGACTTTATTAAAGAGTAATGTAAGCAAAGCAAGAAACATAAAAGCAAAGCAAGAAACATAAAAGCATCACATAAAAAGACGAACATCAGGAAAGATTAATAAAACATTAACACATAAAAGCAAGCCTGTAAAAGTGAGATTCAGAAGTGATTTAAAGGATGATACTGATTCAGTCGTCCAAACCTCGCTGTTCACATTGTAATAAGACTCAGGAGCTCTGACGGCAAACAAACACTTGCATTTTGGTTTTTTTGGATGGCCATTAGGAACCCAAGGACTTCAGAGTTTCCATTCATAACAGGGTTCAAATCACATGAAACATGATTGTACCATTTTTGATTTACTGGCCTGCAGCAGGTTTGTTTTGGTCAGTAAAACTGCAAGACACCAGTGCCGGATCCAAGAACCAGAGTTACTAAACTATATGGAAAACGTGGTTGCGTTACACCTAGGACGTGAAATTTGACACATCAAGAATATGGAACTTGACTGGTTTAACCACAGGGCAAAGCAAGCAACTGCACCTCACCACCGTCGGGCTACAAAAGCCCCACAATTACTGTCAATTACATTTTTTTTTTGGTCATTTGATTAATTGCAAAATTCATCAGGGAATTTGAACCATTAAAGTGCAGGAGAGGAAGAAGAGTTTCAGTAAAACCTGTTTTGGCTACTTCCCTGTTTCGGATCAGTCATGCTTTTTAAATCAAAAGAAGCGTGTCCACATTTGCAGTAAACCCAATCATATGATACCCTTACAATGACTCACCATATCAGATAAAGAACTTGTATTTCACAAAATATACACTAAAGTACTCATAGATGAAATACAGGTTTTGTAACCCTAACAAAAAATCCTCCTTGAAGAACAGACACTCCAAGAATCTGGTGTTTTCTGGGCAGTTCCTGATGAAATAAATGAGTTGTTTGAATTACCACTTAATAACAGGGTTGGGGCAGATTGCTGGAGACGATGTTCCCTCGTGGTTGCTGGACTATACGTTCAGACTGATGTTTCCACAAATTAAAAATCCACCCGAAACCTTGTGAAATCAGGCTGCGGTGCGCCAATACCTGCTCAGTCAGGACTCCTGGGTCAGTAAAATTCCAGGTCGGAAAAATGCTAACAGAGCCTTCAACACTTTCTGGTTTTAAAAAAAATGAAGGAGTCCAGGCAAGGAGCAGCATTGAGGGTTACGGTTAATTTTCCTCCCTCCGAGAAATACAGTTATTCAAGGAAAATAAGTTATCTCGCCCTCTGTCTGTCTTTCTCTGAGAGCCAAGAATTTCATATTTAACTTTCATTTAGGCACTGTCATGAAGTGACAGAATACTACAGATAACAAATATATGTGAAAGATATAAAACTTTTATTTCTGTGAACTGTGTGTAAGTACATAACTTTCAGTGATGTTGGCCTGATAAACTTGTATTCCTTAAATGTCCATCTTGATGGATAGTGTTAAAAAAAGATGTTGTTTTAGATCTGTTTTTTGTAGTAAATGTCCTCAAATGTATATTAATCATGTATATTGTGACATATTTTACATCTCATGCTTGTATGATATAATTCTGGCAGGACATAGTATTCTGCTCCGTTTATAGTTCTTAGTTTTGGCCCAGTTCAGAATGTACTCAGCTGGGTACCCATGTTTCTTATTTGGTTTAACAGGAAGATGCCTCAGACCTAATCTGATAAATTGAACTATTACTAAAGAAAAATTCTCATTTGTCAAAATTTCTGTCACGAGCAGTCAGACAATCATGTAGGCTGGAAACGAGCCAACAAAAGTTTAGATTTATTTGGAGGTAAACCTTAAAGTGAGCACATCTGGAATATTGGTGATCCCTCAATGCACATGAAAACTGTGCACATAACTATGCTAAGTACGGCAGGTCAAGCTGATGCAGGAAGTTGGTCTGTAAACTGTCACAGATATTTATAACGGACAGCTTGCCAGGTCACTTTGTCCAAGATCTCAGCATGAACTTGTGCATTAAAATGATACTATTACCGATAGGAGTCACGGCCAAAATGATGAAAATAAGACCCAAGTTGCATGAAAAGAAAATCTCTCCTTAAATATTGTTGGATCATACTTCGGAAGGAAATGTCTTGGTGGCTTTAAATTCTATTTACAATGGTTTGGCCAGAAAAATCACGTATTTGTCCAATTTTATGATTATATAATCATTTTTAAGATTATTTTCACAGCCTAGACAACACAGTTCTGAAGTGTATGACCTAGTATGAACATTTACCTCTTGTGCAGCATGTGGTCGTGTGTGCTTCTAGCTGAGGCTTTTAATTCTGTACTTAAAGCCAGTCTCCTGCCTGTGACTGTGTCGTGCCAAGCAGGCCACCGTTCCCTGTTAATCGACTCTGAAAGCTTCAGTGGAAAACTTCAGCTCTGACCCAGTGACACCGGCACTTGCTACACAACAGCGAGCCTCAGGAGACAACCTAGCATCAAATTACCTCTCTGCTCGGACCTGTACTTTCTCCATGTGTGTGTTTCTGGGAGACAGTATGTGTTTAGGAGGTTGTGGGGGCTGGTGCGGGGTTGGGGTCGTACTTGCCTTGACCACAGGCTGACTGCTAGCCCCGGGCCCCTGGCGTCAGTGTCAGGGAGAGGTGAATCGGACTATCTTCACTTGCAAATCTATCCCCCGAGACCCCTGAGCCCTCACACCATCCCCACCTCCTCTCCCACCTCTTGCAAAACATCCTTTTAGAGGGGGTCCATCGGCCATTATGTCCCTCCTCACCTCTCTCGCCACTCCAGCGGGGCACTATCTGAGGGGAGGAGAGGTGCGACCACGCCACTAATCTCTTTCTCTGAGTCGCTTTGCCCTGCCCATGTCACTCTCTGCCACTGCTCTCCAAGGACAGCTACCTCCACAGTCAAGGTGACACAGAGTTTAGTTTTTTCCTGCAGCCAGAATGGACACAGACCTGGACTACCAGGCTTTATGAATTACAGGCCTTGCTTAAGTGGTAATTTAGGCAGGAATTAAGGGATAACGTGTATTTTAAGAGAGGAAATCCTTTGAGTTTCCTTTTATAATAGAGCACCTACCTCACAGTGGGTAATTGGAGCCAGATGTTGCTCCATGCAGCATTAAAAGCACCGGCCTTTCTTTTTTTCCTCTCAGCTACGTGAAACATCTTGAAATTCTGTCATCATACCGGCTTTTGTGCGCTTGTGCGCTTGCATATACTCCCGTGTCTGTGCCACATAATCACATTAGTTAGATTTAATCTAAGAAGAGGCAAATTATGTGCTTTTCCCATCAAATTTAGCTGCATGACGAGCAGCGTGTAGAATCAGTGAGTACAACCTATCCCAGAGTGCTTTGCATGGATGGCATTGGACTGGAAAAAGAGACAGAGAGGAGAGAGTGAGGCACAGGATGAAAGGGAAACGCTAATAATGTCTCACATGTGTACTGGCAAATTGTCTACTAACACCGGCAAGCAGCACACTCACTAGCTGGGAACGTGGCAGCAGCCTCCTAATAAGCAGCATGCACTATTTATGATCATAAACCAAGGGCAGGGAGGGTGAGTGCTGTCAAAATAAAAAAACATGTCAATCTTAGCTCCCCACTGTTGCCTGAGCTCATTGCCTGTCTGTTAATGCACTTTTTTTTTCATGTTTGCCTATGATGTACAAAGGCGGGAAAAATCACATCAAACCCACAGATTTCTTAAACTTCTACAAAAAAGGGGAGGGAGGGGCGTGCTGGAATTCAAAGGGAATATCAAAGTTAGGAGAAGTACGGGAATACGTCTGTGAAAAAGTAAATATTTTGTCCTAATGGTTTGTGTGTTTGAGAAAAGCACATGTGATGAAAACCAGAGATATACATGTTGGTGCACTCGGCAGAAAGCTAGGTGGGGAAGTACGGTTAGGTGGAAAAAAAAAAAAAGAAAAAAAATGAGGCCAGGCTTCGTTTTAATACTTCATAGGGCATTGAAAATTCCCTCTGAATTTCCCTAACTTCTCCCCGCTCTTTGCAATTATGCATGTTTATTCATTTTGATTAACAGCGATGAAAAGTCATGCCTGCCGTGCACCTCATATATGAACATTTGTAACACTGAGCGAGTGACAGTCCATCAGATGAAACACATGAAAACAAACTTTCAGCTTTTCTTCTTCTGCTTTATACCTACTCAAACAGCAGGTAGTGGAAATAGTTTAAATATTTCACAGGTCTCACAGGACAACATTCAAAGACGACGGAGGAATATCTATGGGCTTCAAGAAAAGTTGATTTAAGATGGTGTGACACAAGTAATACGTTGATTAGTTGCCTTGGGCCCTGAATTCTCTTCACTTCTAACAACTACTCGACTTCTTTCTTCTCACGAGCCCTCCCTCTGAATCTACTGGCCACTGGGGGAATACAGGAGGGAATTACTGAGGAAGGAAAGAAGGAGCAATAGAAAATATAATTACTGTCAGGTCAAAACATATAATGACATGACAAAAAAATAGTTGCGTTGTTTTGCAAAACATCTCGATCTTATCAAGTCATTTATGTATGTGATGGAGAATATTTCAACCAGTTTCCACAACTTTCAAGAATTTTCCATATAAAAGCGTGTATATCTTGAAACATTAAAGAATAAAGAAGGTTATTCCACCAGAACCAGAAAAAATTATGCAGTGATGATTTTTTCACTTGTTTGAAGGAAATAAGATTTTATGGTCTTAATTGCAGTCAAAATGATTTAAGAATGACATTTTTGCATTGTTAGCTCATTCGTAAGACTGGGATACAAAATACTGAGCATTTTATGAGCCTTATTAGGAATCAAACAAACCTCCTCCACCTTCAGAGGAAGAAATATACTGAAACATGTCAGCTCAAACATGTCGGCAAAAAACAAAACAGGACTCTTTCAATAATTGCAGTGACAAGCGTTCTCCAAAACAGCAACGGTATGTGGAGAGACAAAATAAAGGTGAGTAAGAGCTCACAAGTTCCAGAAAGAAAGCAGCAAACATTTCCAGTGATGTAACTGGGCTGCGGCTCCCAGTGTGGGAAACAAGACTAGAGGGAGGGAGGGGGCAGGGATGTTGGAGGAGACCACGGCAGCTTTGGAGTATAATAATACAAAAAGAAAAGAAACACTAATTTCCTTCCAACAGCTGAGCACCTACAGGTCATTATTTCCTCTGCTGGGCTGTAATGTGAAAGTACTGAGCTCTGGTCAGGAAAACTTCCCTGTGTAAATAATGCCTTGGCCAGAAACAGACTTACTCCTCTACCTTGACCTCTAGCAATAAGGCAGCAACAATCTGTACACAGAGATGTTTGATCACTACAGACTGCTTCCAGAAAGTCAATTATGTGTTATTATGAAATTAAATTGAATAATTTCTGTTTAGAGGGGTTGATAGACAAAGACCAGACGTTAACATAGAGTATGAACACATACACACATATATACAGGGACAGATATATGTGCATATAGAGACATAACAAATGCATCAAGTTTATCACCTAATTTTATCACCTTTCTGAACAAATTAGACAATATGACAACAAAGAAGACCGTGGGATACAGTTGATAGAACAGCTAAATAAGTGGACCTTACATTTAAAATATTTACCACTCTTCTTACTTCCTCTTTCACCCTGTTCAAAAACCCTTAACCCTCCCCCTCTGCCTTTAGTGATGTGATCCTGTGAACGTGTTTAACACCTGGCTGCAAACCAAATTTCCTTCAGGATAATAATAGTAATAATAATGTTGAAGTAAATAAAATCTTACTTTCAATAACACTGCCTTTTTTTGTCTCTGATATTTACTTTCCTACACATCAACAGTTCTGAGGTTCTCCAAAATGCAAAATCCTCTACAGATGCAGCCACAGTCAACTTGTACAGCACAAACATAATGAATCTACAGCATGTAGTGTAAAGTAGTGAACATACAGTATACCGCTTCCTTCCACACTATGTCTATTTTAGAGAACCTTTGCAACCTCTCCAACATTTTCACCAGGATAAACACATGTATATTTAATCTACTTGGTGATTATAGTAATTCTAATGTGACATATATGAGTTTATCACAGCAGATGACCCCACCTAGAAAAAACATCCCTCAGCGGAGGGAAAATGAGAGAGAAAACAGGGAAGAAAAATGATAGGAGAGGAATGATAACAACATGTAAACACTCTGACTCTCGAGGCCGGGCTAATGAACGTGCAAGGACAGGAATAGAGAGTGAAAGAGTCAGGGCTGCCTTCCAAAATATCCACTCCCACATAGGTCAGTGGACTTTTGGCTACATCCTGAGCAGCGCAGGGGAGGGAGGGAGCAGTTTAAATGCCTGGGATCTGAGGAAAGAATTCGACAGGGCATGGGAATGGCAGTGTCACGGCAGTCGCCAGAGAATGCTCTTAAAACGCCGCCACGACAGACTGCTTAAAAACACTGTCACTCCTGCACAGTCTCAGATTCTTCCGTTTTTATGACTTTGTTTTCTGAGGACAAGAACCCTGTTTTCTCAAGATGTTCTCCAAACAAATGAAGTGTGAATAAAAGAGGATTATTTGCTGGTGTCAGTTTAGACTCTGATTTGGGTTATGCTTCATCTGGAGGAGACAGTTAGGACACAGAGCAGCTGTAGTATGTTTCTGGAATACTGTTATTACTATTACTATTTAAGAGATCTGAGTGCAGCAGATGAAAAGAGGACAGAGGGAAGATGTCGTTCACACAAAGGAAGAACATCAAATGCATCACAAACAATTGCTTTAAAAAAACAATGGCCAAAAACCCCAGAAGCCCCAGATTAAATTCATATTAACGGTTTGTGAAAATTTGTTAAGGTATCTGCAACATGACACTACAATATCAACTGAGACAAAGCCACCATTACCTAATCTGCCAGGTGTAAAGGGGGACAACAGGAGCCCAACAATAAATTTTTGCTCCCTAGCAGGTAAATGGATCTGATCTTGTGAAAAGCAGTTTAGAGAGATTTAATATACTGAGGCAGCTTCATACTATGAGGCAACATTATAGTATCTACAGTAGTTCTCTTCTTGTGGTGTGTTCAAGGATCCACAGACTAGTAGATTCCTAATTGTTGAGCAGCAGTGACTTTAATTTTGGTTTAAATTCGCCATTATTTTTTTTCAATTAATCAATTGCCTGTTCAGTTCATCACTTATGAAAATTGTTGTGAATTTTCTGTCATTAGTCGACTATATGCATTTGGTACATAGGGGCATGTGTGCATGCATGGGAGTGTGTGCATACAACATACAGGAATTTGAGTGAATCTCTACTTCACCATGAATTTATTTATGTTTTGAGACTGAATCTGGGTCACTGGAACCTTGCTGTCATCGTCCTCCTCCTCCCTGAATCCCTCCATTCCCTGAGAGGGAGGGAGGTACTGTTAACTAACCACAGATAACAACAATGCTGAGCTCTTGTAATTTATTTCAATTACTGCCAGGCCTAAAGAGGACAGCACTCTTTTCTCTATCAGTGAGACGGGGGGATACACCCAACTCCCACTGAGAGGAGTGCTGGTCAGATTACAAGCGAAACAACACAAAAACCACAAAATATATGGACAAACTTACTTCCTGATATTAGTGTGATAACAGCCTGGTTTTACACAGTCCAACTCTCAGTTGACCAAAGTAGTAAATTGGGAAATAATCTATTCTATTTCCTATTTTATCTCCATCCTCTGCCATCTTATTCCTTCTTTCCTGTCCTCTTTCATTTCTGTAGGAGGCCGTCTTTGCTTGTTAGTATCTACTCCTTTTCCTCTTTCTTCTAAACAAACAATAAGCATAAAAGATGTCACCTCCTGTGCAGCAGGGAAAGAGCTACCACATAAATGCTCAGATCCAGCACACAGCACTGAACCCTTTACAGACTTCAACTGACCTCACCTGTGTGATCAATGTACACTCAGTGGCTGAGTGGGGAATGTGTAATAGCTGAGAAATGGGAAAGCAATTAGTATAATTTCACAGTGGGACAACCCTGGGCTCTCAAGGACTTACTAGGAGCATGTGGCAAAGTCTGCGAGTCTGAGTATGAACTTTGGAGCTTGGCTCTGATTTCTGTGGTTTCCCACACATGCAAACCCACAGACTCTACAAGTGCAGACCTGTAAAGTCCGGTGTGGTCTCACAATTCACCAAGTCTGCAAAGGGCAGGTGTGGACTTTAAAACTCTGCATCAGGTGCAGACTACACTCGACTTTGTTTCGAAGATTACTCGTAATTCCTCATCCATAGCAGTAATATGTGATGATATAACCACAACAACAATACTAAGGAAGAATGTCTGATTGTTGTTAACTGGTTTTGCTGATAAAGACTAAAAAGGTTTATGTCGGGCATCTTCATTAAATCACTGGCATCATATTCACAGCAACAATTTTGGTCTGTTGGTCCTGTCTCAAACTGCATTTCATCTCCTTCACCGCCTAGCACCTTTACAGACTGGATGCAATAACAGTGACAACTTAATGTCATGTTAGTATATGTCTGATAGAGTCTGCAAGTGTAGACTCAAACTGAGTGTTCACACCAGCAAATGGGAAAGTTATAATTGACCAAAGAGAAAATGAGAGACATGTGAAATTAATACAAGATCATCTTCCATTCAAAGTGCACACTTTTGCGTATTTGTTTCTTAGATATTACAGCTGCTGCATACAGTCAGATCTCATCTGTCACAGTCCTGAAAACAAATGAAAGACATCTGACCTGAAAGATGTCTAGGTGAATCTACCTCTCATCAGAGCTGGGATTTCAGTATTCTCAGGTATTATTTCAGCTTTGATTGGTAGCCTATGCTGTGTGTTTTACAAACTGCATACTTTCTCTTACAGGGAGAGGAGGATGCATTAAAGCCCCTTAGACAGAAACTATGAGCTCAAAAGCTCATACAGGATGTTGTAGTACAGAGATCACACGCTGTGACAGAAAAGACACCGTGACTCTGGTTAATAGTCATTTCAAAGGGAAATTTCCTGATAAACCCTTTTTTAACCTGCTGGAGCTGTCACTCAAATTAGGTGCTGTTGAAAAAAGCCTCAATATCTCGGGAGTTCACAAATAATTTTGCAGTCATTAGTTTGCAATTATAGCACAACTATCTGCCAGCTTTGCAATTATCACTGTGAATATGGAAATTCAGTTTGATTTCATGGCCCGATTTAAGAAAAACAATACAGCAAAGAATCATCATGTGTGTCAAGTTGAGAAGAAAAAGGCTGAAAAAGACAAAAAAAAGGAGCAAAAATTATGCTTCGAAAATGAGAAGAGGTCTTGATATGAGTTGTGTATGAAAAAAGAAGTTAATCAACAAAGTGTTAATTGGATACAAGTTCCATAATTGTTGTATTACAAGCACAAACAGCACTTTGCTTAAATATTGTTAATGCGTTTTTTTGTTGCACCTATTAGAGATTCTTGTCTCTAAGTTAATTTCATTATGCTAATCAGGCCCTCAACCGTACAGAACCTCCGCTTTGATCCATGTTAGTTGTCGTGATCTTCAAAGACAACGTCACCACTTACTTTAAATGAATTTTACATTTTTTTTTAAAGGAAATCTTATGGAAATGAGGGGGGGTGGGGGTTGGAAGAGTAATTAATTTTTTATGATGTGTCTCAGTGTTTTCAACATGAGGAGAGTCAACAGCACGGGCTGGATTTCATTTCACTGTTTTAGCAGGAGGAAATGTGGAGGCGTAAAAGGTGGGAGAGAGAGGAAATGGTTTCAGATGCAAAAAGATTAAAGAAGCTGTGAATTCAAGACTTAATTTAGACTGATAAACTTTAGTGTTTAATATGCTCGTTTGTGCTCCCAGCATGAAAAAAAGAAACTTTTTCTGCTTTTCTTCTCATTTCCTCTCTCTCTCTCTCTCTCTCTCTCTCTCTCACACCCCCACTGCTCCCAGTCTTCCCATCTTGGCTTTCTCTCACGGTGAGCGTTTCCTGTCTGGCCCCGGCCGTTTCAACATCGCTGCGAGGAAGCGGCCCTTCTTCAGGAGGAGGGGCGGTGAGACGGACCCCGAGGCGGGGGGCAAACCACCCGCTAACACGCCTGCATTATTAAAACCGGACAGCACTGTGAATCAAAGGCCTAGAATCTGGATTAAAAACCTGGCCTTAGGCCGTACGACTGATCAAAAATATAAGAGAGTGAGGCTCCTGTCGATTTGTTTGTTTATTACCCCTGTAACGTAAAATCTCCTGAAGGTGAAGAACATCCTGTACATACTCAAATAGCCATAAGACAAGGCATTTAACTTTTCACATACAGATATATACTAAACTTTCTAAACTTTATCTGAGATGAAATAATAAGTCAATTAATCATTTTACAACATCAACCTGATTGATTAATCATCTTTATCAAGCAAAAAAACAAACTGTCTCTGGTTACAGCCTCTCAAATGTTAGGATTTGCTGCTTTATATCTTTGAAAATTGAATGTCTTTGGGTTTTGGACAAAACTAGACATTTGAAGATGTCACCTTGGGCTCTGTGAAATTTTGATGAACATTCTTTTTGTATTCTATTTTATAGACTAAAATAAAATAAACCATCAAACCTGAGCAACACAACATAAACAGCTTCCCAATAAGCAGCCTTTCTCTATGCAAATGAATTAAGCAGTCTTGTAACACTTAAATGTGTACACAAAATTTTAAATGATAAAAGATAATGAACTGTGTAATTTTTATTGGAAACAGAAAAACCACGATGTATGAATTATTTTATCCACTGGGTAAAATATACTGGGAAAAAATAAGGATAAAGTTTGATTATTTAGCTTATAATTATTTTGCTGACCCTGCAATCTGCTATCATGAATATCTTTGTCTTGTCATAAAATCTTAACAAGGAAGTGAACCTACTGATTCACAATGCCATTTCCTAAACAATAACAACAATACAATCCTGCACATAAAACTCTGATTTCCTTTGCTGTTTATGTGTCACGGTGTCCTTGTTGGATAATATCACGTAGGTGAACACGACAGATTGTGCTTACCTACTAAATCCCGCATTAGAAACATTTTTTAAAAAAGCCTCTTACACGCCAAAAATCAAATCTGTCCCGTCCTGTCTGAGTGCTCAGGCATTCTGCCAGATCTACTCAGGTAATGCAGGCTGGAAGCTGACTGCACAAATCTACCACCGGCTGTGCCTGGGATACCGCAGCTATAATTTTCCATCATCTATCATTTGAAAAACATACTGTGGCATGTGAAGTAATTAATTAGGAAGACAAATACAGGCAGAGAGGGAGGTTTTATGTCGATGGGAGTCATGTTTTGATGGATTGGACGGCAGGTTTCTGGGGGTGAAATGGAGCATTGGGCTTATACATGTTGATACTGATGCAGGGATAAGCTCTCTCTCTAATTCCTCTGGTCACTGCGGTCAAAGTCTCACTCTAACTCTCTCTATCTCTTTTTCTCAGTCCCTCTATCCTTATCTATTCCTGCACCGGTGTTTAGTGCTAATGTGTCTTTATTTTTCCATTTTAAATGTTGTAAACATTTGTGATTTTGAGGTTTAAAAATGCAGCAATTCTTCCCTAAATCTGGTCTTATTCCTAACTGTTAGGCACAAACTGCGACATACAGATATCAGATACTGTTAATGGTTTGTTCACATCAGTTCAACTCAAAATATAACTTACATTTAAATGGTCTGATAAATTACTGGCTGTTAAAGAGGAGGTCCTACAATGCAACACACTATGAAAATGGAGAAGTTACTCAAAGCAGTGAGTGGATGCCGCCATGGGAGACAATGGAACATGAAGATGGAGAAATAGTGACTGTGTAAAGAAGTTCATACCTCTGATGTCAATGATTGGGGCATGGTCAGAAGAACAGCATACTTTTAAATTACAACCCACAACAATCAATCCTACAATGAATCCTCCACTAATGTTTGTTATTTGAAGTTATCATTATGTGAAATTCTCCTTGCAGGAGAACTGTAATTATCTTTTTCATTTCTTTTCCGGTAAGCTTCATATGAAACTGTGCCTTGTGAGGTTGTCTATTTTTTGCAGTGTGCTGCACCTTGCAGACTCCCAACAGGTGCCTGCTGGACTTGGTGGGTGTTGATCCAACGCCAGCTGGCTGTGTTGATGGATGACCAACCACCGGTTCTTTCTTTTTTTTTTTCTTCTTCTTTTTTTTTTCTAAGCCTGCAACATGAGCTGCCGATCTGGGAGGAGAGAGCGAGGAGAGACTAAGGAGCGGATAGTGATCTGAGAACCAAAAACTGATTGGGTTTCAAAGAGCTTGGCACCGGCTTGCTGCAGGAGGCAACCTGCCAAGAAAAGGTTCCTGTGTACTTTCAGAACCGTAAATGGGAAGTTTAATCAGAGCTACATTGAAATGGTGATTTCCTCCACGGACACGCACGTGCACACCCGTACATACACGTACAGATCCGTACACAGTCACATATTCCTAAATGCACATGTTATATAACTGAGCACACACGCTATATTCATGCAGGTGCACCATGTCAATGAGTTGCTTTTTCACACCCAGAAATTTATGGAGACACACCTGCAGATAGTCGTGTGTACACACACACATACACGTTCACACACAAACTGGCATGCACACATGCATAGACAGACAGTGTTTAGCACACTCTGAATGATGCTCTGTTGGTCACTTCAGATATAAATACTGTTGCACTTCTGATTTTGCATCTTCCTCTATAGGTTGATGAACTCTTACTAACCCTCTTACGATGGCTCTTCAAAACCCTATCAGATTAAGCCAAAATCGGATTGTGATCTATATGAAAACAGTCACTCTTCTCATTTTCTGTCATTTCTTTAATTCAAATTAAATAGTAAATTCTTAAATTTTCTTTATATTTAAAAGATAGGTCTGTACATTAATTACACAGCTAGGTTGGTCTGTTAGTATATATGAATATATTGAATGATCGCAGTTTCAGGTAAATAAGCTTCGAAATCCAAAGTGATGACATCTGAGGTCAAAGGTTAAATCCGCAACAGTGGATGTAATAAACACCTCTGCATCACTCCATGACAGGGAGGTTTTCAGTGAAGAAATAACCAGCACGAGTCTCTGTGTGCCACTATGTCCACTTCTCAGCTTGTCATCGTCTGTTTCCCCATATGTAAGGGCAGCACATTGCTTTATCTTTACCAGCCGTGAGGATTAACAAGCCTCGGCTTTGCGCTGCACCTGACTGAACCTCTCTCTCATCCCTTTGCTGAAGGATAATGCCTCTCCGGCCGGCGCTCTGTCCGACCTCGCCCTCAATTTGCTCAGATTTGAACTCTTGAATTATGGCTTACTAACAGCGTCTAACAGCTGGTACAAGGAGGGCTTCTCCTGCATATTTAATCACATGAATTAAAGATGACCAGGAGGCTGCTTCCCTGGGCCTTCTTCCTCGTCACACCGGCACAATGAGTGAGCAGGAGTCAAGTGTAGAGGTGATCTGCGTTACAAGAGGGCCAAGGCCTTCTGCTGCCCCTCACATCAATTTATGTAATCTAGTCTTCTCCATATTGAGCGGGAAATAATGTAGGGACGTCCCTCTGCACAGCCATACACTGGTCTCAATGTGAGAGCACATTTTACAGGAAGACCGCAAGGAATATTTGTAGGTAATAGACCATTTATTTTATCCAGCACCATAAATGTTTGTACTAAATTTCATGCCAATCCATCCAAATCCTTGTTGGGATCAACCGACTAATCAACTGACACTGCCGCTAGTTAAACAATCCTATAAAAAATCCAGAACAGTATCTGCAGTAACAACTAATTATACATTTTCTTTGGCTCATCAACACATTTTCCAGCAAATTTAATTGAAATTTGATACAATTTAAAAAAAATAGCCTATTAACTAACAAAGAAACAAGGCTGCAGAGTTTATTTATCTCATTTATCATGATTTATTATTATTATTATTATTATTGTTATTATTATCATTATTATTATTGCTTGGGAAAGCTTGCAAAGTTCTTTGTTTTCAAGGTAATGTTTTATTTAACAATTGATGTTCTTTATGATAATCTATTTTCACCACTGCAGCAATATATTCTATGTCTTTCAAGCCCATCAGCGGTGGGCACTTGTCTGTGAATAACAAATAAAACAGACAAATAAACAGACAATATTACTGGAAGAGGTAAAAAGATGAATTCATGCAAGCTTTGTGATTAGAAAACATCAGATCTGACAGCCTTGGGACACTCTCAGTTGCAATGTGAATGCAGTGCCACAGTCTTCTCATTCAAACACAATTGGAATTCAAACCACAACACACACACACACACACCTCACTTGTGCCAGCAGTGGCGCCATGCTGCACCCGTTGAGCTTCAAAGTCTACAGGGGAGCACAACCACAGCCAAGCCCATGAGTCTCAGGTGTGGTGGGTCTTAGCCAGACGGCAGATGTATAAAAAGCTCCCACAGCACTGATCCCTATTAGATCTCCACAATTACCCCCAACCCACCACCCACCCCCCAACCGCAAACTCTGCTTCAAATTAGCATCTGTGTCCCCGGAGCAACGAGGGCCTCCTGTTAGTTCAGACTGGGGTTAATGTCAGGTAAGCAGGTTGACTAGCGATCGCTGTTGTCCTCTGTAATAATTTCGTTTTGACCCTTTGACCCATGTCATTTAGCACTTGGTGGGTGGGGGGGTGGGGGGATGGGGTTGGAGGAAACCACCACTTCCTTTCTTCACCACAACACTCACCCCTCACCGCCACGGCCACGCACACACACACACACATTCTTTATACTCTCGAATCTCCATTATGATGAGAGGAGCCACTTATGTCCTCTTGTTAAGTACACCAATGACAAGCAGTGAGGAAAAATGTGGTATGGGTGGAGGAGGGCGAGAGAGAGAAATCCTCTTTGACAAGGTATCCTAACATTCCCTTTCAGCTATCACTGTTTTGTTTTGAATATTGGCAATTAGAGGAGCCTGAGAATCAACTTTTTAGTGCAAGAACGAATCCTCACACTGCCATTTTCTCCCATTTCCTAACTAAAGTGATCCTGTCTTATTTCTCCCACTGGGTATGACTCTGCTAATAGACCCTGGAGCATCCGGTGTCAGGTCGGGATCTGAATAATCTCTGTGTAAAGTAATGTCCTCTGTTTACAAGCCATTATCTGTTCAGAGTCCCTCTCTTGTCTCTCTCTTTGTTACTCTCCTCTCTCAGTGGTAGCCTAATTGCGTTATCCAATATGCACTCCCCTCTTTGATCACTTAGCGCCACTTAAGGTGTCTGCTAGAGTTGCTGGAAATTGTCGGAATAAAGCAAAAAAGGGAAGAAAAAAAAGCAGGGGAGCTGTCGGTGGTGAGAAAAGGCCTCCTTAATTGCGAGGAGCCTTTGTTTTGTTGAGGAGATAGGTGCCACAGGCGGCTCTGACATGGTTTATGTGAATGGTTGACAGTGCTATTCTCTCAAGTTAAAAACATGGGAGACAGATGTCGCCATGAAGCCCTTTCGAGAGCCTTTTCAAGACCATTAAGTGACAAGGCCAAGGAGGAGGTAATTAATACACAGACGTTGATAAAGTTGACAGGTAAAAATGTATACATCCTGACTGCATAGGAAAATGTTATACTTTCATGAAATCTTCTTTTTAATCTAAACAAAACAAAGACAAGACACTTCAGAGAAGATCAACAACGCCTCAGATGAAGTTAATTAAAGTGACTATTAACTTGCCTGAATTCCCGAATTTAAAAATATAACTTTGTGGGTTTGTACAAAAAGTGAATCAAGGACAAGACATCATTGATGCCTAGATTATGTTCACACGTGACTTTATATCATTCTCATGTCCGTGCATTAAATATGAAGCTATAAAGCAGGACCTTTAAAATCACTGATCAACATGTTATATCTTGTTTCTTTTATTTGTACAAAAACCAAAAAGTAAACGTGACGTGGTTTTGTGGGAGTATGTGTCTGACAATTAATTTGTTAGCCGGGTGCACTGAATTCCTGGAGTTGGTGCTGGTTGTTTGACAACCTCTCTCTCACTCTGTGCTTCTCAAAACTTGACCAGAAATAAGTGTTGAGCGATGAGGATAACCAAAAACAGCAGACAATAAACAGCAGTTTAATTCTTACTTGAGAGACTAAGCAGATTTGCATGGGATCCCCTACTATCTCTGTACTACAAATCGCTAAACATCCCCAGGTAATATTAGTCCTGTGTAAATAAGGCTTTAGACTTTAATTTTCTGCTCTGCTCACACTCCTCTCCCACCTCAGTCTCTTTCTCCCTCATTTCCATTCCAGCTAAGTCTATAGTTGCATTGTGCATCCACTTTTTCTCTCTCTGTTTCTTCCCCTCTCTCTCTCTCTCTCTCTCTGTGTTGACATTCTGTTGCAAAATAAACCCCGGAAAACACACTGTACATACGTGCAGTACGGGGCTGTAAAAGAAACCAACAACTGAAAGGTAAATACCACTTTATCTGGCCTGTCACAGCAACAAGCAGCCAAGCACTTTGTTTACCTCGGTGCTGAGTGAAAGTGGCTCAGGCCCTGCTGCTGTTGTGATATGGCCTCTAATTAGCTTCCAGGCAGCCTTTACCTGCCTCTCCCTCGGTGGAAACCGTCAACTCCCTTGTGTTTTTCAATGTCTGTAAAAAAAAAAAGAAAAAAAAAAAAAAGAAAAAAAAAAGGGAAAATCCTCTGCTCCTTTGCAAGTCCCCCTTTTCTTCTTCTATTCTCTTCACTAAAGCCCTGTGTTGCCCACTTCTCCTCCGACTGAGTTTTCTCTCCATTGTTTTGTGTAAGATTCTGCAGTTTTTTCTCTGTTACCCTCTGACATTTTTATGTAAATACAAAGTCTTGTTACAAAGTTTTGCTAGCGTGATGCTGATTGCAAAACAGTAATTCACTCTGTTTTTACTAATAAAAGTAACCAAGTAAGTAAGTAAGTAAAAATTTTATAGAGCACCTTTCGAAAACCAGGGTTACAAGCTGCTGTACAGCAAAAACATTTAAGAAATATATAAAAACATGAAATAAAATAAAGACAATAAAAGAAAATACATAAAAACATGGGATAAAATAAAGACAATAAAAGAAAAATAATAAAAAAACAATAAAAGTCACACGGGGCAGCCACATATTACATAATGTGCATCAAGTAGTAAAGTGCATCTTAAACAGGTATCTGTATGCATCTTCTTAAAGCTTTCAACTGAGTCAGCATTTTTGCTGCTAGAGGGAGATGATTCCAGAGGGTGGGGGTCATGACTACAAAGGCACGGCCTCCTTTAGGTTCTAGACCGGACCTTGGGACAGCAAGGAGGCGCTGGTCAGTAGACCTCAGTGATCTCCCTGTAACCAGGGCACATAGTAACTCAGATATGTAAGATGGGGCCAGCCAGTGAAGTGCTTTGTAAGTGATGATAAGAATTTTAAAATCAATTAGCTGCTCTATGGGTTGTCAGTGTAGGTTTACCAGTACTGGTGTAATATGTGACTTACATTGTGCATTGGTTAGCAGTCTAGCAGCTGCATTTTGAACCAACTGGAGCCGGTATACAGATGAGCAATTAAGGGTGGTGAACAGAGAATTGCAATAATCAAGATAGGAGGAAACAAAGAAATGGATGATTTTTTCTAAATCTTGAAATGATAGTAGAGGTTTTTCTCAACTGGGGGAAACAGGATTGGACTAGCTTATTTACATGATGTTCAAAATTCATGTTGGTCATAGAAAGCGCCTAGGTTTTTTATTTATCGCTAGGGGACCAATACATTGTTTTATTTTTACTGAGCTGCTCTCCGGGCCTATGATGAGGACTGCTGTTTTCTCATGATTGAGCTTGAGAAAGTTGTTTGACATCCAGTCCTTGATAGATGTCATGCAGTGTGGAAAGTTTACCGAGATCATTTGTATTGAAAGAAAAATTCAACTGTATCGTCTGAATAGCAATGATAAGAAATGTACATAAAATAACTAATTAAGGGGCCAAGAGGGAGCATGTAAAGTGAGAAGAGAATAGGACCAAGGATTGAGCCTTGAGGCACACCGTAAGCTTGCAAGCTGCTTGCAATGCTTGAGAATTCCTCTTCTGGTGAATGGCCTGTCCTTGATCACAATCTTAAAATCGATCAGACTGATTCCACTCCCTGTACTCTCTCCCCAGGTGGCATATCATGGTCCATGTCCAAGTTTTTCATCTCCTTGGTCCTGTGGTTTTCTGATATTACAGCCAAAACATCACACCTGTTACTTATCCACTTTGTCGGCTGAAATCCACATTTAGTACAGATGGAGACAAGGTCATAATAGAGGGATACTGCTTCCTTCTCTAAAGCCACCAACACCAGACAATCATTGACATAGAAGCAGTGTAGAATCTTATCCACAGCTTCCAGGCTGAACTGCTCTTTATTGTCTTCTACGTGCTCCAAAGAGATGTGCTGTCATGATAAAGTCAGTGAGGTCTTGATTTAAATCCGCACTGGACAACCACAAAACTCAACAAATCAGCATCTTCAGCTGGTACCTTTACCTGGTGAAACATGGATTCAACATCTGCCATGATCACAACAGGTTCTTTCCTGAATATGATCATCACACCAATCAATGAACTGGTAAGATCTGGTCCCTGTAGGAGCTAAGCATTAAGAGATGGCCCCTGGAAACTCACCCCACAGTCAATAATGACCCTGATCTTCCCTTTTGTAGGATGGCAAACACCGTGGTGTGGGGTGTACCAGACCCTGCCATCACTATCTTCCAAGTCACCTTCAGGCCCTCTTTCAGCATTACCTTTTGCAACAAGATCATTCATGAAAGCAGTGTAATCCACATGAAATGATGAATCCTTCTGAAGCCTTATTAAATTGCAAAGCACGCTGCTCAATAATTTTCCTGTTATTTGGCATGTTAAGCCTTTTTCCTCAATGGCAAGTCTATCTGGTAATGAACATTCACTTGTTTTGCTGAGTTTGTGACCAATTCCATAAACTTGTGATCTTATCTTGACATTCCAGGTTGCTCATCACCACTGAATTCAGGGAAATAGGTCTTGAACTGCTACTGCTAAAGTTAATTCAAATCCAAAACTAAAACTCTGTTCACTTATAACTCTGGCTGCTCACAATCAATTGTATTCTCACTGACTCCTTTCAGTGGTCCATTCAAAGTCCAGTCCATTATTGTGCTTATTGCATAGGGTCCACCATTAAAACTGCAAAACAGGTGCAATGGTTCCAAGATCTTAGGAACATTTCTGCCTTTTAACAACCCAATTGCTGCATCTATCTCAAGTAAATGAACATATCTCAGATGAGGCCATTCCTGAAGATCCATTTGTCTTGGAATGTTCCCTCTGTGGACAGGCATACACTTTTGTGTGCAGTTCTGGGGCAATTTGCAGAAGTCATAGTGTAAAGCCAGCCACCTCCAGTCTTTCTCTTGGTCCATGGTCCATAAAAGGATATATGTCTTCTTTCTTATAAGGTCAAGCCACTGCATCAAACCCTTTGTACGAAACGCCACTGTACTTCCTGGATCCAAGAAAGTATAGGTGGTGATGATCTTGTTGCCCTTGTTTGATTTCACTTGTACAGGGACAATGGGAAGCTAACAACTGTGATCACCAACCCTGGCAACACCATTCGACAGCAGAGTGCTGTCCAACATTACCTCTGATCTCCTCTCTGCTTAGTCAGAGTCTTTGCTCCTTTCCTTTGAAGGAATGTTAAGTATATGTGGATGTTGAAAACCACCTCACTCACAGGAAATCCTTTTTCTGGAATCTTTCATGATGTTTCCAATATGCAAACAGCCAAAATAGACAACTTTTTCTGTGAAATCTGATGTGTGTCCTCCTCCACAGCAAGCACACCCTTTTCTTGCTGTTTGAATATGCTCCTTCCCTTTGGTTCCAGGGTGAATTTTGTTTTCCACAGGGGCTAAAGTGGTGGCAAAACTAGTTCCTTTCATTCCAGAATGAGGCTGGGGTTTTTAGTTTATTTACTCCTTTATTAGTAGTCAATGAGGGAGCATCCTGTATATTTCCAAACACTGGGTCAGTTAAGATTTCCACTTGTCTCTCAGTGAAACTAACAATATCCAGGAATGTAGCTCTCCGGCAGCGCCTCTCCTTCAGCTCACAGGCCACTGTAAACCCTGAGTTTGTAGGGCAATGTCCTTATACTGGTCATCTTGCTGGTAGGCAGATCTAGCTCATGCAAATATTGCACCTCTCTCCTGGTGTTGGAACAGCCTGGAAGGAAAGGGCTGTATTCTTGAAGAACCTTTACATCTTCTTTGATGGGAAGCCATGAAAGAGCCCTTTCCATATACGCCAACATAACTTTCTGCTCATTTCCAAACTGCTCTTGTAATAAAGCTTTGGCCTTCACATATCCCCTCCCTGGGTCAACGTGCTGGCAGCTTCTAAGAAGTTCCTTTGGGTGATCCTTAGTGTAGTGCTCCAAAAAATATAGCTGGTCACTGAAGCTCTCAGTGATTCTTTCAACCCCATTCTCAAACGCTTTCATAAATGCATGACATCTTAATCAACCCATCAAAAATTGGGATCTCTCTGTGGCAAAGATGAGAGGCATTGCTGTTATATCAAGAGCGTATTCCACAATGTTCGCAAACCATTAATTTTGTTCATCCTCTAGTAGTAATGGAATCAACTTATTACATAGCATGGTAGCATTTTCACAATGTTGAATTAGACTCTCCAGATGGGGTTGCACCTGTGAAACAGTGCTTTTATTTCTGGTATGAGCCCCTTCATTTTATTCACGGTGATTTTTCACTCCTACTGAAGCTTTTCAATTTTATTCACCTTGACAGTGAGTTTGGTTTCTCTTTTCCCACACTCCATTTCAGAACTTGCAACTCCAGCATTTATTTGACTGAATTTTTCTCCTTTTATTTCCTTTCCTTTTCTTACACAGTTTTAATACAGTATTTGTGCATTTAAAACACATCCATGAACTGAAAGGAAATTCATCCAACACACACATCACATTCCCACATCAGCAGAGCAGCAGCAACGTCAGAGAAACAGAGTGGAGATCCGTTTTTTATCAGCATGGAGATAATGCACTGAGTAATTCAACTTTTAATCATCGAACTATCGTCTCCAGTAGACGAACAGCTGTGAATATGCAAGCCACATTCCTCCATTAATATACAGCTTATAAGGCACATCCACCGGTAAACTTACCTGGCTGTTGTGGGGTCCCCATTGACTGCGGCTCCCAAAGCTGAAGAGATCAGCGCCTACTTCTGTGATTTATCTCCAATGATTTTCTAGGTTTCATCTCCATCCATTTGGTCTTTGATCTGATGTGCCATCTGGTGACGTGCGTTTCAATGCCTTTTTTGTTAACAAAATGTAGTGACTTCAGGAAGACGGACTAAAAGTCGCTGAAAGGCTGAGGTCGGGCCTTCATTTGTCTGAAATGCTACTAAAAGGATTCACTGCCAGTCCAAAATACGTGCAAAACAAATGAATTTTATAAACAAAAAATCAAATTATTATACACTGCACTAACTTAAACACAAACAAAATAACCACAGCGATCAAAAAGAAAGTGCGGTCCACAAAAAATACAGCTACCCACTCATCCCCTCTCCACTTCCCCACACAGGTGAATAGGAGCTTAAATCAACCATGGCACCACCCATATTCATGTGACTCAATTCTCCATAATCGCAGTGATTGCACAAAAATAATGACATAAATAAACAATGTACGTATCCTACTAACAAGTAGGATGTCTGTGTATCTTATTTCTCTGTACCACAGAGCTCCATTGTTGTCCAAAAACTATTAAAGCCACATTAATGAGCTACACCCTTGCACTGGGTGTCATGTTCCCTCATTTCCATAAACACATGCATTGTACTTTACTGTGATCTCACATACACTACATACGTCTGCCATCAATACAGCTGTATTAAAGGTCCCATATCGCATAAAGTGATTTCGTTTTGAGTCTGTTTTGATTATAAAGCAGGTCTAGGTCCTATATTAATCCTGTGAAAGTATCGAAGCGCTCAGTCCACAGAAATGCACACAGCCTGTATTCAGAGACTGAGCCTTAAAACGGGCTGTCAGGACTTTTGTAACTTTCTGATGTCACAACAAAGCAGTTATCACTTTCAGGCAGAGTTCCAGAGAGAATCCTGAGAGAGGAAATGTAAAACTACATTGAGATGGATTTTGGTTCTTAAAACTACAAATATATCTTCTTATGGATCAACACTTCAAATAAAACGTCAGAAAAGTGTAAAAATATGGGACCTTTAATACAGAGCAGCAAATAGTGTCCAACAAACGCACTCTATCCTCCTGTCTGAGAAACATTTGTTCAAAACTGCAGTGCCCTCAAACTTATTTGTAAGCCATTTTTAAATGTTTACGTCTTCAGAAGGAACCAATGGGCTTGTAGCCACAGATAGGAGTATGGAAGTTGGAAAGTTGTCCCTCACTGATTGCTCAAAGAGGATTGATATGTTCCTAGTGGGTATTGGGAAACAAACTAGCAACCTTTAGGTCTGCCTCCAAGAAAATTTCAACTAAACCTTTAATCTGCTTTTGCTGCCCCCTTCTCCTTTCCTTTTTCCTCCTCCTCCTCCACTTTCTTCCCTGCTGCCGGTGTGGTTAGCCGCCACGCTCCGCTGAGCCGCTGTCGCTCCCCCAGGAGAAAATTTGTGCATGCATACTGTACATGAACTTTGGATAAATAAATAAACACCGAAAGAGCTGCTAGATAATTGAGCACAAGTGAGATAGAAAGAATCAGAGAGAGAGAGAGAGAGAGGGAGAGTGAGGCAGGCAGGCGAAACTATTTCTCCAGGGATGGCGGTGAAGAGATGGCGAGACAGGTATGATTAAAACCACAGTGATTTATGGGAAGGTGTGCTGTCCGCCGTCACGCTCGCTGCGTGTATTAACGTTTTTGTTTTGCATAGAACTCATCTGGAGACATGTGACCCCCACATCCCACCCACATATGAACACACACACACGACCAAAGCAACCTTTATGCCTTCATTTCACCTTATTTATGCAAAAACCAACAGGAATTTTAGAGGTTAAAGCCAGAGCCACAGATAGCATCAGTTTCGTCCTATGACCCATGTATAGCTATGAGGCTGCCGTCCATATGCTTCCTCAACACTAAAACCTGATTGGCCTCTTAATGGCTATACTGCAGGAATCCTTATAGAAATTTAAGGTGCTGTGGGAATGTGCTGTTCTTCTGCAAGAGTCAATGACTCCGGTGGCAACAAAGAAATCACTGCTCATGTATTTATTATCTGTTGCACATCAGTCCTGCATTTGAGGCCAGTGTATTTCCATCTGTAAAAGGACAGAACTGTTTCACAACAAAAAGTTGAGACAGTTTATGACTTTAAATACAGAAAGAGTTTTGAAACATACATGTCATAAAGAGGATAACAGCTTTGCAAATGATAACTGAAGAGGCAGAGGAATGAATGCACGCTCAGTCCAGAGAAGTGTATGATCAAGGCTTTTAGAAAAACTACCACAAACAGGATTGTTTCACCTTCATCTAGGAGAAAATCTGATGACTGAACTGACTGATGACTGATGCTCTGTGTAGCTGCTACATTAGGGGTGTTGTTTAAAAGGGTACTATTAAAAGACATTAATGTAATTTAAATATCACCAATGGTGAACATGTGGAGTTCTACAAAATCTCAATTGTATATAATTAAACTTTTCTGAAAAAAAAAACATTGATATTTTGTGTCATACAAAGTAGCTATAGTCATCTTTTGACAAATGAAACCTTACAAATGTAATCTTGTTGATTTTAGAGACACCTAAAAATGAATCTAGCTTTATTGGAGAGAGAGAGAGAGAGAGATCATCCTTTCCTTTAGCTGTTCAAACCTCATCCTGATCCACCACATGTGTCATCTCCAGAGACCAGTGGTACAGGAGCTTCCTTTTAATAGCTGTAGGTTTGGTGTGATGCACTAGTTTCTGTGATATTGATGTCCATCCCTGCGAAAGCAGCCATGCAAATAATTAAAGTGGAAATACAGTGTATTGTCAACCAGAAATCAATAAGGATGAGAATATTGGTCAATATCCAATAGTGTTCATTCCAAACACCAGAGTCAGCTCATTGTGCAAACACAACTGACTGAAGAACCATCATTTCCGATAACAAAGCCCTCATCACTTAAAGGAACAACTACTGTGTGGATGTTTGGATCACTTCTGATCACCTAATATCTGTTTCTGGTGCAGTTAAAACACACATTGTGGATGACCTTTCACACTTCTGACAACCCCCATTGACAAAAAATTGTGTTTCCATGACGCTAGGGGCGTTGTGTTGTACTCATATCATTTCCTGTGGGTATTTACTGTGACAGGTTGATGCTAGTTGCCACAGAGTAATTGGTCACAGCAACAACAGCCACAGCAGAAAGCAAGAAGAAAAGTTTAACAGAGTAAAGGAACCACTTCTTTTGTTACTTTGGCAACAGGGTAGATGTGTTCGGACTAGACATGAGGGGCAGAGGGTTTGCACAACAATTATATGACTGACTCTAAGGTTAGTAATTGCTTAACACTACTTTAAACTGTTCAATAATTCAATGTATTATCATTTACCCATTCAAAGTGAATTGTATAGTGATGATGTGATTATATCTAATCCGTATTTCACATTTTATTCAACATTATTTTCAAATAATTTTGTGCATTTGACATATTATAGTGCATATTTAATCTAATCTAAGTCCACCACTACCTACCCATCATTGGATGTACACCAAGACTCCCACATTGCCCACAATATGGTGGATAGTTGTGAATTTGCTCTGTTTCTATACCTTGTATTTTCATAGTGAAAAGCCACTTTAAGCTTCAGATTGACCAGTTTACTCTGTTCCTTGGCTTCATTTATGCATTCAGTCTGGAAACTGGAATTAGTACTTGCAGAAATAAACTGTATAAAACATATATTTGCAGAGTACACTATGCACATCACTCTCATTCATATATGCACACTACATGTTCCTAAGAAGTGAGCAAACATTCATATTCTGCAGTGTAATTTGACTTTGAATTGAAAATGCAGTGTGGGCCACTAATGCGAAAGACTGAGGTAAAACCAGGAACCTGCATGTGTTATGACAATATCTCCACACTGGTTAAATGATGATAAGGCTCAGGTGGCTCATATTAACCTGGGAAAATAGAGGCGGCATATTTCCTCCCGTTAAAGCATTGGTACACGATGGTGGTGGCGGTGGCAGTGGGGGGGTAATTGAATTCTGGGCCGTCATACCTACCTCAGCTATGGGCTTCATTGAGATTAATTACTCACCGAGACCCCACACATACGGCTTCGAGATAGCAGCCATTTTAGCTTGATGGCGTCCAGGACAGCAACCTCAGCAACCTGAAGAAAGAGCGGGTGGCCAGACAAAAGAGGGAACCACACGGGCACTGATGCTATCGCCAGCGTTGTTGTGTTACAATTAATTAATTTCAAGGTGATTATACATCACTGAGCACACTGTGGCGTTTCCCCCAGAAAAAAACAGAGGGGTATAGAATGGCTGTGGTGGTGGTGGGGTAGATAAGCAAAACAATGCTTGAGGTGATATTCAAATGTTTCCAGGACAGACTAATAATAAAGGGTAGTAATCTAAATATTCATTTAGGAGCATATGTGTGTTTAATACACCTTGTACTGAGGAATAAAGAACAATAGTATATTGCCCTTAGCTGTGTTTGCAACTGTGACCTATAAATCCCATATCTGAGCACACTGCCATGAAGACATTAGCTTTACAGTGCACAGGGAGGGAGGGGACATCCAGCGGCATTACAAAGGCTGAGAAGCGAGTTTACAACCATGTAGCAAATAACCATAATGGATGGAGAAGGAGGCAAAAGAGCCCAGATCAAACCCAATGTGTCAACAATTTAGTTTGACAGTTGGTTTTTGGTTTTCAAAAATTATTAAACAAAAAGTCATTTTACAGTTTAATTATTCCACTACTTAGACATGTCAAATTTCTATT
Source organism: Seriola lalandi dorsalis (assembly GCF_002814215.2). Classification (NCBI taxonomy): domain Eukaryota; kingdom Metazoa; phylum Chordata; class Actinopteri; order Carangiformes; family Carangidae; genus Seriola; species Seriola lalandi. Next base: position 881,786 of record NW_019525403.1, on the reverse strand, counting down.
TTGGTCTAATTGGTCTAAGTTTGAGTCACAGCACTAGTGAAAGCTGAAGGAAGCCTTCTGTATCTGAAGCTTTACACCTACATAAAGTGAGGGAAGATGTTACTGGAATAAAAGAGCAAACCTTTCCCCTGATAGATATGAGGTGAAAATAAAAATAGGGGGAAAAGGATGAAGATAGAATTACCCATTGTTCTGAGATTTCCTCCGGAGGTCCACAAACAGGTCTGAACTCGGTTCAGGTTTTAGCAGCACTGTCACACCCCTTTTCCACAGCAACACTTGTGAGTGATAAAACAATACACACCTTTCAGCATCAAACCACAGTGCAGCCAGAGGCTCACATCAGCGCAGTCCCACAGGAGCAAGTGGGCTTCAATTATCACCACACACACACGCTTAAACGTTTCCACAAATACACACACAGACTCACCAGCAGCACACACTTCACATAGCTACTTACACAGAGTGAGTAAGGGGAGCAGAAATATGTCTTCACATCCTCTAAATCAGATTCTGTCTCTCACATGAGATGAAGATTTTATTCTAATCGTAGTCAACAGTCACATTTTTCTGTTCTTATCTGAACCATGTGGATATTTGGAACAAAACTGGATCCCATGGCATGCATCACACTGTGTGTGACTTGAATCTGAGTGCTCATTCACCAGAGACAGTTGTCAGAAATGTTGGCATCTTGAGCCTGTGTTAGCATGGAGGAAAACAAGAGACAACAAAGGAAATGAAGCCAAATAGCTGTCTTCACTGGTATTTAGGGAGATCCCTCAATTTAGTAAAACAAGCAGTGCATAAAACGGATGAGAATCAGAAAACTAGGATTACATACTCCATCTCTGAGATCTACAATAGAAGGCAACGTCAGATGAATAACTTGCACAGTATTATGCATACTTAATACATATTCTTTAAAGGGTAAAGGTTATCTGTCCTGTTAACTGTTTTTTCATCCAGAAAGTATTTGGATTTTATTATTAGGCATGACAAACTGTTGCTTCATCCTGTCTAACTGAGTTCAGAAAAACATTTTGTGTTCAGAACAGGCTCGACAGAAAACGTGTGAGCGTGTCAGAGCGTTTAGCATGTGCTTCTGAACTGAGGACGTCTGGTCCTTCCAGCGCAAACACCATGTAACAATGGTTGTGAAAGATTGCAAGCAATCATTGGTCAGGTTTTGATGTGTCGTATAACATTAGTCTTAGCAGAAGTTTAGGGCACTGTGATCACCTAACCTGACATGGCCAACATGTGAAAAGATGTAAGGACATTCTTCAGATATGAGTCTAACATGTCAAAGAAAATATCTCAACAAGGCTATTTATTGATTCTGGGCCTATAGATACATAGGCAAATGTGTGATGATTTATTACAGCTCCTTTCCATGTTCTTTCAACAGTTCAAATTAGTGCACTGCTTGATGTAGGTTACATCATAAAAAAGATGTGAACACCCTATCAAAGAAATTTGATGTGGGCAGCATAAAACTCTAATTATCAAGCACACAACACTCATACACACCACACCTCCACAGGCTCTGACACAAGTGAGCATAAAGGTGCATGCATCCATACTCTACATACAAATATATAATATATAATCTGCATATGCCTACACAACTCACTTAAAATCTCTTCATGCCTAAGGTGTCTGCACCAAATAAGCACAAACATGTAAACAGCAGCTCATTAGGCTCATTAGCACAGCGCAGGACCCAGCACACAAAAACAACGTGAATGTAGTCATCTTCCAAAGAACACAAAGAGGTCCCCCTTGTCAGTCAATAGTCTTTGCGGTGTGTGGGCGTCCGGTTACAGATACCTCCCTGCTCTGGTCCCTCGCTGAAGGGGATTTGTTTCATAGCTAATCGACCATATTGACAAATATCATATGCTATGAGATCCTAATACGCTGAGCTGCAGTTAACTCTTTGTAAACTCTGTGCAATGAAATCAAAGAAGAGGATGGGTTATGCTTTATGTGCATATGGAATTTATGAAGCTTAAAATCATATCATATCATATCTAGTATTTCAAGGATTAAGTGTTTTATAATAAGTTTCTTAAGGGACTTAAATTACCACCTGTTCTGTAAAAAATTTAATTGTTCATTTGAAATATTCACATTTTGAAACATTATTTTGGAATAAATAAGAAAAAAAAACATTATTCGAAAGCTTTAAAGGGGGGGAGGGGGAGGGTGTATATGTGCATATTTCATTTGTTGGAGTTGGTGTTAAACTCCTCAGATGTCCAATATTTCTCTTTTATTTGTTTTCTACAATGTCTTACAGGAGCTGTCCGTATGATCTCCTGTAAATTATTCATATTATGCAGCACTGACTGTATGTTCAGTCAGTTATATTTCCTATTGTAATGTAGGTAATATAATTGACTGGGTGGCAACGCTATAAGTGTTAACACGTTTGACAATAGATACACGGTATCACAAAAACTGGCCTAATGGGCATACAAAAAGGGCTCCACTCCAAGGGGTGCATACATATTTATACCCATGTCCCCTTTCATGTGTTCCTACAAATCTTATCTTGCACATCTCCTCTCAGCTGCTCACTAGCTGAGAAGCTCTTTGTATTAACAGAGACCTGCACCGTTCAGGCTCTATTTGGTTCCAGGGAGCCGGTACCGTCTCATATCAGCGCACAATTTGACCGCGAAGAAAAGGGGATTAGACCTGCAAAAGTGTGACCCGCTTTACATCTGACCTGCTAAATCAGTTGACTTATATTCATATCTCGCCCTGGCTCCCCACTTCCTCGCACATCCCCTGCTCACTTCCCCCTGGGTCGGCGCAGATAACCTGAGATGAGGATGAAAAAGAAAAAAGGAAGGAGGAGAGGAGCAGCCACGCAGGTCTTGTATGGTACAGTTGGTGCTTGTCGGGGCCCAAAGCAAAGCCAGGTTCTCTGTTTTCCCTCCTAAATCAATAAGAGGGGGTCCTCTGGGGTGCCCTGGCCAGCCATCTGGACAGAAATCCAGGGGCTCAGGTTGTCCCCTGGGCTCCCCCGCCTTCCAACCCCGTACGCACAAGGACCTGGCACTAAGTTAATCGTCCTGCCTTCCCCCTTCCCTTCCCCTCCGCCCCCCAGTCTCCCCCCTTCATCATCCTCCTGCCTTCTGTCCCTCTTCGTACACCTTCCATCTAATCTGGCCGGCTGCGACTCAAATGTCAGGCCACCTGGGAAAGGCAGCTGTTGGCCTGCAACGGGAGCCACCGCGGTGGGCCTGGACCGGTCCCAGCATGCACTGCCCTGCGGTGTTCCTGACATGCTACCTTTAGGAAATAAAACAGTTTCCCATCAAATAATAGGAGACAAGAGAAAAAACAATGGTAGTTGTGATGGTCTGGGATGCATTTTGGGATTAAAGTAAACTTTTCCATTACTCTTTGAATTGCGTATTGCAAGGAACTATAAGGTGCCATTCTTTCATTTTAGCACACCCGGTTGAATAAGTGGAAAGCAAACAAAAAACATGATCTAATAGTAACTGATCTGAATACAAACCAGCTCAAGTCAATGAAAGTGGCAGGGGGATATAAACAACCAAAATTAAAAACAACCTCCATCACGTATAGTTTTAGACTATTAACTGTAGAGAATGCTTAATGTAACATGTACCACATCATGCACAGGTTTATAAAATACTGTTTTAAGGGGCAAGTGACAGACTAAGACACCTGTCAATTAAAAAACTTCTCAATGGAAACATAACCCTAAAATCAAGACAAACTGTTCCTCGAGGGTAAACTGCATTGCCTTTGACTTTCAAGAGCAGATAGTTAAAGTGGTTGTACCATGGTGTTTATAACTTTAGTACAGAGGGAGGCTTGAGGGCAACAGTTGGTGACCATTGGCATTTGAGGCTGCCACTTGCTTCAGTCTTCTTTAACATTTAATTTAATGATCATAGTAGAAGTCGTTATGCAATGATAATGATAGATAAATGAAATCTGAAAAAAATAAACACACAAAAATCTATCAAATATCTACGAATAATTTCAGACTTTGCACTTGCCATTTTGCCAAGTACATAGCTGACTTCCTGAAAGTATCACAAAGCTCATCTGCATTTTTAGAGAAGTATTCTTTGCTTTAAATGTAAATACACCTAAATGCTAATTTAATGGCCTGGCTGTCAAGCCTACATTATATGTAAAGCACCCTTATCAAAAGAGGTTTGGTCAGAAGAACATGTGCATTAGTGTCATGAAGGTAAAGAAAGGAGGTTGGGTAATTGGGGGCGTTGCTGTTGGTAACAGGGTTTTGCTGGATATGAAAGGTTTCACCAATCAATGGCTTTGAGAGATATGAAGTCTGCATACATGTACACACAAAAGAAAATATAGGTGTCCAGCTAACAGTAAAGAGCATAGACACACTTTTCCCCAAGTAATTATTCAGATTCATCAGCTGTCATATGTGTCACCATTATCTTCATCCTCACCACCATCATCATCCTCCAGCTCATTCACAATCTGCAGCACAGCAGGTTATAAATCTCAAACTGAAGTAGAAATTACAGCAGGTACACAAGTCTATCATTTGCCTGTGGAGGAAGGAAGGAGGGCCAGCAAAGGAGAGAAGCGATTTTCATCAATACATCGCCAGATAAAGATCCATCTGGATCCACTGAAAGGAGGGGGGGGGCAGCTTTTGGCATCAATGCGCGGCCATTGATTGTGCGTCCCATTACCAGTATATGATCCAATCTAAAAAGGGAGAAGAGGAGCGACGCTGCAAGCGGGCCTTTCTGCTGCCCTGCCATCAAATAAGGAAGACATCCCCCCTTTAATCACTCAGGAATGATTTGGGAAGAAATCCAAACATGAACACAGCGCTCGGGAGAAAAGCCGAGATTTGTTTGGGGGTATGAAAAAAAAAGAAAAGAGAAAGAGGGAGAAGAAAGGAAAGAAAACACACCGACAAGGCCTCCCTACAAATACTCGGTCCGCTCCGTAGGGAAATAGGAGCAGAAAGGTAGCAATCAATATTGAAACACAGAAATTAAGCATTTAAATCGGTAATTAGGGAGAAGGCACGTTTTTTCACACCTGTACGCCGCTGAGGCTGCCAACCCCGGCGCATCTGTTTCCCTCCACCTGCCAGACACCTGGTATCATTTCAATGGCGCTTGATTGCATTCAAACGCCGAAGACTCTTTTAAGCTTCTTAGTGATCCCCCTACCCTCCCTTCTCCTCTCCCCCACCGCCACCTCCCCTGCATTATTTTGTATTTATTTGTATCTGTTCATTCCAATGCAGGTGCCTTGCAGTAATACTCAAGTGCGCCATACATGAGTGATTCTTTTATGCCTCAGTTCCTGCATTTGTCATTTTGGCGAAAGCAAGAGGATTAGGGGTTTGGATGTGTACCTCCCTTTTTTTCTCCTCTCTTCCTCTCTCTGTCTCTTTCTCTCTCACACTTTTAACAACATCCTTCCCGAATAATTTGCATACCAAATTCTTTAACCCTACGGTGGTCAGAGAGGACTGTTAAATCCTCTCCACTTGGCTTGCTGTGTGTGTGCATCAGACCTGTGACCGCTGACTTAGTTCCATCACAGTAGATATAAAAACTCAGACATGAAAGAGGTTAATACTAAACTAGCTGTTCTGCTATTAACCTCTGTATTCTTCACTTTTGGTAGTTTATAATGTTGGCAATCTCAGAATTCAAGCCTATTCATTTGCTGTGTGCCAAATTAAATGTATCAGTGTATGAATGCAAATCGATGATGTTTAAAGGAAATACCCACCTAACAGCTCCCTTGAGTTTTCAGTTATGGTTTGGTGTATTTGCCTCTTCGTAACTATAAGTAACTATAACTATATAATTATAAGTAAACCACATTTTAGCAACAGTAAATGTAAAATTGGGCCACAGTCCTTGAAAATCAAAGCATAAGGACTTATTTTTTTAGCTGCCATTGTTACACCAGTGTCAAGGACTGTTGCAGTTGCAGGACAAACCATAATATAATGCAGATACAATACAATTTGCCAGTAGAGTAAAATGTTCAATCAACAACACTGGCCTGCATTCACTCCTGAAAAAGGTTATGTCACGGTCCTGATGTGGATTATAAATAAATATTGAGAGCAATCACAAACAGTTTATGAGAGTGATGTTGCATTTCATAGTCTGGTAGTTTAATAATGTACAAGACAATGTGGTGGAACAGCACTAGAGTAATGACTCTTGCTAATCCAAACACAGTGCATCAGTGTTTCTATTAGCCAACCGTGGTTAAAGCTGCAGTATGCAACTTTATCTAATATTTTTTAGTTGAAATATACACTAAAACAGGAGGTCACGGCTGTGAATCAATACATGAACTCGTGTCTGGTCAACTACTCCTCTCACACCGAGGCTTCAAGCTAGTATTAGCTGATGGAAGATGCCGCTATGGCTGACCCGCTAGAAAGCTCACGATTCCTGCATTTGCCAAGACAGTGAGCACCACAAGAATGTAGCTGAAGGGCTATATATCAGTCGCAGTCACATTTAGTCGGTTTTGTTACAGAAATGCAGGCATTTGATAGTTACTATGATTAATAAAGACATTTTTGGCCAGCAGGTTACTAAAACCCTTATTTGATGCCACATTTACATTCACATTTACATTATGTGTGAAAAGTATTGCTTCATGAACTTCAGGTAATGGCATTACTTCCCAAAACAGATGGAAAGTGTTACAGATTAGCTTTTCATCTTTACACCCATTCTATTTGGATTTTAAGGCCTCAAATAAACCCCCACCACCTGAGTCACCCCTGAGCCCCCACCCCTTTTCCCAACCACAAAACAATCAGAAATTCAACCAGGGACTTCAAATGAAACTTGGCCGCCGGCTGCACCATGTGCAAGTGTTGCAAATTTCCAGAATTCCCTCACTTTTCTCCCCCACCCCACCCCTGGAAACTAATGGGATCATTCTGATTCGGTTACGCAGATTCAACAGTTAGAGAGCCACCATCTGGGTTTCTGTTAACCTGAGTCAGATGTGAGCCTGTCGCTACTGCAAGGTAGAGCAGCTTGGTTAATGATTCTTAATCTTTTCTTTAATTAAATTGTGCAGCCAACCTGAAAAATCTATCTTAATGCAAATGAGGAACTCCTTTTTTTGGCATTTGCTTACCGTAATGCACTAATAAGGTTAATTTAATAAAAATCTGTTCCAGTTTTCAGAGATAATTGCGTGCTTTCTTGATCTATTTTGTACAGAGCGGGCAAAAATGTTTGTTTGTGGAAATTGCTAAGGGAGGGAGAAGGAGCTCACAGGATGAGCCGGGGAAGACAGACCTGCCGTGGATAATAGTATTTGTGTGAACTGAAAATCTATTTTGCTCCACAGCGGTGTACCACTTCAATCCATGGTAACAGTTCCTGTCATACAATAAAAAAAGTAAACATGTGTTCACTGCAAAGGTGTGAAGTCAGGATAGAAGAAAGCAGAAGAAGAGAACAGGAACAAGAACAAGTGAAGGTTTCATTTCACCTTCACAAAAGCAAAACTTTGGATTAAAAATACAGTAGCAGCAAAATGGCAGCTTCGTTTTTGCAAACGCAGTATCACCAAAGTTTTTAAAGGCTGGGCAGGAAATGTGTGACAATTATGTTCCTGTGACAGTTTCACTGTGGTTCACATGAAAATGTTCAGTGGTGGTTCATTTGAGGAACGAAAACAGTTAATTCAATGAAGTGTCAGGGTGGTCCTGGTTATACCAAAGAAAGTAAAGCCAGTTAAGTCCTGGGAGTTGACAGTTGATGTTTTTATATCATCATTTTTAATATAACTCAAGACTAAAGATGTACAACAGTAAAATTCCACAAGACATTAACAGGTGTGTTTGCTATTTCAAGATTTCAGTTTTACTTGAAAACTATCATTAAGACCAGGGAAATGTGTCAGAAACAACAGCTAATATATACCAGATGTGTCTGCTGATTGTTCAGGTTTATGATCTAGGATGATGATAATCACGCGCCTAGATATTGATGTTTAGTTAGTTCGTTGATTAGTTAGTTAAGATTTAATTTATCACGAAGACTCATTTAGATTAAGATTTCTTTTTCAAGACAGACCCTAGATCACAAGATGACAAATCATCAACTCAAAACAATTAAATGTTACATCTTGTATGTCAGCATTTAAAACAACATTACATTATTGATAGGGTTTAGTATCTACTGATGGCAAAAATTGGAGGAATAAAAAAGAAAATCCCAATATTTTCTTTAATCTATAATTTGGATTTTGTCTTTAAATTAAATTCGAGTGTCATGATGTTGTTAAATATTTGAATTTGTCACATGATTGTAAATGTATTTTATGTAATTAAATCATTACATAAGATAAATCACTTTACATTTATGATGAAAAACAGAACCACTCAACTGCTAAAAAGAAATAAATAAATAAAATAATTTTTAAGGGGTTAAGGGGAGAGCATATTTCTTGTTTTTCTGACCAAAGCTAACCACAAAACATGCTCAGTAAAACTCATCCAAGCCTGTAAAACGATAAAAAAAAAACTGTGTATGAGGCACAAATAACTGTGATAGGTTGGGATATAAACCTAATGTTATATCATCCTAACAGTACTCTGTAATCAAGAAAAAAAGAAGATAAATAAGGTAGTGAAGTGGAACAACCTGGTGTTGCTTTATAACGTATATGAAAGCTCAGGCTAATTTGGCAAAATGCACGTTTTGATGAAATATACACAGACCTCATGCTTAAGGTACAGAATCTAATCTGAATGTGTTCAATTATTTATATTTACAGCACAACTGATGCTGATACTTCCAGCACGAGGAGCCCCTCTAGCTCTAAATTAACACTGCTTAGTAGTCCTCCAAATACGCTGGAAATAACCGGCATGTACCAACTTTTTGCAAAAAATTCAGTTTGGTACAGAATAATGCCATCAGACACTGAGGTAGAGCAGGTAAAATGAGGTCTCCACATATATACAAACTCATTTAATCAGATATCAAAACCACCTAAGTATTGTTTTTTGGAGAGACAGTGCATCTTCCAATTTTAATTATAGTGTCAGCCTCCTGATGCAGAGATTAAAGCCTCATTGAGGTATGGCATGGTTAGAAAATGAACCTCATGGGAAATTATACATGAATACGGTGGGTCCGGGACATGGCAAAAAGGTAAAGCTTCACATATTCTCATTTATTTTTAGGAGATTTGCAATTCAGGTTCATTTCTTTGCTTGTAAAATCCAGGAGCTGTTCATGACTGATGCCACATGGAAAAGGCATTTTGATGTTACTTTATTTCTTTTGGCATTGTTCAGCAGAAATCATTTTTAAAAAGGCCATGAAATAAATAAAATAAACTGTAAAAACATGGAGTTGGGAGAAAGAAAATATGGAAAGCTTCATTTTTCCACAGGTTTTCACTAGTTTTACAACCATGCTGGTTTAAAGAGAAGAATGAGATGTTCTGGGTCATAATGTGCCAAAACTGCATCACTGGGGTACCATCTGGCTTATAGCACTTTTAATTGGACTTTCATATAAATGTATTAGTACAGCATGAAATAATCTGCCTATTTCAGGTAGAAAAGGGATATTGGTAGTAAAATATACAATCATTTATTTTTGTTTGCCGGCATTTTGTTGTTAAATACGTTAATGAATAACCTATTTGCAAATGGTTGGATGAACTGTGTTGAACTCACAGTTACAAATTTTTGTGATAAACATGGATACATAGTCTGTGAAGTTCAAGTTTGCAGCAGGCTCAGGGAAAAAAAAGTCATTAATTAGATTACATTAGCTGCAAAGGCTTAGGGGGGATTAATGTCGAGAAACGTGTGCACTCAAAAGCAAAAGATAGTGTACCTGGGTGTGCTTCAAACCTGATTAGCTCTTGCGGCAATGAGCTACAAGGGGTTTGACGGCTCACATCTTGTTGTCTACCTGGCAGTTTGCGAGTAATCTCTCCATTGTGCTTGTGGGAGGAAGGTAGATTTAGACATCGGTGTGTATTTCTCAGCTGTCTGCAGAATAACACGCAATTGCTGTGTCTTTTTTTCCCCCTTTTTTCATTTCTTTCCTCCTGTCTCATACATGTACTCTGCGCACATGAGGCCTGCCTGCTCTGCTGTTCCTGGTAGCAGCTTATCCAGGAGCTCTGTGTGTGTGTGCCACAGTCAAGGTGTGTGTGTGTGTGTGACACATCTCCAAAACCGTTGTAATAGGTGAATCACTGCAGCGTATCCCAGCATCCTCCCTAGTGGCGGCCCGCACCGGCAATGGAGGCAGGAGGCTCATGTCAAGAGACGAGAAGCTGGAGTAGAGCGTGTCAGAGGCTCCTCGTCATTGTCGGCGTTGTCCGGGGCGACAGCTCTCCGGCGGATGGAAGAAGACATCCGTCAACGTCTCCTTTGCGCCTGATTCTAGTGCTGCTGGGAATAAGGATGGCGCGTTGAGGCGCGAGTACATCCTCAAGTCAAATAAAAAAATCTCCAGTAGAGGTAAAAAAAGGATGGGAGGGGGCTCAGGACTGAGGGGAATTGCAGATAGAAGAGCAACCCACTCTTCGCTCAATGGAAAGGTAAAAATATTATCATACCACATGTCATAAAGTGCAATCCACACGATAACTTGACGGCCCCGATGTCAGACAGGCTCACTAACAAGTCTGACAATTGAAAGTCGAGGTGAGCCTTCTGGGAGATGGAGGGGAAAAAGAAAAGGGCCTGTTGGCTAAGTGTGCTCCCTCCCACCTGCCACACACACACGCACACACACCACACACACACACACACACACACACAGACACACACGCTATCTCTTCCTCCTCCTCCTCTTCCTTTAACAGTGAATAAAATTGACTCACTTGCGGTGTGGCAAGCAAAGGTGTGGAAGCCGGTAGCATCACCTAAGCGGAGGCGTGCTGATCACACCTTCACTTAATGAGCTCCTTAGAAGGTCTGAAATAGCAGACCCCCCCTCCTTCTCATCCTCTCCCAATTCTCCTGTACCTATACCCCTCGCTTCACCCCCCTTGGTGGCTTGTCAGGTGAAGCCTCACTTATTTGCGGCTCCGGCTGTCATCCACAGGGAAGGGGTGAAGTGGAGTGAAGGTGGTGGTTGAGTTGAAGCAGAAAAGTTTAGATTCTTGTGAAAAAGGAAACTAATTTACTAACGACCGCAGCGTATTAGGCTCCATGGAACATGTTCAAGAAGCATTTTACTTATTAATTACTTAAGTAAATAATTACTTATTTTGGCTATCCCATATGTACAATATGTACCAATCTTGGCAGGACTGAATTACTTTGCAGTTTATTGCCTTCAATAATCACATACACCTGTCACGACAGATTTTTGAACCTTAACAATTAGTTGCTCTTTTGGCTGTTGCAACAAGTCTTCTCTCCTAAATGAGAGAGGTTTTCGCTTGGTAAAGGTTAGAGAACGATCATGGTTAATAGATTATTGTTATTTGTTGCACTGCATTATTAAAATGTGTGTATTTTTATTTTTATTTTAATCAGATCTAATGTGAGCTTCTTGCTCAACAACAGGTAATTTCATGTCTGGTTTTGATCAGAATGAATTGTAAAGCCTTTCAGTGCATAAGGTATGAGCAGCCTTATGACAACTGTCTCCCCATTTCTAAATTAAAGTCAAATGAGGTGATTCTGCAATCTCATGAGCAACCTATTATTGTTGAGGATAGAATTAACGAAGACCACAACTGTATACAAACACATACACCAAAATACATTTGGGTATAACACATAATTCACAGTCTGTCAATAATTAATCCAGGAATACCTGCTCCCAACATGTGTAATCTTCTTAGGATTATATTGGGGGAAAAATGCTGTCGCTGCGATGACAGGTGTTCCTGCATTAGCATCTATTAAAAACAGATTATATGGCAGTTGCTCTCATTTTGGCGGCTGACATGGAAGAAAATGTTGTTGTTGGCGGTGTAGCAGTTGCACGACACATATGCGCCCATTGGAGAACTGCGCTGCAAACCGCCTCTGTAATCATGGACAGCTATTATCTAGATGTTTTTTTTAAACCGTTATTTATCCAAGTAGGGTTTGCTGAGCTCGCATCCTTATGTGGCAGAGTCCTGCTTTGCATTCAGACGATTACACACATTTAGACATGCAAGCTGCCCAGTGCAATGGGCCTTTTCGTCTAGAGCAGCAGTACAGTTGCAGTTGGCAGTAAAACTCCATCAGATACAATGTCTAGAGTCTTAATTATCATGTGGTTGATTTCCAAAATTTGGCTTTGGAGAACACCCTGAAAAGGGGCATTGTAGTACTGCTTTCAATCAAATGTGAGTGGATGTGAATGAAGATAGAGGGATAGTTTTGTTCTTTAATTCTGGTTCACTGACTTTTGCTTTGCTTTGATAACTGGAACAAACTCATCACATCACAAACAATGTTTGCCTGGATAAATACTCACAAGAACAATGAACATAAATAAATTCACTAAGAAATGCAAAATGCATCATCACTTACTGGTTCTGAAGTCTTAAAATCTTTAAGGTGGATTTTAATTTCAGCAAAAATGCTGCCAATCTGCTGGACCATGCTGGATTTCTACAAATGTGTAGCTTTCTTTTGACTTTGAAAATATGAAATATTGCTTTCCCTAACTCTACCTCTTTTCATCTTTCAAAACTTAATTTCCATCTGCTGACAAAACATTACACTAACTACTGTCAGTGCATTACATCCCAGTTACCAGGTCTAACTACAAATGACTGAAAAATTTGAAGCATATCTGTTCATTGTAAACAGCTCAGAATAAGCATTTTTAGATAAATGCATAAAACATAAGAGTGGTTTAAAGTCAAATCATCAAGACTCTGATTTTAACTGCCTACAAAACAGCAGACCACATGAATCCTGATCAGCCCCCCACCTCTTCCTCCAGCTGCAGTAATGGCTGGCAGGTCACACATGCACACTGGAAAAAAGGAAGTGCTAACGTTCAGTCACAGATGCGAGTCTATATAATGAGGCCCAGTAAGAAGATGCCATAATATCCTTGCTAATAAGGTATAATCGTCTCATTGTAATCAAGTTACGTGCTATTTATGAGGGTTGGGGAATGGGCCTTTTGACTCGACATGCTTTTTTCCCCTCCGGATGCTGGTCTGCAGGGCTGAGAGTGAGCACTGTTAAACGGTTGAAGGAGGACACATACACTGGCACGAGTGTTTGATTGTATGTGTTCAGCAAGAGAAACTGTTAGTATGAGAAAAAGACTAACACATTTAAAACCTGAATTTTTCTTTTATGTACTTGTAACAAACATCTAGCATACTACAGTAGACACTGGGTATTATAGATTCTTGTATATCTACATTTATAAATCATCAACTATATGGACCATGCACCAGAGGTTGTAGGTTTGCCCACAGGAGAAATGAGTGTCAATCGCTAACCACTGAGTAGCAATTGCAAAGAAAAAAACATAGGAATGTATTGATGTAGTATTAGCATGAAGAGAATAACAACATATAACAACAATAACCAATGTGTTGCTTCCTGTTCTGAAAAGAGTCACTCATCATATATCTGGCATTACTTATTGCTCACTTGGTTATAGGTCTATTTAGAATCCAAGTCTGTCCTAAATTAATGTGCATCCCAATATTAAGCTGCCTAGGCTACCTCAGACACTATGATTTTATTTCTGAGACAGTGCTTTTTGATAGATAGATAGATAGATAGATAGATAGTGTGAGATTAGTCGATCCAAGCTGACAATGCATAAGTGGAGGGGATGGTGGAAACACCATTGGCAGGCTCTTGACTAGTACAGGTGAAACAGGGCAAAACAGAAGATTAGAAGTCTGTGTTACCTGAAGTGGGGCTTTGACTTTTTCAACCTCCTGAGGGGCTTAGAGTGTGTATAATGAAGCTTTGTGCAAATTCAACTGTCACATGATGGTGATATTCTGATTTTGGATCATCATTTAGCACTACACGGTTAACAGAGCCATAAGCTGCTAGGTGCTTCTTGAGTTCGTCATCCAATTCAGTTTGTGTTAAATCACTAACAATAACTGAGTTAGGGACATTTATCACTGCTTCTTTTATTATATACATTGGCCTATAGTGTTCTTTTTTTTTTTCTTTTTTTTTATTCTTGCAACTCATTGATACTCAGCTTTCTCCTGGCTGCCTTGCCAAGTTTCTGTAACAAATGTCAGCTCTAGCATATTACAGTAGACAATGGGTATTACAGATGTGTGTATTTCTACATTTATAAAACAGCAACTATATGTACCAGCACACCAGAGGATGTAGGTTTGCCCACAGGAGAAATTAGCATTAATACTGCATGAATATTTAGTATTAAGAGCAAAAAAAAACATAGACCAATAGGTAGGCTTTAGGAATGTATTAATGTATTATTGGCATGAATAAAGTGCATCCTAATATTAAATGACCTAAGCTAACTCACACACTATGATTTTATTTCTAAGACAACCTCTTTGTGTGTTAGGGACACCCTTGTAACCTAAGTGCATATACCAAAGCACCCTTTCAAGCTTTTATCAAAAAGAACAGTGTAAATTCCCCAAAAATCTATATCAATCAACAGATGGTTAAAAACAACTTGAACACAATTGAACAATTACTTCAATATGAACAGTCTCTCTTTTCTTTCTTTTTCAGTCCAGTGAAAAGCTGAAAATAAGCAATATATGAATTGTATCCTTCAGTATTCTGGCAATGATCAGTCCTACCACGATTTCTGATGGAAGCAACAGTTCAACTTTTTCAGGATCGTCTCTTCAGTTAGCTTGGCCGCTACAACTGCTGCACTCTACCATCACTATTGTAGCACAGACTAGCAGCAGAAGAAATCCACTCTCCGCCACAGATGTCACATCAAACTCAAACAGGGAGACAAAAAAAAACCCCAGCCAGATACTTCACTCTTAACCATACCCTCTTCACTTTCATTCACTTGTGAATGAATGCGGTTCACACACTCACATTTCCGTCCAGTTCTTTCTCCAAATTCCACTGCACACGATAGCTGATTTTTGATCGATGTATCTCAAAACAGGAACTTTTCCACTTCCAGCTAGTATACTTAGAAGCAAAGCAAAGAGCATGTTCTTGAGCGTAGTCAGTCGTGAGTGACACAACGTGTGTCTGACTCTGTTCTCACTCGCATCAGAAGAGAGAGTGAATAGGCAATGCTGGGTGCACACCTCCAGCAGGGCTCCGATTGGAGGATAAGATGTATGAACCTAGTATCGCATCTCTTTATTTTAGAGCTATTCCGCTCCAATGTCACCTCAAACTTTAAATATATTTCAACCACAGCACATTCACCTCATTTAGAATGAGTGATACATTTCTACCTTAATTAACTACTACTATAATTAAGTGTTAACTACTATTCAATAGTTTTTTTTAACCATATAGCCCTATTTTGTTTGTTTGTATTTTGTTTTCTACTCCTATTTTATTTACTTTGTAGAAAATATTAATTCAGCCATAATAATTATTGCACAGTTAAGGCCTAGTCACATGGGTTACACATTCCTCCTTAAGTTCTGTTCAGTTGTCAAAAAGTTGAAAGTTAACATTTGGGAAATGGGGTGACACTACAGTATTTCATTACTGCATGCATTGCAGCATGAAGGTCTCTTCAGAGCATACATGACAATGGTGAATTCCCCTTTAAATGGCACATTATGCAATTAGAAGGAAAATAATTACACTTGAAAGAAAAGGAGGGGATGTTTTCAAGATCAACAAGATCATGAATTTGGTCAATTCTTATCATATAGTCCTATTAAACCAAAGTTAGAAGATGTTAATAATGACAAAGAGATGGTAGGGTAGCAATACAAAAACAGTTCATGCTAAAAAATATAAAACTTCCTAAAAGCAACAGAGAGACACATAAAACTGTTATGCTATACTATAAAATAGTAGTGGTGCATTTATGCAAATGCAGAGTATGAGACTCACTTTTTTTTATTTGAGTCTAGGTTGTGTAACCTCCAACAAAATCTGCCAAGATTTGCAAAAAACGCGCAACATGACATTTCTGAAAAAAACCTGGCCATTTGCTTCTTCTCATACACATCCAACGCCTGCTACATAAGAAACGTATGAAAAAAGAGAGTTGCCTGTACCACCTTGTAAGACCTACAGCAAAGTAAACCAGCTCACCTTATTGCACCAAATGTGTTTTCCATGTATGCAGCTCTCCCCGTACGACAGTAATTGCATTCCTGAGCCAAACACCCACCCATCGGTGATTTGACACCGTCTGTTTGATGCGCCATGTGTACGTGTGCACACATAAATGTGTGTTTGTGGGGCGGTAAGCCAAACCTGTCTACGATTGTACTAATAAAGGCTGTGTTCCTTCAACTCAGCCTCGACGGTAGACAGCACCAATTACATAAAACGAATGGAACGCGAAGGGGTCGTCTTCCACAGCCTCACTGACACCTGCTTTGAACTTCCCCCGACTTCAAAAGGTATGAGCTGAGTGATTACTGGGTAACAGACTGGGTAAGAAAAAGAGGGAAAAGAGGAAAAGAGAAAATGTATCCTTCAAATCACCTATATCCAAACATTGACATTTTGATGCCTTTGAAACATGCGCTGTTGCCTGAAAACCAGCAGATACAGGATGACAACAAAGTGGGCCCATTATGAAAGTCGATACGAAGCCTCCATGCTACCAACCACAGATGTTGTATGTTGTAAGGTAAGCCTCAGAGCATCACCAATATTCAAATGGACACTTTGTACATGTGTAAATTAGGAGCTACTGTATGTTTCCGCTGCTGGAGGAGCAGTGGATCAGGAGAGTCTAGCACAAAGAAGAAGTTGGCAGTGTGGTGAGTCTGAGTGGGTGAGCGCCGTGCTGAGACAGCTCATCAATCAGCCCTTCGAACACCTTTCCCCCCCACTTCCTGTAAGTGCTCTACGATCCACAGTGGCCGCCAGGAGTCTGCAGGAAGCCACCGGGTGAGGATTCAGCAAACCTATTTTTTCCTTTTAATTTGAGCAATTGCTGCAAGTATTGATTGAGCGAAAGCACAATGCAGTTACAGGAGAGGTGGAGAGAGGAGCCCAGAGGGGGGAGGGTTTGGGCGCTGTTAATGTAGCCCCGACAGGGGAATCAAACGCTCCCTCTTGTTTTAAGCGCTCCTGCACCCTGGCTGCACAAGGCAACAGTGCCATTCGGGTCGATAGTGCTGATTAAACGGCACATATCCCGGTCATCAATATTATACACACTCTATTTGCGGGACACCAATGTTTAAGTCACACTACTGGTGAAGTACCTAGAAACAGTGGAAACACAGACAGCGTAGTGCAGCTGTGCAGGGACCAGAAAGTACCCATGATCCCATCGCAAAGAGACAGAAGCAACACATCTCTCCTGCTCATTGTTTATCAACACTCAGATGAAATACACTGCAACATGATCAGAAATTTCATCACCTGATTTAAGGCTTTTATTGATTTCATTATTAACTATACCTCTACCTGTAATGACCTGACTGAGTGTAGATCTTTAAGGTAATGTCAACTAGACTTTTATTCCGTATTCTTGTATTTTAATTCAAGTGTTACTAGTTTGATTCCCAGATGAGATGCTTGAGTGTGTTTATCCACTCAGAATAAGGAATGTTAACTATGAACTAGTGTTTATTCTGGGTGTAGCAGTAACTAACTGCAGAGAGACATCAACACCTGTCAGACAAATGCAACTACAACTTCTACCATTTGCAAGTTATAACTAATCAAAAGTTATTTGTTGTGACAGAATACTGAGAGGATTGTAAATTGGGATACAGACGACACTGTTAAGGATTTGTCACTATACCAAGTTCATCAGATGCATTTTTAAAGAGGTAAGTGCTTTTTGAAAGGGATTTGGGTTTGATGATTAGCTGCTCTGCTAACCTTATGAAGCTAATTTCTTGGCTTGGTCACAGCCCACTTTGTTTTTGATCAAATCTGATATGCTTTTGTCCTTTCTCTCCTGTTACCTACAGATTATGTAGAAATTTACAAAACATCTCAACAATTTTTTGTTGATCACTGTGAAATTTCAGTTCATTATAAACTGAAGTGCAGAAACATTGCATTATATGTCAGAGTTGGCAAAATTGAACGGTATACATCTGAAGATCTTATCTGAATATTAAATCAGGATCTGATTGCAGCCAGGTGAAAAACATTATGTAGTTTGTCCAAAATTCTTAAGGGATAAATCCACCAGACAAGGTGAAAAACTGAACTGTATTTTACCTCCTATCTCAAACAAGCCCTATAAAAGTCTAGAGGCAACTGCTTCCTCAGCAAAGACGAATAAGTACAGCCCATACAGAAGTTTGCTTTCCTTGACCATGTTTGCTTAAGTCCACCGGCTCTGTATACAGTCACAATGTGGTCAAACTAGAGACAAGATCACTTTGAAATCAAAAGGCCTGTGATCAGATGTCATTATCCACACTTCATCACACATCATGAAAAAGTTCTATCCTATTATAACCAGTAACTGACAATACATGTCAAATGCAGTAACATGGGAAGTAAATTTCAATCTGAGCACTTACAGTTCAATAGACATACTTCAAATATTAGATTAATTCATGACTGCATGTCCATGATGTGTGATAGCAAAAGATGAATCTGCAGTTGCACGAGGCAAAGCTACACTTCAGCAAGTATAAACACAAACCTAGCCCTGACACATACACACACACACACACACACACACATACACACGAGTGTTGGACAGTCGATAGCACTACCGCATGATAATCGATTGCCATTTGTAACAGCAGGATAGGCAGAGGGGTCCGATCAGTGCAAATTATTGTCACCGTATGCTGTCGTGCTGTGCAGTCAGCCGGCCGGCATAGCGGAGCAAGATAAATGACAAAGGAGTCGTGGGAGCAAGATAGCAGTTAGTCATACCTGGTAGTGCAGGGGACTCGACAGGGGGGCGCACATCAATACGACAGGGGTGGGAGGAGGGGCGGGAGGGGAGGGGAGGGAGAAAGGAGGATAAGGGGAAGAACCAGGGACAAATTAAAATACAGTAAATGAAAGATTTCATGACATTCAGAGCAAGTCATGCTTTGCTTTAATGCTTTTTTTCTCCTTTTTCTGTGTGTGAAGGTTATATGTGTCAGAGACACAAACACATACTTAAGAGAATTTACATTTTCTTTAAAACACACTTCATCTTGCTGTTTTGGTCTCCTGCCACACCAAACAAACAAGAAAACATCTACATGTGTATCTTTTTCGATATTTTACTCATAGTTGTACTTTAGATTACTAATTCATACTAATTCAAAAACATATGCACACTTTACTTCCACTTTAAATTCATTTTGTATAAGTCTAATTCTTTATATGCATAAACATACTTTTCTAATATAACACATTCTTGATTCATTCCAGATGCTGTATTCATCTCTGTTTTCATTATTTATGTATTTTACATACATTTTCGTCAACAGGAAAAACATTTGTTACACCTGTTGTTGGCTTCGACATATACACTCATTAATTTCCTGTACTGATGGATTTATGAATTTCAGTCGACTCCAGTGTTGCACTTATTGCAGGTTCCTCTCCTTTGCTAAATGTCTGGACTGGACTGTAAATCCTGAATGCCACAGATGTATTTGTGTTACTTTAGAGCTGCATTTATTCCGATATCTTAAAAAAAAGACAAAAATGAAAATCCAAATAGAGTGCAACAATTGCTGTGCAGTCCAGCAATGAAGACACCTCTCAAGAAGTCAGCAGTGCTGCATCAAGCAGCCCCATTGATTTCAAAACAGGGAAATGGAAGGCTCTCATTGATTGGAAATGCTCGGGGTCTTATTAAACAACTGTGACTGTCCCTAAAGCAAACGTTGGGGACAACTTACCTAACATCTGACTAGACTCCATTGATTTTTTTCTTCCTAGGTTGTGTTTGCATGTCCCCCGCACTGCTCGCTGATGCCTTGGCAGCATCGGAGCTGAGCGGCGGCGACGACGCAGCAGCTGTAATTTGTGATAGCCGAGCAGACGTTTGTGCGGGTCAATACTGTATCTTGTGTGGAAGCTGGCTAATAGGAATAAACATTTCACCTTTGTCTAAACAATTGAGTCATGTGAATTCCCCACAGCGCTGCAGGGTCAATGGTTGATGCAGTAATGGAGCTCCTGCTTTAAATGGCTTTCATACAGAAAAGCCCATTACAAATCAATTGTTCAATCATTTTTATGGGAGGAGGCGGTGTCAGGTGAGGTAACTCAGGTGCAACTTTAATTACTGCAGTTTGAATAGTCCTAAAAAGACCCATAGAAACCAATGAAATGTGAGTATTTGCAGCTCTGCTTCATGGTGTGTATGCTTATGAAATTAAACTACTGCCAGGTATTCATTTTTGATTTGCTTTTAACACTCACGGAAACTGAGGTTTTGTTTCACGTTTCCTCTTCTTCATTTTACAAATAGAGCTCATGTTCTTATTCGCAGCAATTTATACCTTCAGGTCGCAGCACAACAACTTCAAAAGAGTAAAACTGTCACAGAAAATAGGATTTTATGGTACAGGCACAACAACTGCAGATCCATTTTGTAATTTTCAAAAGCAACTTAAGTTTCCCTGGGTTATTGAATGGAAAACTGACTGAGCACTTCATAACTTCCCTTTAACTGAGACTGTATATTCAAGGTGTTTTTAACTGCACTTACAATAAGTAAAGAGATCAGAACAGAAGTGCACTGGACAGGGATCAGTGATCACTCAATATTGACACTGATTTCATCAATACCTGTGCATGACATATACAGTGTGGTTGAGGTTGAGGAAATATTGAGGCAAACTGCAAATTCTTAAAACTATGATTAATATCTTTTGATGTCCCACCCAACCATTTCCCATCAACCCCTTCTTTTTGCTGAGGTATGCCGCATCTGAGCAGTATTACATAAACTCCATACATATTGACAAGTGAAAATTAGCTGCATATGAGTATGATTCATAGGAGACATGATTGTAAGGATGACATGTCTCCCTGACGCTTCGTAAAATTACACCTATGCCTTATTGACTTACATTGCTCAAGAGTATGTTGTTTGTAATTTTTACGAGAGAAGAGATCAGTTTATATTTCCCTTGACTGTACAAAATTCTTTAGGTCAGGACTCAAACAAGCTATTTTAAAGTCCTTTAAGACACTCAAAGCAAAGTCCAAATCGAAGCATATAATTAGAACCATGCCTATCTGTGTGTAGACCTCCCAATTTCTACATTTTCTTTGATTATCCTAAACACAGAGGCACCACAGAACTTTTCTCTGAGTGTGAGCGATGCAGAGAAAGTGGGCTGGAAACGAAAAGGAGCCAGCTCTACTGAGGGAGCACATTTCATCCGAGGGCCAAAGAGTCAGCGAAGAGTGAAATGACTGTTTGACTCTATTCCATCCTTCCCTCTTAAGTCACACAAAGCGCAGCGACTCCCAGCCAACTGTGGGGTATTGTATAATCGCCATGTAGCTCTTAAGAGGCCAGGGAAGGAAATCGTTGTGGAAGGAAGTGCAGAGAGTTAGTGTACGTTCAGGGGCACAGTGGGAGTCAAACTGAGTAGGGGTGGACTGGAGAGCTGTTGGTTAACCAGCACTGTGGCCCGAGTAGAAAAACTCAAGTCTCATGTCTTTTTATGGCACTGTTAACAAGCTGGTTTAAATGGGCAGCAAAACAGATGAAAAAAAGAGGAAACGCATATGTTTTTGATTCTAGTCTGAAGGTTATTATGAAGGTGGATACTGTGACTGAACAATAATTACTGTTCTTAATTTTAATAAATCAGTTATTCATTAAAATCAGTTAATTATTTATACTGATTTGGATTTTAACAGGATTTGTACAAAAAGTGGGTTGATATTATTCAAAGAATAATACAAAGAAAGTATAGCATAAAGGTGAGGACAGTCTATAGTGTTAAACAGAGTTTGGTGTGTCAGAATATGTGTGTTGAAACACATTAAGAAAATTGTTGGATCTCAAATAATGAGTTGTGTACTGTAGATTTATTCATTATTTTAATTTCACAGTCAAGATGGTCTATAAAGTTTATCCCACATGAATTCAGGAAAGTCCATTATCTATGTTATTGATGATCTCTAATGATATTTAAGAGCTTTCTAGTTGGCAGTTTCTACCCATTCTATAAGCATGAGAGCTTGTAACATTTTAGGTTTTTTTTCCACCTGCATCAAACAGGCGAAGCAATTGCCATCTGTGCTTTCTCCTCGTGAACGCGGGACTCATCCATCCTCAGCAGAAAAGGTCACACAAACGTTTTACAACCTGGACAATTAAAGTTCAAGTCTGTCTCTGCTTCACCACCTGTATTAAACCTGTTATTAGCCTTGACACTAATGGTGTCAGATCATTTTGTAGCAGAGATGACTCTATCCATAGATGAAATGCTGATTTTAAATAACCCGTCTGGTCAAACGTACCCTCAGGGGGTGATCAAAGGTCAGACCAAAGGACCTTTGATGTCCAACCCGTGGTCTGTTCAGTTCTCGTGGCCACAAGTGATTCGCAAAATGGGGCAGACTCAAAGGGCAAAGCAAGCGATATGAATACGTTTTATGAGAGACAAATACATTTTAATTTCTGTTTTCACAAGAGCAAACATCGATGACAACGCATTGCCAATTAGCAGATGAAAATTTATCAGCGAAGGCTGCTGAGCAGGACAGTGGTCATGCTGCCATTGCTCTTCAATGGTTAGTGACCAGAAAGTGCATGAACACTACCATAGCAACAGCAGTCTTGAGAAGTGTGAGTGGATGAAGGCACTGTCCACTACAGCTCATTATGCTCTGCTAATTTCCTGTTTAATGAAATGTACGACTCATGAATCATAATATTCCAAACATTACCATATAAAGTGTGAATTCAGCACACCAAAAAACATGTAAAACATGAGCTTGCATGCCCCTATAAGTTTAATTTCTAAAGTTGGTGCCATTTCCATCATTTCAGTTAACAAATGGATGCAATGAAGGTTCCTTTCTACCAAGTCATACATCAATTTTGGAACATTATTTTTTCCTAGGTTAGAAAATATGTAAGTGTGACCAAACTCACAACGGACAATGAGTCATTACCCCTTGAATTGTGTGAGTAAATTCCAGAATATATAGTGTACAATGCTTATAGTGTAGTCAAATTAGATGTTACATGTTACTGGCAATTTATACTTTAGTGTCACATTATTACCACATGAGACTTGTAGTGCAAAAACCAAATGAAGTGTCTAAGTCTATGTACTTAGACACTTCTGGATGACTTTATGTTCCAGACTACAGTCTTTTTTCATAATTTACTGCACCACTTCAACTCACTACATTAAGGGAAAACAACATTCTTCAGAAAGCTCACTCCCCATGATGACTTGGTCTATAAACTTTCACTGGAAACCACAAAAGGAGTTTCCCTCCTAATTCCAGTTAGTGGACGACCACATCATCTTTGCCTTTTCTAAGTATTTTGGCTAAGAAGGTAGTAAAGGCAGGAACTAAAAACTATCCTATCCATCTATTTAGAAGAAATTAGGAAATTAAAATAGATCTTTGAATTGTGATGCTTTCTTTATTTTAAGTCAAAGTGTAGAGAGCAAGTAAAAAAATAAAACCACAGTTTTATCAGTAATTTAAGGTCAGTAACTCAAGAGTATTTTCTCCAACATTCCTAACATAGAAGCAGATTTATTAACTCCACTGCATCTCCAGTGCAACACCTGTACCGAGTATAGGGCAGATGACACCATATTGCATTGATGCACTTGACTTGTTCCAATGCGACGAAGGTACTTTGAGGACAAACAGTTAAAGATACCGATTCATCTCCAGCCGAGCGCAATGGCACACACAGCTGTGCCGTCCAGCAAGCTTATGGCGTCGTCATCATACTTCAATTATGAGAAGAAACATCAGAAAATGTAAATTGAAAACACGCCTGAGGATGTGAAACAGGAGGTTGCTTGGATTTAATTCTTTGACAAACTTAACATTACTACATTTATTTTGGTTAAGCAAATGATGAAACTTAGGAAAGATATAGGGACATATCTACAGTAGATGGTGATTAATTAATATGCCAATATAAGCAGCAAGTTTTCCAAAAATAAATTTGTCATCTACCTGTTCTCTGTACGAAATTATTAGATTGTTACATTGAGTTGTTCAATATCATCCCTAGCACTGTTTGCATGAGACTAGTATTAATAACTGCAAAAGTTGTATATCCTAAACCCTGTTCTGATGTACTTATGATCCATCACTAAATAAAAAAAATTCCACCACAAAATATCTACATATCTCCCTTAGCCATGGGTCACCTTCAAGTATTCAGTCTGATGTGGATTAGCATCCCTGAAATCTTTTTTCTGCAGGGATGTGTTTGTTTTATACAGTTTTTATTTCTGTTCTGGGTCAAAAATGATTGCTGCTGCAGTGGCTATTATTACATTTTCGGCAAAAATTCAAGATGTATTCCTTGGAATGGGAGAGCCTGAGAGACAGAGACAGGAGGAAAAGAGTTAGACACAGACGGGACTGCCTTTCAGTCTTGTTCCAGTCTGACTCGGTCCAAACCGTAATTCTGGTTGCCCAGCATCACCCTCCACAGCACCTCACCATGTTTGGACGTCATGCTCCAGAGCTAAGGTGAACAGTAAGATTGGGACTCCAAATACAGCACAGCAAGGCTTCATAAATCAAGCGCTCCCGCTGATTCTCATTCACGTATCGCTCCGTCTGGCTGCTTGCTACAAGCTGTAATTACACACCGGCTAGCTGTTGTATGGAGCTGAGGAATGAGCTACAACATAACGCACAATAAAGCCTGTCATATACGAAATGGTGTAAAATAACTGGATCAACACTGCATTTTATGGTCTCCTAGTAAAATGACACTCAAATGTAAAAAGAGACGGAGTAAAAACATTATTGTAAATTAATGGATGGTAGGGACAGGGTCTCTCCCAAATCCCTGGATGTTTTTTTCTCTGTGTGCCTCTCTGACAAAATGTGTCCTCTATGCTCTCTTCCTGCACCAACCCATCATTACAACTGCTGCTAATTATTTACGGAATGGAATAGAGAGCAAAATAAAGCTGTATACTGTACCAGCAATTTCAAACTGAGGCTCATCAAGCTGGTTACAGTAGGGCAGCATATGAAAGAAGAACATGTTTAATTGTGCAAACCCTTCCTGTCTGTTTCTTCATGAGTTCATTATGTTGAGTGTTAAGCTGAAAACAGACCTTACAATTACTGAAGCTTACAAAGACAAGAAACCTGATACAAAACTATTTCCATCAACATTACAGTGGACAGCAAGTACATGGTAACCGCAAACACACCGTTTGAATTCACGATTCAGAAGACAAATGATTACAACTTGGAAAAAAATCACACAGGGTATGATTTTATCTCCCAAATGTCAGCACCAACATGCCTTGCAGACTTGATCCAACTTGGTCCTCAATACAGAGGTCACAAAATTTGCAACACCTTAGCACTATTATTACTCAACTTTGGAAAAACATATCTCTCAGAGCTATGAAGTCTGTTTAAATCATACAGTTCAATCTTGACATTTTGAACAGCAAAAACACATAAACCATTATCATTGACATGTACAGCTATTTTGTTGTTGTACCCTGCAATGTAAAGACAAAAAGGATGTCAACAAGAAGCAGGACACAGAGCTAGACAGTCTTAAAGCAGAGAGGTTGTAGAAGTTTGACCCAAGCTGTTTAGCCTACGAGCTGCAAACGGCAGGAAGCAGGGTTAAAGTCAGATCTCAACAGGGGCTTCTGGGGAAATAGCACACTTAAACCTGACTGGGCACTTCCTGCTTTAGAAACAACAGAGGCCACACATGGTAATGCTGAAACTCCTCTGGTGACACAGCTCTTAATGGACAAGGGGAAAGCCTGAGGAGAGCTGGGTCAGGGGATCAATCGGTATCGTGGGAAGCTTTTAAAGACTCAACTCTTATTTGAGGTTTAAAAATAGAGCCGGTCTCGCTTCTCCCATAGCAGGGAGCGCTCTGTAGGATGCATCTGGACTGATGCAATGGACGACAGCAGTCCCACAGCTCAAAAGAAATTTCCACTCGCTGATGTTCTTACACCATTACATATCGTCAAACTGCGGTGTTCAGTGTGCTCCTGGTGGGATTTCATAAAAGCTCTGTAACTCATTTTTGTCATTAACTTTACTGGTGCATCAACCTACCTGATCTGCCTCTACTTCACTGTCATTTCTTACATTTCAAGGTTCGAAAACTTTTTCCTTTCTATCCAGTCGATTATAGCCGACTATACTGAAAATATCTTGTCACAATCTCACATCATCTCCACCTGACCAGAGGAAGAAAATCGGATCCAAATGGGTCCATGTTAGAATATTTAGTAACTAACAGTAAAGATCAATTGATTGCAGCTTTGTATAACAGCCAAGAAAAAAGTTTCAAAGTCAAAGTCTAGCTTTAATGGAGGTACGTGTTCAGAAAAGCCCTTTGAATGAAATTGAATGAAAAGATAAACAAGAATCTCCAGAAAGAGAGTGATTCATTGCATATCACAAGTTTGTAGCGCAATAACATGGACATTTTACTATAACTTGTTCTGAGAGGTCTGTGAAAAGAGAAACACATAAATTAGAGGCACTTTGCTTCCCCTTCTACGGTCGGACAGCTTCGTTTGAAAGATCTCTTGACAAGGAGGAGAAACTCGGTTGTCAGATTGAACATCCCTTCCCAGAGCCCCTCCTTTCCTTTAAATACACAATGGGAATGTCAGAGTCTATGAAGCAGCGAGCCGGTACCTGAATGAATAAATTGCAGAGTGCATGTGGAATTCGTTCTCCTTACTCATGTGTGAACAGTGGCTGAGGGATTCACGGGTATAATAAGGGGAAAGTTGTTCTGGTTTAAAACGATGTAACGTTGAGGTTGATGCACGACATACAACTGCTACACATGAAGACAAAATATTTCCTAAAGGTTTGAAGATGTAATTCAATCACTGTATCACTTTACTGTAGCAAGCTCACATTCTTGCCTCAGTACTGACTGCTTTTAGATAGATAGATAGATAGATAGATAGATAGATAGATAGATAGATAGATGGATAGATAGATAGATACATAGATAGATAGATACTGTATTTATTATCATTATCATTATTATTATTATTATTATTATTATTATTTATGTATCTTTCCAGTAGCTCATTAAAAAAAAAAACATTTTTCTAATTTCTAGTTTCTAATAAATATTAATAATAACTAAATTAGTCCATATATGGCCTGATGGCAGTGGGGACAAAGGATCTCCTGAACCTCTCTGTTCTGCAGCACAGTGAGATGAGACATTGGCTGCAGCTGTAGCTGCTTCTCTGTCCTGCCAGAATGTGGTGGGAGGGTGAAAGGGTGGTTGGTATTGTCCAAGATGGCCTCCTTCTTACATTGAATGCGTCTCTCAACAACAGTCATGAGTGAGTCCAGACTCCTGCCAAGCACAGGCCTAGCTTTTTTGACCAGCTCGTCCAGTCTCCTTGTGTTCATGTCGGACATGCTGCTGCCACAGTAGACTGCAGCATAAAAAAGTACACTGGCCACTACTAATTGATAAAACATGTGCAGCATTTTACTGCAGATGTCAAAGAATCTGAGCCTCCTGATGAAAAAGAGCCAGCTCTGCCCCTTCCAGTATATAGTACATTCAACCATTCTATCGAGGTCAGTGTCCTTGCGGTTATTATTTTCCCATGACTCCAACAGTACATATACATCTGTTCACTCATAACAGTCCTTTAAAAAAGTCACTGGCCTATGGGGTCCAGTTCCTGAATAAGCGCGTGGTTGCAGCCTGCCCCAGTACACAGGGTTTAAAGGAAAGCTGAAGAAAAAAACAGATTATGATCTGATCTGCCAAGTGGTGGTAGAGCTGAAGCAGTGTAGGCCTCCTTGACATTTGCTAACAACAGATCAATTGTCTTATTTTCCCTTGTGGGAAAGTCAACATACTGAGCGAAGCCAGTCAAGAGGTGAGAATGACATGGTGCAGGGCCTTTACTCTTGCAATAGTCTCGTGAATGACGTCACATGCATTAACAGGCTCCGCTCATGGTTGAATGTAAACAACAACGGTGACAATGTAAGCAAACTTCTTCAGTACATAGTAAAGACCAACTGCTAACAGTTCAATACCCTGACAGCAGATCTTCTCCTTCACTCTAATATGACTGGGGTTGCACCATCTATTGTTCACAAGCAGAACCAGTCGTCCACCTTCATTCTTTCCACTTGCTCTGGTGTCTGTGTCTGCTCGTACTGCAGTGAAACCAGGTAAATCCACACATTGGTCGGGAGTGTTAACCAGTGACGTTTAACCAGGTCGCCATGAAACACATGAGACTACTATGCTCGCTGGTTCTTCACAAGTGCCTCCAGTTCATAACACTTGTTAGCCTTGTTGGACACTATTGGGTAACTGCAGTAAAATCCAGATAATCAACAATAAAAATTAATTTGCAAACTTTTCCTTGAATACAAAGATCAAACTTCTCTCTCTGAAAGAGAGCAATGT
The DNA here is from genome assembly GCF_002814215.2 of Seriola lalandi dorsalis. Taxonomy (NCBI): domain Eukaryota; kingdom Metazoa; phylum Chordata; class Actinopteri; order Carangiformes; family Carangidae; genus Seriola; species Seriola lalandi. Next base: position 853,062 of record NW_019525403.1, on the reverse strand, counting down.
CTCCTTCTGGTTTCTTAAAATTTAAAACACTGTAAACTTGATTAAATTTTGGACCATGTTCATGCACAAGCTCCCATACAAAAAAAAACAGAGTTCACTTTTTCTTCCTTCTGTATCCACTTAGACATGATTATAATTGTCAAGAGTGTTTTGCCACTAGTAGCTCTGAGAGACATTGTGGCTCTTTCTCTGTTTGACAAAGGTACACTTGTTCGGCTGCCTGCTCCAGCCCACCACCCTCTTCTTGTTCTGGGCTTGGTCTATTATGTTTCATAGCTTGGAAGCATGCTCCCTCGACAAAGCGGGGGTAAATGAAGATATTTGTTTCCACTCAGGTAGCGCTGGCACGTGCCTGCTGCTGCCTCAGCTCTCGGAGACAATTAGTCGACACCTGCTCGCAGCAGATTGCTCTGGCAGATTTCTGATGCTCCTTTGGCCTTCGACACCGCCATCTGGCCTGGGGAAGGTGTTGCACAGGTCGCCTTGCTGTGTGGCAAACCCGAAAGCCAGTAGTGACTTGGAAAGAGAGAAAATAGACACAAAGAGGAACCAAACACTCTGGAGTTCATCATTTGTTTTTATCTTATTCTTTTTATTATTATTATTCTTTTTTTTTTTTTTTTATGTCTGTCTGAAAATCTGATCTCTGTTTCAGGGTAAGTATTTGATCAATATATTTGCAGTGATATTCACCCATAAGACTGAGATGTTAGTTAGTTGATACATCCCAACAAGCAATATGAGGGATGTTCCTCTTTATCTTTAAAGCCAGTTAATTTGTTTTCACTTATTCAATGCCGAATGGTAAACAAGGGAAATCGTTCAGAAGACATGTCAGCATATTTCACTGAGCACCTTGGGGTTGCCAGTCTATGAAACCCACACTGAAACCTGCTTCACTAATTTCAGCTGAGAGGTTTTGTCTTTCCTTCTGCTTTAGAGAAATTTCATACAATAGAGGCAAATTATATATTGCCCATCAATGGTCGTGTGGCCTCCAAGAACCCACACCAGCTAAAAATATACTCTTCATCTCTCTCTCTTTCTACTGTCTTGCTGACCTCTGGTTTTGATTCTCTATTTTTGGAGGTAAGAAGTGAGTCGAAGTGGTTGGAGGCAGGAGGGACACATGGATGTTGATGCTAATGAGCATTGCACGCCAACATGAAGGCGTCCTTCTTGGCCTCACCTCTCTCCTTTCTCTGTCTCTGTGCTTCACACCTACAACACTGACCCATCTGTGTGGTTGCAATTCACATGCATCCAAAGACAGAAACTAACAACACAGAAGTATACAGGGAAAAAACAATCATGGATGGAATGGCATACAGAGGCGCAAATACTGAAGGTTGATTCTGGCTGCTTGGAATGTTTTAAGGCTGCTCAATCAATTCAGTTATACATTCACTCATTCACCCTTTAACAAATTTTAACATTCATTAGTTTACTAATTTATCTGTCAAGTTTTATTCCAAATATTTCTGATTAGATTTTGACAAAACGATGAATTCTGGCTTTCTCGAAATTACATTATTAATCACAGGGGAGCACTACAATTACATATGAGCACAAACTGACATATTTGTTACTGATTGGCCCTCAGGGAGACTGCATCATTGGCCAGAAGATGTGTGGGGGTGGGGTACTGTTGCCTTGTTTTACTGTTACAATCACTGAGTCACTCTAGATGAGAGCGTCACCTAAATGCCTCACACGTTCAAGTAAATACTCGTTGTATCTACTGCAACACAAACCCAAACTGACCAGCAGATCACTGAGGATTACAGACGTGACATATTTACTTCCTCCCATGATCCTAATGTGCTTAATATTCATGTTCCAGACAGAGCAGGCGAATCCAGCTGATTTATTTGATCATCTCACTTGTATACACTCCACTTCCCATTCCAAAAGGATTCAGGTTGCATGGAACGAGGGAATAGCTCCAGGCGTGGCACACCACCCTCCAACCCTGCACCACAAACACACAAACATGCGCGTGCGCACACACACACACACACACACACACACACACACACACACACACACACACCATATGCAAGCAAATGTACATACACAAATGTAGACTGATTGAAAGACAAAAAAAAACATGCAAAGCAAAGAGAAGTGTTTCAATGAAATCTATACAGGCAGACAACAGGACTCAGGAGCAAATGAGAAATACAAACATATTATAGGCACAAAATTATACTGGAGGAAATGTACTTGTATTATTAATGATAATAATGTAAGCAGTATATTGATATTATTGCTGGTTGATTTGCAGCCTATTTTAATATAATGTATTGCATGTAAATTGTGAATCTGAAAATTCACAAGTAACTGTGGCTGTCACATAAATGTAGTGGAATAATAAACACAATATTGATGCAGAGTACATATACTATATAAAGCAGTGCATCATGAATTTCCTCTAGGGGACAAATAAAGTATTATCCATCTATCTTTCCATCTATCTATCTATCTATCTATCTATCTATCTATCTATCTATCTATCTATCTATCTATCTATCTATCTATCTATCGATCTATCGATCTATCGATCTGCACTGGTACAAAGGATGTAGCTTTCTGTCCAAACTTTTCTCGCCATAAATGTTGTGCACGAGCACGTGCAGGTGTCAGGATTAACTATCTTTTGTTTATAAACAAAGATGAGTCAAGTTGAACTGAGCTGAACTATTATTTTGCAGTCTTCATTAGTAATTTGTACCCTGCAATTAATCAGGTTGCTGATTTAAAGTACTGACAGCATTATAATATTTGTGTTTATAAAAGTATACATATAAATCACAAGTATTACACAAGAAATACATATGTTCTAGTATCTAAGAAATTATATTTGAATACAGAATTATGACGTCAACCATACACATACACAATAATGAAATACTTTTACTGAATAACAAGCTGTGCACAAAAGTAAGGTAACTTTTAAAAAAGATACAATCAGGACTCAGCAATGCTACAATGCTACTAAATAAATTTGTAAAGCCACACACACAACTTCTCTCTCCTCTCCTCTCTGTAAAAGACACCAGCTCACACTGATTCCCTTTAAACACACAAAAAATCTCCTCACACACATCCAAACACACCCGCATACATACACACACACACACACACACACACAGTGCATGCCTCCTGATGCTCGTCTTTCATCCACAGCAAAGAACAGCTGCTCACCTTATTGCCAGCAGTGTTCACTTCAACCCCCAACCTTGCCTCCAAGGTACACAGTGGATGTGTGTGGGCTTTGTTTGCTAATGTGTACAGTATCTGTGTGAGTGTGTTTTTTTGCACTTGTCTCTGCGAGTTTGTATGTGTGTGATGTTTCTACTCCTACTTTTCTATGTGTATATGAGTGTGTGAATGTAGGTATGTGTATCTAAATGTGTTATCATGTATGTCTATGAGTGTACAGGAGATCTCAGTGCTTGTATATGTTCATAATTGTGCATGTGAGGTATATATGTGTGTGTGCGTGCGTGCGTGTGTGTGTGTGTGTGTGTGTGTGTGTGTGTGTGTGTGTGTGTGTGTGTGTGCCAAACATGTGCAGGGTCAGGCCTCAGAGGCTGCTTTCCTGCGTCAACTGTATGTGTTTTTGTGTGTATGTGTGTAAGCTCGGCCTTCACAACCCCACATATACACACAGAAACAGGTAGTGGGGACGCCATGTATTATTCATCCAAGGGATGGAGAAGCGGTGGTGATGGGG
>NW_019525403.1:788980-849261 GCF_002814215.2 Seriola lalandi dorsalis | reverse complement strand
GGGGGGGTCAGAGAGGTACAGTGACTCCTGTTGAGCCGTAAAAGTAGGTTTGGATGTGGGCAGGGTGGTCAATGCCGACTTTCATTTCCTGACAGTGCAGCTTGGGGAAACAAGAGATACTGTACTTCAAAAGCACTTGCAATGTTAGTTTAAAACTAAGTGCATCTTACAGTGAATCCTCCAGTGTGCTTTGATATTCAAGTTATAGTAAGAGATGGAACTACAACAAATAGATTTGTAATACACTCAATATCAATATAAATGTAAGTATACAGTATCCACAGTAAGTGTGTTTCTATGTCAGTGTGTTTCTGTGTCAGAGATTTTAGCAATCTGACATGAGGGGAATTTAAATGGAATGGAAAAGTCAGACATACAGTAACGAGGGTGATGGAAAAGAATCTGCTTCCATCAGCTGTGTGCCAGAGTTCAGGGGTTCCACCCTGTGATGAAGAGAAATCTGCATTTACATTGACACTGGTATATACAAGGTGCATGTATACAGGCTAGAATTTAATTTGACTGCTTTAAGACAAAGTACAGTGTGTATGAAAGGAAGATATTAAGTCACAGATGTACTGTATACTATATTAAATTGGTACCAAAACAATTAGCTGAACAATCAATTAGACAATAGACATACAATTATTCAGAAACTATTCAGTCATTTATCATGACAAACCACTAAACGTTTTCTGGTTGCCACATGTTAAATATGAGTATTTGCTGCTTTGCTCAGTTTTATATCTATGTAAATATATATCTGATTATACTGGACTTCTGGTCCAACAAATCAGTGATCACCCTTTATCAATTTTTCAACAATTAACCAATTCATTGAGAAAAAAAATATTAGATAGTGTGTAGGGCTTGCTAGCTTCTCATGCTACCTAGCCAGCCAGCTGAACAGTCCCTAAAAAACGCCACAACAAAGTTGGTGTCTTTTATGAAGTTAACTGAAGAAAACGCGGCGCTAGCATATAGCCGCCTGCAATAACATAAATAGAGAGAGAGCATTAGCTCAGCTCCTAGCCACACGTCACTCATACTAACAAAAACAGTACTTTAATATTCCCACTGGCACATAACATAGCGGATAGGTCAACAAACATTGCTGAAGTACTGGTACTTACATAGACTGCTTTAGTGTGAAGAAGTAAAAAAAAGAATTAAGTACAAATATAAAGCTATGGACCACAATGCCGGGCGATTCCGCCAACTTCTGGTTTACAAACAAAGTACATGTAAGAGAACATTCGTGAACACCACAAGATGGCACTACCACACTATGAAGATGAAGATAAACATTTTTGTCAAAAACACTGTACAGGGCACAACGCTCCCCACCCAACGCTCCCCACCTGGGATCATTAAGGATCATTAAGGATCCCAGGTGGGGATTAACTAAGAAGAGTCAATCTTTGGAGACAGGAGCAATGTCCATAACAGGACGAGAAAAAGTCTTCCTAGACCCATCTTTGATAAATCCCACCTGAACCTTGAGTACCAGTCCATCCTCTCCTGGAATGGTTTCTGATACGATTGCCATGGGCCAATCGTTCCTCTTTGCCTGCTTGTCTTTCAAGAGAACAACATCATCTTCTCGAACATTGGCTTCTTCCCTTGCCAATTGTGATGAAGTTGCAGGGTTTTGTGAGGACAAGAGGCTACTCTGGATCTGATGACACTGAGACGATAGGTCTTGTGTTCAGGACTGCTGCCACCTCAGCCATCAGAGTTCTCAGAACGTCGTATGTCACATGCAATTTGCTCTGTTCAAGCTGCATATAGTCCATATGACAGACAATAGCGATCATTCGCTGTCATGCGCAACCCATGTAAGACACGAGGTGGATTGAACACACATGTGCATCCCTGTGTACTCAAGTACCTGTTAACATTATTGAAGTCCAAACTTGTGCAGTCCATGCCCAGCTCTTGGGAGGCACCAACAAAGTTTGTAGTTGTTGTAAAGTTTGCTTAGCAGGACCTCTGACTGCAAAGAACCTCCTTAAAGCATTGATGAAGCTGCTGGCACTCATCGCCTAAATCACCTCAATACAGACTGCTCTAGCGCAGGGGTTCTCATTTAAAATGTTCAATAAACCGATTTAATTTTATTAAAAGTTTAGATGTAAAATAAAAATATTTTACTGGTATCACATCTAGGTGCTGCTGAAAAAAGGCCCGTGGGCATTGAAGATCATGGAGAGACTAAAAAGAAGAAACCAAAATTCAACCGAAACTATGACAGCTATATAAAATATGGTTTTATCGCTGCTGGGGATGCAAATTATCCAAATTACTCATATTTCGTGGCGAATCGTATTGCCAAGGCATAGAAGCCTTCTGACATTCGGTCACCAAAGCTCAACCAGGTGATGAGCGATGTTGTTGAAATAATAAATTAAGTCAGAACACGTGCGCTGAACACACATCTGTTTGGAGAACTTTGTGACAGCATGGACATAGAACACAAGTGGCTCCTTCTACACAGGTTCGGTGGCTGTCCCAGGGTAAGGCCTTAGCTCGTGTATTTGAGCTCCGCCAGCTGCTATCAGTGTTTCTCTCTGAGAAGCGCTCTCCACTGGCTGGCCTTTAAAGACAATTAATGGATGGCAAAATTGTCTTACTTGTGTGACATATTTGCACACTGCAACAAGCCCAATCTGTCACTTCAAGGTAACACATCAATAGTATTAAGAGTGGCCAAAAAATTGCTGCTTTCAAAGCAAAACTGGATTCTTGGAAAAGAAAGAGTGGAAAGAGGTGTTTTTGACATGTTCCAAACATACACAGAGTACACTGAGAGAATGGCCGCGCACCTGATGGATCTCATGTGGGGTCCCCTGCGGGCACTGTCAGCGGAGTTTGAGAGATATTTCCCCTCTGTAAAGGACCCGAGGACAGGGAAGGACTGGATATGTGATCCTTTTATTTCCGAACTATCATCTGAATCTGTCACACCAGTACAAGAGGACAAACTACTGGAATTAAAAAATGATGGAGGACTAAAGACTTTATTCACATCTCAATCTTACCCATCCTTCTGGATTAAAATTAAAGGAGAATACCCAGAACTTGCCACAATGGCAGACATTGTTGGCATTCCCATCCACAGAATTGTGTGAGGCTGGATTTTCTGCTCCGACCACCACCAAAACAGGGCTCTGCAGCAGACTGGATGTTAAAAACATGCTGTGCCTGTCACTCACACACATAGTACGACGCTATGACCACCTTGTCTCCGGAAAACAGGCTCAGGGTTCGCATTGGTGGTGAGTTAAGTATTGATTTGTACAGTGGTTAAGGTTGAATTAAGTTTTTACTATGCTTTGTGTATATTAGAATGACATCATCATCAGTCGTAGGATGTTCCAAGAGTAGGCTGGTGCACAGTAAATGGTGAGTGTTTATAAACACACTTAGGTGGTGGTGCTCCATTAAACCGGAGTTTGAGGAGTTTGAGATAGGAAGTGAGATGCAGGATAGCTAGGAACAGCAACTTGTGCTTGGGTGATGTGTGGATGGAACAATATTTGTGCTGCATACCTTCTCTTAACTTCACCTTACTCTGCCTTAAGAGGGAGGAGACCTGGAGTAATACAGCAGCATTCCGTTGTGGCAGGCTGCTCATCTGCATGCATACTGGCTTGCTCTGACACATGGCAGCTGTATAGCTATCTTTCGGGACTGGCCGGAAGCCTTGCTGCTTTGCTGTACCTTAACATTCATGTCTGACAGGCCAACCCCCAATGTATTTGCTTCTGCTATGGCAGCATCGTTTTCGTTTTCCTTTCCGTTCTTAAACGCCTCAAGAGTAGCTTGAATGCGTGCCTGTTCCACTTTTAGCTCAATTTCTCTTTTTGAGTGTGCCACTCTAAATTGTGCCACTTCGGCCTTCACTTTCACCATAATGACTGCCAAGCCAATCTTTGAATTGGATGATGAGCAAAAAGAGCATTTGCTTACAGAGCGATTATCTTCACATCCTTTGTTTGTGGCGGCTGGTCACTGTATAGGCCTTGCTAGTTTCTCATAGTAGCTATCCAACCTGCTTAGAGTCCCAAAAAGCTCAATGATTAAGTTGCTGACTTTTATGAAGTTACAGAGATATTGTATTCACAAGGCCAAAACGGCATTTTATCAGGTCACCGTGACCGTGATCATTGGACACCAAAATCTAATCAGTTCATCTTGAGTCCAAGCGAATGTTTGTGCCAAATTTGAAGATGTTCCGTCAAATGTTTCTGAGATAGCATGTTCGCAAGACCAAAACTGTTTTGTGAGGTCACCGCCCATGACCTTTGACCTTTGACCCCTAAAATGTAATCAGTTCATTCTTGAGTCCTAGTGAATGTTTGAGCCAAATTTCGAGAAGTTCTGGCAAGGCATTTCCAAGATATCGTGTCCACAAGAATGGGACATATGGACGGATACTTACAGACACAGACATTGCAGAAATAGCATGCAGAAATAAAAAAGAATTAAGTCCAAATACAAAGCTACCGACAGACACCACCTACTAAATACAGGTAAGAGCAGAAAAACAATACATGTGAACACCATAAGATGACACTAGCCCACCATGAACAAGGTAAACGTCTTTATCAACAACACTGTACAGGGCACAACAGACAGGTTAATTGAAAATTAAAATAATTATTAGCTACATTACAGCCTCAGAGCCTGTTTATGTGTACTTTTTTAACCTACATCGGCCAGCAGCACAGATGTTATCCGTGTACCTGAACCTTATAATCCCCATTGCAGTGTTCATTTAAATACTAAAAGGTAGCCAGAGATACCACACACTGTCAGAGACTTGTGCTCACTTTATGTAGTAATGGCATATACTTGGCATACCTTTATCAAGTAAGATTTATTTAATTCATTTAACAAAGGACCTTATCTTGTCTAATTACATCAAGTAAAAGTAGCTGACAGTGTGCATAGCTTCCAAATCCTCTTCAATATACTGATTTGTGTAACTTTGAAGAACTTTGTTGGAGGTAATAAGTTTTAATCTGTATGAAATATAGTTTTAGAAAAGATTCACTACCATGATGTTTAATACTGAGCTTATAGAATGAGTGAACAAGAAACCAATGGCAAGATAGTACATCAATGACCACTGACACTGTAATTGTGACTATTATATTGGTGAGAATTTTTTTATTAATTCAATATTCTAAATGGTAAACATGAAGTTTTGTTACATATCACTAATTTGGAAGGGGAAAAAAATGATAATAACCCCAAATCTTTCTGTAAAGTTTGTGGCGGATGGTAGAAAGGCAAAAGGTTAATGGAAAGATGTAATCAGGTTTAACGTCTGACTTTTAAGAAACACTTCCAGTTTGAGACAGGTGACACAATGTTCAAGCATCTCCACCTTGGTCTCAATTCTCCAATGGTGTAATCCCACCAAGGTATCACAATTAATCTGACAATGATATACAGGTCGTCAGAAATGCCGGGCTACATGTAGCACCTTTACTCTAGCAGTTAGACTCCATCCGTTTCTGCAATAGCACGTCAGAGATGAAGAAAAAACAAGCAGCAGCACCGCCCACACAGTGTGTAATGGATGCCTGGATCACTCAACCACTTTTCTTTTCGTTTCGAACATGCCTGCATGGCCTAAGGGGGCAGAGAAGAAGCACCTCTTAGCCTTACACCTGGCAAAAGATACAAAGAGGTAGCAAAAGTTCAATTCCCTTTGCATATGTGTGGTTGTATGTGTGTGTCTCAATGGGCAAAAATGCAATATGAGGTGCAAAGAGGCGACAACAGACAGCACAGGAACAGACCTGCAAAATGGAGCACAGATCCCCTGTTGGTTCCTTTTTAACACCTCACAGTAGTCTGAGAGGAGAGAGAGGCAGTGAGAGATAGACGAGAGGGCGACAGCCAGACACAGAGAAAGAAACAACAACTTGTAATTGAGCAGACAGCAGAAGACTGGATGTAACACCAACTCGAGACTTCTGTGAACACTTTTGAGAAGTTGTTGCACTGTTGTTTGGCCTGGCTTGGAGAAAGTTGTCTGGCGCAGAATCTGTGAAGAAGAGGCCTTTGATTTAAGGTCTGGAAATACCTTGTCTTTGGCTGTACAAACACATACTTTTCAGGCTTAAGGGGGGTATCATATTGATTCCAAGTCGGACACAACTATCAGAACTTCACACACCTACATGGGGGGGATTTCATGTGCTACCTTTGGTACCTTCAGAAGTTTTCGTCTCTCCCTCGCCCTTACCCGATGAGACAGGGGATGGTAACTACAAAGAAGAAATGGCCCTTTGAAAGGCAAGAATTTCAAGCTTGCTTTGGGCAACCGGGGGGCTTTGAAGCATCCACTCCTCTATTAAAAGGAGACTGGGGTGGAGGGGGAGAGAAAAATCAATGTTGACACAAAAAGGCATGCTATCTATTGCTGGAAATCCACATGGATGTAAGATTGTAACTTAAAGCGTAGAAATAACTTTGTGAACTTCAAATTTGTTGCAGGAAGAAGGGGACATCAGGTTTTAACTTTGCTGTTGTTGGTGATCGAGTTCAGCTGCATTTGGTCACAGAGGTTTTGTTTAACCTTCGGCTTTAATTGTTTATTTCAATTGCTCCATTCACTTTTAAAATCTGCAGTGCTCAGAGATAATTAGATGAGTAATCTCATACCAGCACTTTTGCAGAATTAAAATGTTAGAAGTTTTTCACAAAATCTAAAATTCATAATATTCTGAATTTTGACAGTTGATTCCTATGAAACAAAGCTAAACATGTGGTCTTAACAGGTATTTAAAACTCTTAAGGCAATCTAGTCTGTAAATACTATATTAAGTCACACTGCCCTCGTTAAACGTTATCTTCTGAATTTGCTTCTGGATATTAAAATGAAATCAATATAATTTGATTGAACAGAAATAATTTCATTACCTTATTTACAAGAAACCCCCTTGAAAAACATATTATTTTAGAGGAAGTAATCAGATCACCATCAGGTTAATATTACTTTGTTTCAAAAAAATAGATATATAAATAGATATATAATAGTGAAATATAAACTGAAAATGGTAAACTAGAGGCAGTGTCACTTTGCAATAGATGCTGTTTGACATAAAGTGTTGAAGCACATCTTCAGGATATCTTAGCTTTGCTATGTTTTGTTGCATTTATATATAGATGTTGAAATTCAACAGAATAAATACAGAGCTTTGAGATTTTCACCAAATCATCAGATCATCAGCTGAGCCTCTGTGATGCATCAGGTCCAATAGGATTGTTCCGAAAATGTGAGCCACACCCACATGAGACCCTCCAGCAGGGAATTACCAAATGCTGAAAGACATGAAATGATAGAAAATGCTCCTCTAAAATCTCTGCTCCATAGAAATTTAGTCTATTTATCTCTTTAGCATGGGAAGTACTGGAAATCTGGGGGCACAACTGCATCTTTAGACACATTTTGGCCTAATTAAAGTATCTCAAATCATTAGCCATGTGGGGTTGTGCCAAGCCCTGAGTTAGGTGATGCTCTCTGATGGTAAATGGACAAGGATTTGTGACTCCAGTCTTCTCACATCAAAGCTTCAACTCAGGGGGATGATGGAAAAAAAAAAAAAACATAGCCCTGAACCTTTCCAAGTCCGGAAAAACTCTGTCGTGGGTGTACCGAACCTCCGAGAGAGGGATCAACACAGCGAAAGAAAGAGATGCAGACAAAGAAAAGAGTTGACACACAGAGGGAGTTTGACTTCAGAGTATCACGGTGTCCTTTTCTCCGCTGCAAATTAACTAACAGGTGGTAGCTAGGAGGTTTGGAAGTACGGATCTGAGGAGGGGGGAGGTTGGCCAAGAGGTAGAGCCCAGACTGCTGCATCTCCAGCCCTGTGATCTGACTCCAAGCTGGCAGCAACGCTATCAACAACGGAGACTGCAGATGTTGCCGGGTTCCCCCTTTTCCTCCAACATGGCCCTCAGCTTTTTTAACCCCCCCCCCCTTCCTCCTAGGATCTTGTGTGTGTTTGTGTGTGTGCTGAGTAGGAGGTCCTGTGAGCAAATCCTGATCAAGGCCTCTGACTGTGACAAGCAATGTCAGGGCTCATTTCTAAGTAGTTGCTGTTTCTTTCTTGTTTGTGTGTGTGTGAGCAACAGGGAGAGAGTGTGTGTAGGTGCATTTGTGTGGGTGTGAGATTGCAAGTGTGTTGTTTTTTTGTGTTTGAATGTGCGCGTGTGCTTATTGGCATCTTTCTATACCCGTTCTCTGTCTCTTTCTAGCTTTGTTTCAAAGAAACCATTGTTCCCTTCTTGTGTGTAAGTGTGTGTGTCCCTTCTGTGTGTGTTAACAAGGTGCGTGAATCATGGATATCAGCTCATCTTTATCTACAGTCTCTTTCTACCCTCTTACTTCTTTTCTTAATGAAATATTCAAGTTTATTACAAGTTATCGTCGCTACAACTAATTCCAAATGGGCAACGAGCAATCAGACGATCAGACAGGTTGTAAACAAACACCCAGAATTTAATCTAGATTAGCTAAACTACTTAAATCAAAACTGAGCACAATAATACATGTAAATGTAAATAATAATGTCAGTAATAATCCCTCATTGTTAGAGAAAACTGCGTGTGCACAACTACAGTAGGTATAGCGCTGTCGCTTTTATACAGCTTGTAATGTTTAAATAAAGTATTGCAACCTCATGTTTCACTAGCAAAGACCACACCATCAACAGGGATTGTTTGAATTATTTATTGAGAAATATTATCATGTTGATCTTTGATAGGTTTTCTGGATGCAGTGTGGTGAGGCTTCAAGGGGAATCAGTCATACGCCCAGGCAACAGCAAAGTGTTCTGGAACGCCATCACGGGAAGCTGAAGTGGCGGCTCAAATTCTGAAAGAATGTCTGGAGTAATGAGTGGGAGATATGCCAGTCAAGGAGAGTATGTGACAGAAGTGGTGGAACCACAATCGAGTGACAACTTGTCCGGATTCAATTAAAAGAGGATCCTTAGCTGTTGTAGTCTGAGCTTTCAGATATAGCTAGTCGCTTGTGAGGGTTTGAAAAGCATTTAGGGGTGATTGGGATTTGAAGTAGAAGATGGGTGTGGGCTGACCGGATTGATTAGTTTTGTCTGCTTTAAGTAAAATACTAGGGTGTCGTTTGAGATATGGGACAAGAATGTGATGTATTCTGGGGCCTGGCCATGTAGAGCTCGAAAACTGATCACTCAAATTTTAAAATGGATTCTAAAACTGATGGAAACAGAATACAGAACATAGCTCCTATAGTTCGAGCCATGTGAGGAGAGCTGTATCCAGAAAGGATGGTGTGAAGGCATGTTGAGAGCAAGTCAGCGGTGAGAGGAAGGCAACAAGGATTTGTAGCTGGCACTTGGTGAAGGAGTCCTTTGAGGAGTTGTCTGAGTATGGTTTGAGGCGAGGCGTGGACTACCGGTTATGAGTTCATTAAAGAAACTGATGTCGCTAAGATAAACTTTGATGGTATGTGTTTTAATCGCCATCACAAAATGGATATAGGTAATGGAACAAGTCAGGGTGACAAGATGAAATGACGGGAATGTTATATTATGCTGGTCATGACAGTGATGGAAACTTTTCTAAGCTCTCCAGTACAAAAAAAAGGTTGAGGGTGCTAGGTTGTTGATATGATCCTGAGAGTGGATAATCAATGGTAGCAATGCAGGATTTACAAGTTGAAGTTGAGCAGGAGGGTGACGACGAAGGCAGATCCCCTCGGGAGACTGAGCAGGAGGGGGGAACCATTGGCAGGGCCCTTCTGGAGGGCGAGCAGGAGGCCTGCGTCGCAGGTGGAGCCCTTCCGGAGGGCAGGAAGCAGCTGAACTGCTGACTGGAAAACAGGAGCTAATGTTGACTATCAACAGGAGATCTAGAACAGGAGACAACCGAACCACTGAGTGGAAACCAGGAGGTGATGTCAGCTGGATCGCGAACTATGGATCATGGGCTGGAGGTGACAGAACCCCCAACTGAGGATCAGGAGCTAATGTTGATCGGACCACCAACTGAAAATCAGGAACCGATGGTGACAAGCCCACCAAGTGGGGATGAGGAACTGATGTCAACCGGCCCGCCAACTGAGGATCAGGAACCTGTGGAGGGGCGGACCTGTGACTTGAGATCAGGAACTGATGTCAGCTGGGACACTGACTGGAGACAAAGGGCTTGAGTCAGCCAGACCGCCAACTGGAGACAAGGGGCCGGAGTTTGCTGGACCACCAACTGGAGACGAGGGGCCAGAGTCGGCTGGACCACCAACTGGAGATGAAGGGGTAGAGTCGGCCAGACCAGGGGATCAGGAACTGTGGTTAGTCAGGTTACTGACTGGCAACAAGGAACAGGAACGGCCAGGCCACTGACTGGAAATGAGGAGCAGATGTCAGCCAGGCCGCCGACTGGGAACGAGGAACAGGAATCGGCCAGACCACCAACAGGACATGAGGAGCAGGTGTCGACCAGGCCACCAACTGGGAATCAGAAACAGGAGTCAGCTGGACCACCAACAAGACATGAGAAGCAGGAGTCAGTCAGGGTTCCGATGAGACACAAGGAGCAGGAGTCAGGCCACCAACTGATGAACAGGAGCTGAACCCGACTGGACCGCTGACTGGGGAACAGAATCAGGAGTTGGCCGGATCGCTGAATGGGAACCAGGAGGACGAGTCAGCCAGGCTGCCGACAGAACACGAGGAGCAGGTTTCAGCCAGACCACCGACTGGGAACCACAAGCCAGGCGGTCCGCCGATGAGACACAAGGAGCAGGTATAATGTCAACTGAGACCCCCGATGCTGGAACAGATGATGCGTCAGCCAGGGCAGTAGACTCAGGAACAGACTCAGACACAGGGGATACTTTGTCCAGGGAGATCAACTCTGGAGCAGAGGAAGTGTCGATCAAGAGGGCTGACACAGGAAGAGGCAGGAACTCCAATGCAAAAACAGATGAAACATTGCCCAGGACCACCAATTCAGGAACCGGTGAGACATTGACTGGGACCCCCAATACCAGTATAGGAGAAGCACCAGCTAGGGTGGTCAACACAGGAACAGAGTCAGGAACAGTTCAAATGTTGACCAGCACCCCGGATACTGGAACAGCTGATGCGTCAGCCAGGGTGGTCGGCAAAGGCTCATTGTCACAGGACAGCAGAGACTCTGGATGCTGGGCAGCTGGGTCTCGGGATAACTGGGCAGCTGGTCGTGTGGCTCGAGCAGGTTGATGGATACATGGGGCTGTAGCTTGGGCTGGAAACTGGAGACCTGAGGCTGTGGCTTGGGCTGGAAGCTGGAGACCTGAGGCTGAGGCTTGGGCTGGAAAGTGGAAACCTGAGGCTGAGGCTTTGGCTGGGAGCTGGAGATCTGGGGCTGTGGCTTGGGCCGGGAACAGGAGACCCAGGGCTGGTTGCTGGAGATCTGGGGCTGAGGCTGCTTGCGGGAATGGCGTCTCCATGACCTGTGTTTCTTTTCAGGGGCTCCAACCCCTAGATACCTACCAGGAAAAGATAGCCAGGTTCCCCAAAAAGGAGACAAGAGGGATGATGTGGAAGTTAGGAAAATGAGGATGAGCGAATGGGCCGATCATGAAGCCTTCTTTAATTGTTGGTTAAGGCAGACTGAAGGTTCTTGCATACAAAGGAAATGGAAGGTAGTGTGGAAAGACCAGGGTGGAACCCGTCTTGGGTTCCTGGGTCGGGCCGGTTATGAAGTGTTGCTGCTAGAGCAGGGATGTTAATGGGTGTGGATAGGTGCTTACCTAGCTTCTGTGAGGTGGGGTTGTGCCAGCACGCAGGGCAAGCATGGCTACCGCTGCAGAAGGAGCAGACGTCAAGGAAGTGGCACTGTGACATGTTGGAGCCGGCGTCCTTGAAGCTTTTGCAGATTGTATGACCTCCTTGGGGGCTCTGTGGGGCTGCTGATGCCAAGCGGAAGAACGCTGAAACTCATGTGAAATTTTGCTGCGTCTCCGTCCGGGCAGGAATGGAGCATGTTGCCTGTGGCCTCAGAGGCAAAGTGGATGTGGTATTTATAGAAGCCATTTCCTCCAAAATGGAGGGCCAGGTTGAGAATGGTGGACATGTAGTTGTCAAGTTCCTGGCGACGGGTGGGATAATGAGAGCAAAGAACATGTCTAAAGAGAGAGGAAGCATAAGCAAACTCTGTGGGAGTAAGCTCTCTGGGGCAGATTGGTATTGGCGCAGCCTTCATGTCCTTTGTTAAATCTGTCGGCAGAGGGTTGGTGGAAGGAAGTCATAAGAAGGAGTGTGAGGTCTACATAAATACCATCTATTATTTGTTTTTATGGATACTGGTAGGGACTTGGGAAGGACAAGAGGAGAAAGAAGTAGGATGACAAGTTGGTGGCCACCGGAATGACTTGAAAAGGGAGACCAGAGTTGAAAGCGGAAGGAACATGCGGCTGCGGGGCTGTTAAGGAAAAGCTTGGTGATGACATTCTGGTGAGAGAGGCAGAGGATCCTGGCATCCCGGTGTCATCATCTGATGGGGACAATGAGACAAAAACCATGCTCTGGATGAGGTGAGTAGATAGATTACTTAACTCTAAAGCTTAGCTTTGTTCAAGGAGCTTTGCTCGAGGTGATGTGTACCGTTCTCGGTTGTAGTGCAGAACACGAGAGCGAAAGAGGAGAAGAGGGTTAGGTAGGTATTTATGGGATTGCAAGAAGAGGTGTGGTTGATGTGTGGTCCTGCTCCTGAAACTTCGCTAGTTAAGCTTATAAACTCCAGTTAAGGGGGTGCTGTCCATCACACACTGTGTATGTGCATTTATGTGTGTAAACAAACTAACTTTAAAATAGTCTGCAAACCCATTTTCCTTCTTAAAATGTCCTAAATAGTTTTCATCTTTCTTCTTCTTTCATCAGTGTGTGTGTTTGTGTGCAGCTTTGATTCCTCTACCCATGCTCCCCCTCTTCCTCGTCTCTCTTTTCTCTCCTGTGTGTCTCCGAATGCTGAACAATTGGATGCACAGGTGGTCGGTCCACTTCTCCTCTTCCAAGTGTTAGATTTCATTACAAACAGTGTTGGAGGTGGGTCGAATGTGTGTGCGTGCGCGGCGGCGGTGTTGGTGGGGGAGTCCTCTCGACATCTGTGGGCTTATTTGAATGGGCGGATGAGACACGAGTCCCTGCCGAGTTCCTCCACGAAGCAGAGAGACTTCGCCAAGAGACCAAACGGGATAAGACTGTCAGTTTTAGATCATTTTTAAAAAATTTTTATTTTATTTTGAGTGGTAGAGGAAGACTTTTTTTGTTATTAATGTTTTTAGTTTGGAGAGTCACGTAAAAATGTAGCTTCAGTTTTTTTTTTTGTTTTTTTTTTTTTAAATAAAGGTGCAAGCAAAGCCCAGAAAAGTGTACTTCTAACATCAATGGATGACTTAAGATCACCTTGCTGGCTAATATTCCACATAATAATAGCATATATACCCCTTTATTTTCTGTTAAAGAACGTCTTTACTTAATTTCTATTATTATTATTATTTTTTTTTTTTATTTATATTTTACAAAACATAGCCAAAGATTATTTGTGTTGACTTTAACTGTTTTGTGTTTATTCAGGTTTCTAATTGACCGTTTAGCATTGCTGAGCATTATGATGATTCATTTACAGTTTTCCTGTTACTAAAAAGCTTATTAGAATTCAGCAAACAAACTTGATAGTTAAAAGGTGATTTACTAGTGCATTTCGAGACATCCTCCTTCCACCGTCTCTTTGTTGAAAAAGGTATGTGCTGCAGCCTGCTGCTCCTCTTTGGCTCCTGGCGAAATTGTTCTTGGCAGTCCTGTGAGGCTTCTCCCTGTTATGTGCCATTTGAAAGCATTATGAAATCTGCCATCTTGACTGCGCGAACCAAATAACAACAAGAGTGCATTGTGCGCCACCTGCTCCACACATTTAGGTGGCTTTAAATATTCAGGCCTAATGGCACCTATCCCCCCCAGTTTGATGCAACACAGCTTAGAAGCAAAGAGGGGGGAGATGGGGCAACAGGGTATTTAAAGGAGTTTGTACCTTTTTTTTTTTTCGTCCCGCATGTTAAAGAGCAAACACGAGTGACAAACTCTGGCTCCCCTTAGGCATCCAGGAGGTGTGTTTCTTTCTCTGTGTGTAGTTGTGATGAAGCTTTGTCTGGCTCTCTGATTGTGAGAGAGAAACAGCCAGGATGACAAAAAGACAGAGAGACAATAAAACAGAGACTTATGCGAGAAAAGGCTGGATATGTGCTTTAGACTGATATTATCAGGTCGCTGTTGCCCTTTTAATAAAAATCAGGTATCAGTCAATCAGAGATGTCCATTTATATGATTATTTCCTTAAACAACAATCAAAGGTGCCAACCTGCAAATGCATGTGCCAAATACTGCTTTAGGGTGCTAAAGGGGGTCGTGCCAACTTCAATCTGAAAGAAGTGGACTTCAAAAATCTATATCAGTCAAATCCTATTATTGATTGGGACACAAGTCAAGTTAAGGGGAGCAGAGGTAGCCAAATAGACAGAGGGAGGGTAGAGAAAGATCTGTCTGCTTTCTGTGAATTTCAAACCATCTGTCCCTCACTGATAGAGCAGAATAGCCCACAAATTACTAACCACACAGACAAGATGTGGCTGTACTTGCAGAAATCTGGTGGATAAACAGATGTTGACAATGCAGGAGTAACCTCGAAAACTTCAAGTTTTCTCAGGTTTGCATCATGCACAGCTTCCTGCTTCATGCAAATGATTTATACTGTATGAAAGCAATAGTAAAAATAAAAAATACACAAAAATTTAAATAAAATTAAATATAACTTTAAAAAATAAGTTATATTAAAAAATAATAAATATAACTTTTTCACACACCTTACCCATTACCTCACCCACATACCTTTGAAAAACACTGCAACAGCATAGATGGAAGAGGGCCTTTTATCACTGCCATGATTTAATGTTTAAGTTAAAAACCACATAAAATTAAATTGACACAGAGAAACATGTGCTGTTGTTATATACTGAGTTAAGATGCTGAATCCTGATCCACTTTAAAGTCAACCTGAAGAATCACACTGTATGCCCCCCCTCCACACACACACACACACACACACACACACACACACACACACACACACACACACACACACAAACAAACAGTACAGTGCTTATTAAGCTTATACCTCAGGTCTTGCATTGCCATCTCAGAGCGTAAAAGAGAGCAGGGCTGGTAAATTAATGAGAAAATTACTTTTGTGATTTCCCACCTCATGTTAAGGGAGGGAATATTTTTGTCAGTTGTTAATTACTGTCATGTGGCTACGGCACCTTTTTCCCTGAAAATGACAGAGAATGGAGGGAGGGTAAGGATGGTGGGGGTACGAAAATTAACTCAACTCCAGGAGTGTGATCTTGTCATGTGCCTGACGTACAGGGTAACATGTCTTACCCTGCTTTGGATGAGTCTCATTTATTTACGTTTTTTCATGCTTTGAAGTTATTTAATTTCAGTGGTTCATGAATAACAAGCTTGCAGCTTCCATCCAGTCACTGGAGAAGGAGAAGTGACTGAAGCAAAACATTGATGCTAGTAATGCTTACACCCAACCTAACCTTGTTGTACCTCAGGAATGCACTCGTACCTTTTGATGATGCACAAACACCAGGCTAACATGCAAGATGAAATCACAGTTAAATCAGTGCCAACAAGCATGGGATTACAAACCTTGAACCACAACTTACTATACATATCAATCATATCAGTAAAATGTAATATCACTCATGCTCAGTACCTATTAATACCACTATTCAAACCATTGTTCATGTTCTTAGGATAAATAAATGTTTTTCTACTGATAGACAACTTTAGGTCATTTTGCTTTCTTTTTTTTTTGACAACCTTCAACTATAGCTCTGAAGTGCTGCTGTTTCCTGAAAATTGTGCTTAAATAATGACAATGTCAATAATGGTCGTCTTGCTAGAAATAAAGAGATACTGTCTAAATTCTGTCCAAATACTTTTTTATCTATTCACAGACATAAAAAAGATTATAGAAACAATCAGTAAACCTGTGATATAGGCTATATTTTACAGTTACAGTAGCAGGAACAGTTATAGTAGTATGCATTACATATGGTGTGTTATGGTGGAAAATAAACAAATATATTATTTTTAAAAATCAGTATATAGTAGTGACTATATACTGATTTTCTTTTTAAATAATATTAATAATAACATGAAAGTACTTGGATTGGGATCAAAAGTAAATAAACAAATCCAGTTATCTGTAGTTTGACAGTGTCCTTTCACTCTCCATGACTATTAATATTACTATTACACAGGAAACCGCTGACTCTTGGCCGCAAAAATTTTGATTTGAGAAGGTCTGGGTTGACACAGATAACTTTGGACTGAAGCTACCATACGATCATGCTTTAAACATCCACTAACAATTACAAGTAGTCAGCAGTCCTAAAATATTACGTCATGAAAAAGCCTCTGAAATACCACTACATCATCTTGTGACACAGAACACTACACTAAACAAAACAGAATGAGATAGGTTCATTTTTTGTTGTCATGTTTATTTGAGCAGGTAAGCACTAGGTGGTCAAGATTTTTTCCCAAGGCTCGTAACATTGAACTAAATGCTACATCTTACTAGTGCAAGTGCTATTAATGTGACCATCTGTGCGACTGCTCCAACTACCAACTGATTTCACTCATTAGTACATCTTGGGTTCATGCGTAGTGTACTAGTTTATAGAAATATATACGAGTTGAAAATAGGTCATGAGTGAAAGCCACAGTTATGGTAGCCCATATTCTACACCCCACACTACATGCTACTCTGTCTTGCTATTTTGGCCATTTAAAACTTATAATGGCTCTTAGGTGTAGCAGCAGTACGTGGCACTCGATAGCCGGTGAATGTCCACTTCACACATATCGGCAGTGTAAAGGACAGAACGTCGCTTGGCGCCTGGCTGGGGATTGTCTCCATTTCCTGGATGACCGCTTCAGTAGCTCCTACCAAGGAGGGAGGGGTCATTACTCCTCCCATCACACACAGCCGACCTCAAACCACGGCCTGCAAACCCTAACCTTTTCTCGCCCCTCCAAAATCAAATCAATAACACTTTGGCCACGAACAGGGAAACACTGTGTTGGCATTAATCACCTGCCCTTCCATGCTTGACTCTGCATTGTGTTCCTCGATGTCTGGATCTCTGTTTGGTTTAGAGGTAATGGATGGCTGGCTGTGTGAGAGACTTGTTTCACTACTGAATGACTGGCTCCATTTCTAGCTGAGGCAGACTTTCATCACTTGTTGTTGACATTGTGGAGTTTGTGTCTTAATGAGCTGTTATATTTAAAGCAAATGATGGGCCTAATGACCATCTAGGATGAATTTAACTGTCAAATAAAGTAGCCCAAAATTACAAGTTTACAAGTTTGATGCAGGACACTACAGGTCATCTGTGCAGCAGACTTTCATGTCTCCTCCATGAAAGTCAAATGTACTACATGCCTGAACACGGATACTGGATATTGTTAAGATGACTGGAGTATTGGTAGACAGGGCAGTTGAGGCACCTTGCCTTGCCATCCAGTATTTTCTTGCACAATGAATGACTCTTGCCAGCTTTTCATAGCAAATGGTTGACTGGTTGCCAAACTGGCTGACTCAGTCAACAATAACATACAGTAAGCTAGTACTTGCCTGCAGAAACAGACAGTAACTGATGTTACTTATGAAATCAAATTCATATGAAGTGTTCACAGAAAAGGGATTTCTACCAATATACTGAGTTCCATCAGTAACAACAATGATCCACCAAAAGAAATGTAAGAAAATAGTAATACTACTACTTCAAAGATCAGGTAGCAGCAGAAAATCCGTTCAGGTGATTCGCATGTGTGGTTATTTATTGTTGGGATAGGTAAGCTGACAGACAGGAAGGCAGAGGACAGGACACTTCTGAATTAATTTTAAGAATACACTCAATATCTCTGCATCTGGACAAATGAACATTCCCAGACAAACACTCATAGTCATGTTCATTGTCCCTTTAACTAATTTGCCTCTACGATTAGCCTGCATGCATCCCAATCATTGTAATTATCTGAATAGTCATTTCAGGGTCAAAAGATTTCCCATTTGAGCTTCTTTTGAAAATCCACATCCTGTCTTGATTTGAGTGACTTCACCCCACCGTTGGCTTGCTTCACACTCGTCAAGTGTTCCCTGTCCTTCCTGTGATTGCATTAGCAAAGCCTGACATCAGCCCTGCAGGCCTATCCACATAAATACTCCTCTCGAGGCTCTTGTGTAAGCACATACAGGTGCAGCCAGAGAGGGCATAGCTAGCGTTGGCAGGAAACAGGTGCCTGGCTATTGATAGCATCCTGATGAGGGTGGGAGTGGGGGGCAACGAAATGCAGGGTATGAAAATCAGGTGGGTTGTTGTGTGGTCCCTGGGTACAGTGACTACTAATTGTTATCAACGCTTTTGAGTCTATTTTTGTGGCCTGGTGCCAGATGGTTGTGGTAGATGGGGGAAAGAAAGGGAAGGTAGCTGGTGTTTATAACAGGTTGTTGATTCCTGATGAAATGCGACCTCAGGGACCCCTTAACACCTGGCTAATAGAGACATGAAATTATTAACAGTATGAAAATGTGTGTAGGAACAGGAGGTGTATGTTTTCATGCTTTACGCACACAGTTTCAATGTGCAAACACCAGTCTGGTCCAAGTGTGACTTCAAGGAAAGTTGCACCTTTCTGTTTTCTTGTGGTTTAAACTGTATATCAAATGGTTTCTCACTGTGTAGAACAAATATTATCAGTTAAAAAAGCAATCTCTGTACAATAAGTACATTCAGGGTCTAATGGAAATCCAAATAACGTGGGCATTTGGAAAGCATTTTATTCAAATATCAAAACTCAAAGCAACTAGCTGCAGTGATTTAATCTTTTTTTGTTTTTCATTTAAACACGTTCCAGTGTTTGGTGGGGAGAAGAATACACCAAAAATATACATCCACCCTGTAAAACTAATATATGTCAATGAACGTATGATGTTATTGCACTTAATCTCATTTAAAGGTCCCATTAAAAAATGCTAATATTTTATCAATTTACCGACAAAGATAAAACACGAAAACATAATTAAAATCATCATCCAAGACAAACTAACTGCAGGACATCAAACTCAACTGGCGGTTCTCCTGTTCAATTCTCAAACTAGAAGAATCACTGAATCACTGAACAGGCCTCCAACAGCCAGGCAGAACTACACAGCCTCCACTCAACAGGTCCTAGTTTTAGAATTGAAAACAAAACTAAATATGAAGATATGAAGATATAATAATACCAAAACAATACACTTTCTATGAAAAGCAAACATGCCTTTACAAACATGTTTCTGCCCTTGACAGCGTTTCTTATTCAGTCTTCCCAGCATATCATTGCTTAGCACAAAACACAGCACAGCACCTCCAGTGGTGGAAAACTATGTCTGCACTCTACACAGTAGAGGGGAAAAAAAATAAACAGTCGACATGAAATCAATCCCTAAAACACCTTAATCTTCCAATTAAATCTCTTCAGTGGCTGCAGTGATATGGTAACTGTGATAAGTGCAGGTTAGAGTGAGACAGGGGAAGAGGAGGAGGAGGGAGGAAGAGGTGGAGGAAAGAGGAGGTGAAACCTACACAGGTACGTCTGTCACGGGTAATTACCTTCTCAGCGCCCTCGGCTCTCCAAGCTGCCAGTCGTCTGTCTGTCAGAGAGATCAACTTACCTCTTGTCTGGAGGTGTGTGAGTGTGTGTTGACTGAATGTGAGTGTGCTCAGAGAAAGTGTGTGCCTGACAGGGATCAAATGAGTGTGCATGTCTGGCAACAAGGAGATAATTTGTATAAGTGAGCATGTGTGTGGAGAAGTGGGTGTATGAGAAGCAAGTGTGCGTACAGGTGTGTTGACACGAATACTGTTAGCACAAATGAGAGTGTGTGCAAAGAGAAACTGTTTGTATGCCTGTGCATGTAAGTACTGAGTGTGTGTATGTCTGTGTGCTACAAAAAGTGATTCTATAATTGAAAAGTGTGGGTGCATAAATGTTGTGTGAGATAAGACAGCAGGTAAGTGAGTGAGTATGAGTGTGTGTCTGTGTGGTGAAGAGAGAAAAAAAAGTGTGTGCGTGTGTGTGTGTGTGTGTGTGTGTGTGTGTGTGTGTGTGTGCATGTGCGAGATGAATAAAGAACATTAGTGTGTTTATTTAAACCATAAGTGTGAAAAGTAAGTAAGTAAGACAGCAGGTACCTGGTCAGAAAAGTGAGTGGGAGTTAAAAAAAGTGTATGTCCTCCACAGACACACACTCATGGACACACACACACCTGTCTCAATGCCACAAAGCGCCCATTGAGAAGTGAAAAGATAGCAAGCTGATGGGAGGAATTGTTGTGCAAACAGGCGAACACAGAGGAGGTTAGTGTGTGTCAAGAGGCAGTGGGCAGGTAATAGAGCAGACATAATGGGAGCTAAGTACCTGTAATCCTTGGAGATATCACTCCAGACAAGTGGGGGACTCTGGGTAATTCCCTCCGGTTGGTGTAATTGGTCCCTCGCTAGGTTGGAGTGTGTGTGTCTTTTGTGGGGGGGGTTTGTAGGGTGTTTGGGCGAAGTATCAGGTGTGAGAGACCGTTAGCTGCACTGAGTGCCTTTTATTGATCCAGGAGAGGACCTGTGTGTGTTTTGGTGTGTGTGTGCTAGTGTGTCCTCCTGACCCAAATTCAGTACAAGGCATGTGGCAGGGTAAAGGCGCCTACCTGACGGAACTCAGTCACTCGTGTCACTCAGGTCACTCACGTCCTACCTATGGACAAAAGGTAAAAACAGTCAGTATTACTCTCTACTTATCACATACAACAATACCTTTTCTAGAAAAAAAGAAAAAACTAAAATAGTAGTTTCCTATTCAGTCTGAACAATAGTTCCCCAGCATAGCATTGTTTTACACATAACACAGCGCAACACCTCCAGTGGTGGAAAACTGACTCTGCACACAGAAGAGGAAAAAAAATAAACTGTCGACATGAAATCAATCCCTAAAACGCCTTAATCTTCCAATTAAATCGCTTCCTTGCCTGCAGTGAGATGGTAACTGTTATAAGTGCAGGTTGGAGTGAGACAGGGATGCGGAATAAGGAAAGTGAAACCTACACAGGTACGTTTTCACTGAGTGATGATAACAAGTTTAGAATACAACAACAGGAGGGTTTTCATTCAGACTTTTTTAATGATGTTTAGGAAGTATTAAGATGTGCAATTTTTTGGGGTTATTTTGGGTCTGGTTTTCATAACATACATATCAGTTTTTTTTTTCAGCATTTTCCGCACAAATTATCTACAGTTTATCTTTTCTTAACTATTTGTTTGAAGGACAGTTGTGGATAATCAGAAGGTTTGAGTTTTCTTCATTTTGTTTTGTGTAAATCAGGGAAATCAGCAGTGAACAGTCACAGAACAGAAGAACAGAAGAAAACTAAAATTTAAATTAGGACATAAAATGGTGTAAAAACAATTTTCAACATATCTACTTCTATTTAAATCTAAAAATTATTTATTACTGATTTGCATGCAATGTATGAGAAAGGTTGACCAAAACAGCCAAATTCTCAAATGTTAATAGAAGCATGCTGTTCACTAGACAGCAGAAATCCAAAACTTAAAATCCTAAAAGGTCCACCAAACTACAACAGATTCCAAATCCAGAATGGGAATAATGTAAAGGAGGAGAAGTCACAGCACATATCTCACATTTTATTGCTTTGAAAAACATTTGTCCCTTGGAGCTGCTGAAGCATGAATCAGTGTCAGTGAGAGAACATGATTAAATTAAGGATATATGTGAAAAAAGTGTGTGTGTGTGTGTGTGTGTGTGTGTGTGTGTGTGTGTGGTTACAAAGCTTACACATGCATGCATTCCTTGTACATGTGCATGTGCATGTGTGTGTGTCCCATTTCTTCTGGATATCTGCTAATTGTGCATTTCATTTCTGCTCAAGTGACTCTTTTAAAGCAAAACAGATACTGAGAGTTTGAGCGCCAAGAGCAACGGCGAGAAGTGAGGACAAGGAGAAGAGACAGAGGCAGAGAGGGAGAGGTTGGGGAAAAAAAAGGAAGAGATAAGAAACAGTAAAGACAGCTGCTCTTTTCCCTCTCATTTCATCCAGTTATTGGTTAACTCGGTGGAAAGAAAGTAAATGTTCAAGGGATTTCAGGTCGGCCCATGCCTCCGCCAAGGTAGATGTGCGCTCCACTTGAGGTCTAATTCAACTCTTGTGTAGTATTGATCGCAGCGGCGGCCACGAGGGAGCCCGCCGGTATTTCCTCGGACCAAGGTAGACAACGGTGAGAGAAAAACGTCTTGTAAAATGCCTCCCTCCCTCATCCACTCCCCTGTTGATATCAAGCTGCGGCTTTTTTTCCCTTCGTCTTCTACCCACTTTGTGTGCTTCCACTTTTCCCCTCAGGTTTTGCTGCAGAGTGATGGAACACCTTTTGAAAACAGCCACAGGGACCATCAGCGATCACCACTCTGACACTGTAAATTGAACACCAACAGGAGGACAGGTGTGTTTGTGTATGCAAGGGTATGTGTGTGTGTTTTTGGCAAGGGCTTTGACATGCATTTATGTTTGCATATAGAAGTGAAGTGTTTGGTTTTTGGCTGAGTGTCAAGTGGTGTTTGTTTGTTAGTCTGTTGTCCATGCAACACTGACTGAGAGCTGATTCAGCTGCACTTTGGTGGGGGGTGGGAGAGTGGGGTGAGGTAGATGGACGGTTGCAGAGAGGTGATGGTGGGGTGGACTGGGGGCGGGATGCGAGTAGGGGGTGAAGGGTCTTGGAAGCAGCAGTACCTGCGATGAGAAAAATATGGATTCCTGTCGGCAAGACAAATTGATCTCCAGTGTGTGGGAGGAGCAGAGAGGCTTCTGAAGGGAAATCTGCTGAGAGGAAGGGCAGGAAAACAAGAAGACACGGCTGGACTTTAGGTTTTCTCTCTCTCTCTCTCTCTCTCTTTCTTTCTGTGTGTGTGTGTGTGTGTGTGTGTGTGTGTGTGTTTGTGTGTGTGTGTGTGTGTGTGGAAAATGGTTGCCACACTCAACCATCTTGCAACTATCTGGAACTAGTACAGCAGTCTTGTGCTAGTCAGATATTGTAAATGCAGATGCACGCTCTAACAAACAACTCTGATCTCTGCAGGTTCTGAAGGCTGGTGAGTAACTCTCTTGGCATGATATTCATTCAATTTTTTGTGATACTGCTGCTCAGGAGCAAAGTTGTTGGAGTTTAAGGGGTAGCAGTTGTGTACCGCCTTTCCCCTGAAGACAAAAACATTCTACTTTTTTGCTTTATACAGTATATATTGTGAATATATGCTGATATATGGTATATTATGGTATACTAAGCCGTCATATATTTGGAAAAGCCACAGGGAGTTTCATAGAGGCCATATAACTGCAGCGTTGTTCACAAAACCTTAAAAACTGATAATATTTACCAAACAAGTATAAACTGAAAGGATGAAGCATCACACAAACAAGTTGGCAAATAACCCACAATGGTGACTGATTCTTTGATACTTTTGGTGTGTAAACTTACAGTATCTACATTTGTATGTGTTTTTTGTCTGTAAGTGTTCAAGTGTATGTCATTTTCTGTATATGTTTGTGCACACAGTGGACTCTGCTCTGGGTAGACTACAAGTACATGTAGGTGTGTGTGTATGTGTGTATGTCAGTGCCACTTAAGGCGCCTGACACCTGTTATTACCCCGCCGATTCAACCAACCAAAAACACATAGACACGCTCACTGGTATAAACAGGAAGGGGGTAATGAGAGCATAAATGCCAACTCTGTCCTTTGGGAGACAAGTTTCTGTGTCTAGCCTCCTGTCATACAGCACACTGCATGCATCATCAATGTATCATAATCATTAATTTACATTTTCAAATATATAAATGCTGCAGTTATGTCTTATCAGCTCCTGGTGTGATCGAACTTTTAATATATCCAGTGCATAAAAGCTTTGACATTTTCTATTTTAAACACTGTCGAATTAGACAAGTCACATCTCACATTCACCGTTTAGAAAGAGATATGTTGATAAAGTTTTACTACAGTAGACAGGAGGAGGGTTTGAGTGTTTGGATCCAAAAGCATCCAAAGCTTCAGGCATAATCCATGTGACAGCAAAGGTACATGTCACCAACCAAGCATTAAACAGGTTATCGCTTCATCTCAGAGCCCATAAATCAACCACAAAGAGTGTAGAAGACACATTCCGGGATTCACACAAATGCACCAGCACCATTGTTATTCCTGTATAACCCAACAACTTGAAATGTTTGTGCATCTGTAAAGGCGGCTGCTAAGGTCGCCTCCGAGCGCCGGCTGGGTGACACCGCTATCGTCAGGCACGGCAGATTGGCACCTGTCATAGCAATTCAACCCCCTGTGAGTAACACTGACAGACAGGTCTGCATGCCGGACCTGAGGTAGCACCCGTGGGTCCCCTGGCCTCGCTGGGTGGGTGGGTGCATGGATGGATGTGAAATGAAGGTAAAAATAAAAATAACAGATGCTGTCATCAGTCAGAAATATTACTGACTTTAAAAAAAAAGAGAGTTAGTATTAATAATTATTAGACCAAAGAAATACATAAAAAATAATGGAAATTCTTAAAAAAAACAACAAAAAAAAAACAATAAAAGGACCCCTTTATAATATAAATGAGCCTCCATTGCTACATGTGCAGAATATGATCAAAAACATGTGCCTATGACGGTGTTAGGCTATGATATTGACCCAAAAATTGTAACATTTAAAGTTTGTGGTTTCGGGCAGTTTCACAAAAGTCATCCCAGCTGGGCTCAGTTCTTATTGGTCCCTTCACTACTGGTTGATCTCCACCCAGTCAGGCCAGTTTGTAGCATCTGAATTGAGAACCTTCACTCAGCAGGTTCTTTCATTTGACTCCTAGAAGCTGCTTCTCAGCCAGAGTCCAACATAGTTCATTGAATTTCATTGTGTTTAACCTTTAACTGAACCATATTTGTTTAGAAACTTCACGATGAACATCAATCTCATCCTCAGGAAGATATGATTTGAAAACTATACTGTCGTATGAAGTAAAAACAGAAAAAGACCTCTGAAATCTACACATATCATGAAATTATTATTTATTTGCTGTTCAGACTGCCACCAATGAAGGAATTAGAAGTTATTTGAAATGAAGACCTGCCTGTTTCTTTTATTTATTTATTTTCCATTTGGACGCCAGGGTCAGAGCAGCGGAATAAGCACATCCTTATTGAAGAAGACAAGAGCAATGATCGATGCCAATCGTGTAATCAGGCTTTATTTGAAGGGGGTCGTTGATTCTCAGTCCATCAAGGTTAAGAGTGCGGCACTTGTCACGGCGTGATTTATTATTGCCAGGAGCAGACGAACAACGTTGCATACCAAAAGGGGGGGGGGGGGGGGGGGGGGGCCAGGAGACGAAGCCTCGTCGTTTGTATTAATAAGTCCAGACGTTACGTGTGAGGCGCATTTTGGAAATTACCCTTGAAAAATTAGCATGTCATGATCAATCGTCATCAAATGACTCAAGGGGCGTGGCCTGCCCTTATTTAAATGGTATTCATCATCACATGCACAGAGGGTAAACTAGTGAATTGTTATTCAGATGTCTTAAGTATAAAAGAGTTATTTCACCCTCTCTTTGCTGTCGACCATCCAAGTGTGTGTGTGTGTGTGCTTATGTGTGTGTGTCTGTGTGTGTGTGTGTGTGTGTGTGTGTGTGCCACTTTTGTAAGAAACTGTAGGATTAATCACTCCTGTATTTTTTCATAAATTCTAAAAATAAACCAAACAATCATCTAATTAAGTCACATATCTAACTAAAACACAGTAATTCTTGACATACAGTGCAAGATATTTAGTCAAAAGTGACATTTAACTACAAGGTCTGTCTAAATGATAATGATGATAATGATGATGTGTTTCTCCTGAACTGAATCCCATTCCGCTACAGCTTTATCACCCTCACTATGAATGAAACTGACGTGTAACAGCACAAAATGCAGAATGTAAATCTCTCAGTTGACACTCTGCAGTGCTGAGAGAAACGCCACCATGAGTGATGCCTATTTACAAACAAAAGTACGCTGGGACACTCCCGTCCGTCCATGAGAACACAGTGGTATATGGGGGACGAATGGAGCGGAAACTACATTTTTCATCCTGTTCCCCTCTGTTTGTGCTCGCCTTACACACACTACACAACAGGGAACACATGTAATGCATCACGCCGTGATTTCTGACAGCGAGGTGGAGGTAATAACTTTAGGAAGCCTGCTCCCCTTCTTTTCCTCCTCCTTCCCTCCTTCCCTCCATCGGCCCCTCTCAGCGGCTCAACGCTCTTATGTCAGCCATCGATCTGGTGACTGGAGACAACTCATTTCATCACCGTGACACACCATGATGGACCGGTGCGCCCTGAACCCCTCGACTTATTCCCGGCCCTGTGCTCCAGCACGCCTCCGTCAGAGAGGCAGCATGTCGGACGCTTGGCGAGTCTATTGATCTGCCACGGGCAGACAGCCAGGGAGGCACAGACGCCATTCTCTTATGGCGGTTTCTTTATTTCTGTGGGCCTCATCATGTGACTGCAGCTCTCTGTCACTATTTTTTGAAATGCTGACACACTTACTGTGTGAATTTACTGTGTATTAAGTTGTGCTAGATGTGACATCTCATTTCGATTTCAGTTTCAGTCTTTTCACAAAAGAACTGTATCAGTTTTTATCATTTGACTGTCAATTTCAAATGAAACTGATGATTTCATCTAGTTTTAGTCAATTAAGTTTATATAAGATTGAATTTAATTCATCATTTGTGTTTATGGTAATTTCACTCACAATTATATGGCATTGTTATTATATATATTTTTTTGTATGTCATTTTGTTTTATTCTTTTCTATGATGTTGTTATATTGTGTTCAACTGTAATTTAATTTTTGATGAATTCTGCTCTTCTGGTATTTTCACTAGAAATCACTATCACTAGGTGATAAACCAGGCGTGGCTACAAACACTTGCCACTATGGACTGGCCAATGTGACAACAGCCTGCCTAATTGACTCAGCTGATGCCAATCTCATTCACTCATGTTATCAGCTTAAGTCTTGTGTATATATACCCTTCTGTCCGTCATGCAAACCATTTGCCTGATGAAGACCCTGTCGGGTTGAAACGTAGTGTTTGTTGTAGTCAATTAAATATTGGGAGCTGTACTCCAGTGTGTGGATATTGTTTCACTTTTTACCACAGAAAAAATAAAACCCATTCAAACTCATCCTTAACCTGAGTGCACACTTTTGTTTATCTCTGGATATAATGGATAAATGGATTTAATGGATAAACGTATGTCTTTGGTTGTTTTACAACACTTCCAGAGTTGCCATCTTTGATTTCATCTAGCTCAAGATTAGCTAATTGTCCAATTGTCTGACAATCTTTTCATAAATTCAAAAAGAACAACTATGATAGTTTTACACTCCTTGTCTATCTTTATCTAGTTTGCCCAGTTTCAATGCACCTTTAGCAATGAAACCCCACAGATTTCAAATGATGTCCCATCAGTTAAAAAACAAATCATCACAATAATACATTCAAAATATAAAATTCAAATAAAGCTCTAAACTCAGCTTTTTCAGTGTTTTTTTGGTGTTTTCATGATAATGGATATCTCAAAAGTTGCTCAAAGGCCGTGAAACAGATCATGAAGCCTAAGCAAACTCATGGGGAGTATGGCTAACTAGTTTGACAAAATTAACACTTTTATTAATGATAAACAATAATTGAAATCAGTTAAGTGGACAGGGGCTTTTAGTATATTGAGGCATTGAACCCCCAACCTGTGGAAGAAAAATACCTAACCCAGACAACCATTTACGCCTTGCTTTACCCATGATTCCACCCTGGTAGTGTCAGCGCCCTGCCTCTGTCAGTTTGCTGTGCTTGGTGTTGCAGCCCTGAGGCAGTACAGGTCATCCTGATTTCTGCACAAGTGTTGAACCTAACACCTGACCCCGAGGCTTTACCGGAAAGATCCAAACCAAATGTGACACATGATTACAAACAGGCATAAACACTAACGCTTCCCCCCTTTTTTTTGCTGAATATTGCTTCCCTTAAAAACCCACAGCTAAATATTCATGGTGTCAGACAGAGAACACATGTAAGGTAAAATAAAGAAACCAAGTGCTGATTTTATGCTCACTATGATGAATGAGTGCAAGTCTGTGTACATGCATATAATTATATGTGTGTGTGTGTGTGTGTGTGTGTGTGTGTGTGTGTGTGTGTGTGTGTGTGTGTGTGTGTCTTTGCATGTATGTTTGTGTGTGTGAATGCTAGGCTCAAGTCAAGGGCAGTAATGCAAATTGTCCTGTCACTTCATTTACTGCAGGATGGGTAGATGAGTGTGTGTGTGAGGTGAGAGAAGAGGGGAGGGGGAAGCAGGCTGAATGTCCTCACAACACACACACATTTACACACACACACACACACACACACTTTCGTTTGTAGAACCTCAGGGCAAAGCTGAGCCTCAACCTGAACTTGGGAGTTCATTTTGTTTCTCTACGTCTGGAGCAAAAAGAAATAGCCTTGGGATATTTCAAGTTTTTTTTGTCTTCTTTCCTGCCTGCCTGTTCACTTAATGTTTCAGTAAAACCTCTGGAATTACAGGCAGAAAGGTAATTCGCCAGCGAGGAACCTTTATTTTCCAGTACTCCCAATTGTTCTGACAGCCAACCTTGCTCGTGAGATCTTTCCTTTGGCGTATGTGTTTGTTTCTTTTCCTTTCCTTGGTGTGTGTATATGTGTTTGTGTGTGTGCAGCAGGGCTTCGAAGTGTGTGGGGGGGTGCTAATAAATCAGACAAGGCAAAAGACGAAAATCATGAAAATAAGACCACAGAAAGGTTAGGGGAAGCTCAAATATCTCCAGCACTGCAGGCATCACAAAAACTACATATCCACTGGATTTCCCAGAACGGTTTAGCAATCCACCTCTCAATAATAATAACAATAATAATACACTCTTTTCATTTGAGTCTCTTTCCTCACAAAAAAGACAAGCCTGAGGTTGAAGAGAGCTGCAAATTTAAATCATTCCTTTTCCAAATAGAGGACCTACCCCTTAAAACCTCTATTACAGGTATATAAAAAAAAAACGTTATCGTCGTCTTCGTGGCTTGCAGTGCTCTTGCTACGTGTAAGAGCACGGCCTCTGAGTATTAGCGGAGGCGGTTTAAGAGAAAAAGTTCATTAAATACCTCGGGGATTAGCTGCCAGAGTTGGCCTGGCGTCTCGGCTGGCAACGGTTAAACCTTTCGCACCTGCTTCACCCTGTACTGACATCCTACTGCTGCTTTTTTCTGTTCTTTTTTTTTTCTTTTTTTTTTTAAAGATGAGGTTTTGAGAGGCTGCTTTAAGAAGAAATCCAAAAAGAAGAAGCTCACCCTCATACCCCCCCCTCCTCCACAATCTTCACCTGAATGGTAATGAAATCAGCCAATTTACTGTAGACTGAAACATAAAGTTAGGGGGCACGGATGGATGGCATCGAAGCATGCACTCAAAAGTGGACTTCAAAGGAGAGACAGAGGGAGGGAGAGAGAGAGAGAGCTGCACCGAAGCACGGCGGAGGCAGCAGCGGCTGCGTGAGTGGAGAAAGTTCCGGAGAGGTGGGCAAATCTGTAAAGCGCTGGAGCTGAGAGAGAGAGCTAGTCACCTCATCAGGCGTAGATTTTACAGCCCCCGTTGCCCTAATCCTGACAAGCAGACCGCCATTAGGGAGGCAGGACCTCCCTCCCCACCTCCAACCCCCCACCCCCCAGTTGCCCCCCGCCCAACTTCTTGTCTCCCTGTGTGTGTTATTTTCACTCTGGAGAGGGAATTTCATCTTGCTGTTGAAGATGTCATGCAGAAGATGAGGAGATGTGAGCATATTTATTTGATTAAAGATCATGATGACAAAAGGGAGGAGGCTAAGGAGGACAGTGGGTCGGGCAAATTATTAGACCTCTCTTTCTTTGAAAAACACACACACACACACACACACACACACACACACACATACACACATACACACACACTCTCACACACTCTCACACACACACACACACATAGACTGTTTCTGTTTGTTTTCTAAGTGGGATCCAAATCAATATTCCAACTCCAGGAGCCTTCAAAGGCAGCCAAAAGTAGCCAAGTGAAAATACTTGTTTGGAAAACAGCAATCGAAGCACAAGAGCATTGGATTTGGTTTGGTTCAAAACAAAAAAATATGATTATGAAAGCACAGACATACACAAACAGAAACAAACACACAAACAATGCAGGGCCAACAATCCGTATTTGGGTTTAATTAATTACTTAATGCCAATAACATTGCTGTAATGTGATGCTAATTACAGGCTAATTATGTAAACGATGGTTAACTATGATGATCAACATTCAAATTAGCATTCAAATCATTTCAGCGAAGGGCCCACCTCTCATAATTGCATTAAAAGATGTACACAACTTTGAAATGCAAGCAGAAGAACCTTGTTTTTGTGCAGGAGATGTGCAAATGCCCTCCTCCCCCTCTTCCAACACTACACACACATCACTACATACACACACACCCTTGCTTCCACCTCTGTACTTTTTTACAGGCAGAATCCACAGAAACATCTGTTAAGTAGGAGCAAATGTGAGCTAATTATTTCACCAAAGCATGTTTTTAATTGATCAACAGGGGAACAGCTGTAGAGTGGGTTCTCGCGTCACGGCACTCAGCGAATGAAGACGGGAGGAAGGGGGGTTCTCTGAGACAAGAGAGCACTGAACCCTCCACCCCCACCTTCCAAACCACTGAGAGAAGGTTTGACCCACCGCTGTAATTACTTATTTCAGCTGAACCAAAGTGCCAACCTGTGAACGATGCCTTGACAGAGTCAGGGGAGGAGCACTCATGTTAAACCTTGATCAAACAGATATTAACAGGTTCATATTAAATGCACAGACCTTTTTTTTTTTACTGGCAACATATTTTAATATGCAGTGAACAAAGGTCTGCTGTTACTCAGTTCAAATAGAATATTTCAGTTAAAGCAGATGACTTCTTCTTCTGGTCCTATGATTTCAAACAAGGCACTAACACCACCATGGTTACCGGTTTGATTCCTCGTTTCACTTGTATCCACATCTGTGCACTTCCTAAGGACATTAACACACTAAAAGCAATTTTGGCAAATGTATCAGACGCTTTGATCAGTGTATCGCCTCTCTGAATGTGCAAGAAGCAGAAAAGAGTAATGAGTGAGGGTGTAGGAGGTTGATAAGGCTGGTAATCGATACTGAAGACTCAGTGATGGCTTTGCTGAATGAGGGTTGCTGTATTTCTTTCAAAACTGGCACTGCTTTGGCCCACAACTGTTTGAGAAAATCAGGCTTGTGAAACTTTACAAATGCAAAGTTAAAAACAAGTCTGCTTTTTAGCTAAGCTCTTGAAATTTACCATTTTGGATTGAAAACATTCACCTAACATTAAAATCTCTGCACCTTTAAAGGTTGCATTTACCTATGTAGCTCAACAGGTGAAGTAGGAGCTCCATTCGCACAATGTCAAACAAAATTAACACCCCCACATTACTAGGGGGCGCTCTGGATAAAGGTGTGCAGGTGACATATGCTTTCAGTTTTCATTCAGTGACAGGCAACCACTTTCAGGTAGGTCTGTCTCACTTGTGGAAAATGCCTGTCAGGTTAAAAGCATGTGATTTGTTGTGAGCTGAGCTGTTGTTCAGAGGGGAGAGATTGTGTTGTTATGCTGCTCCTATTTCTGTCACATTCAGGTAAAAGGATCAGGGAGAGGTGAAGGCCCGGAAATGTGGGTTAACCACTGTAGATGCTGTCCCTTGAGGGTGGATGTGAACTGTGGAGCTCAGAAAAGGAGTCTCTTACATGCCTGTCTACCTTTTATTCCCATGTAACTGTGAGACTTTATCAGCAAAACAACCTGACTAAAGGCCCCCTTTTCACATAAAGCACATCACAAATAATGGTATAGAAATGCATGCAAGTATTTACATCCATCACAAAAAAATTTAAGACAATGCTCACAGTTATTTTAATTCAATTTTCATACTTTGACAGGAGATGATGGTGAACAACTAGTTTATAAACATATTGGAGATGCAAGCCCACTTTGTAGGGAACTTGTGCACCTTTGCAGACTGACTCGTAAGAATCTATTTATTACGAACATGTGCTCTCCTTTTACTGCTAATTTGATTTGAAAGTGGCAATATCTGAGTATAATTTATGGGCTCCAAGGCATAAACACTAAGGTGATGATTGTTGTTACAGTGCCGTGTGGCTGTTTCCAGGTGTTATGTTGCTTCAAGGTTGTGGAGGCTTGGTTTCAGACGTGGGGAGGGGTTGCAATAAAGTCAGAGGCTAAATGCTATTTCCTAAGTTTGTAACATTTGTAGGTTATTGCAGAAAGGCAAAACATGGAGCTAAAAAAGTAATCAAATCACGTTGCTGCCTCTCAAAAAGCTTAAATGCTAATAATAATAATAGTAATAAATGAAAACGACTGTATAAATATTTTGATCAACTCAGTGCTGGTCCCATCTGAAACTTGGTAGCTGGACAGTAAGAGGACACATCTTAGTAAATAAAACATGCTGAAAATGTAAAAGAAAGGGCAGGAGGAAAATTAATTTTGACACTACCCCCCCCCCCAAAAAAAAAAAAAACTGAAATAAAAGAACAAAAAAATACCTCTACAGCAGTGGGAAAAAAAACCTTTCACATTCATCTCCCATGTGCATTTCCTTAAAAGACTTCAATTCTGTGGTCAACTTCTCTGCAGTCCTTCTCAGCCAGAGTGAGAAAGTAGAGAGGATGAAAGATGAAGAGCAAAAGCAGAGGAAGAGAAGAGAGAAACCTTCCAACTGGCAGCAGTATGGACTAGTGGAAGCTCAAGCATGACTAAAAAGTACATTCACCGCTAGTCAGTGAATTTTGCTCCCTATTTGTCACTGCCACCTTGGAGAGCAGTAAGCATTAATAATACATGGGAGCTGGGGGAATCTATTAGAGGCTACCCTTGCGGAGAGGAATCAGACGGAGGCTGGGTGCTAGAGCTGTTAGGAAGGGAGAGTGCGAGGGTTGGGGTGAGAAGACAGAGAGATAGTGAGGAACAGAAAGCCTGGGTGCTCCGTCCATGCCCCTCTTATTTATTGAAGAGAGTTTTAAGGGGGGGCCGGTGGAGTTGTCAGGTGTGGCTCGTGTGATGCATCATCAGAGAGAGAAGGAAGGAGAGGAAGAGAGAGTGCCGTGGTGAGAGGAACCTCAGGACATAGCTGTAATTGAGTTCATTGATCAAATAGAGAAGGAGGGGGGAAGTGAAAAAAATGTGTACACACCGGACACACTGCTACCTAACCGTGCATTCAAGCAACTCTGCAAACTCAAACAAGTCTGCTCATTTTGTTCGACAACAGAAACAACCTCTGCCACCTTATTTTAACCTATTAAAACTTCCTGGCACTTGGGGTCGAAAGGCCAATGTAAATGCTACATTACCATTAAACCCTTTTAGCATTAAACATAATTTTGCAGTGAATTAATAAAGATGTACTAATACTTTTGAAATAAAAAGAATTATTCCAATGGAAGAAAGTCAGGTACTAAACTCAAAGAACCAAATTTAACAATAAGCTAATTTTGATAATTGCCTATTTTTATAATGGTTTGTTTATTTCGATGGCTAAAGTAGAAAAGTAAAAGCCACATTTGAATCAGGTAATATTTATTTTTTCTTCTTTCCCTCAAATATTTGCTATATACCAAAAAAATGTATCTTCCATTATCTGTAATTACATTAATAGCACCAATATTCTGTTGTTCTTAAATGTCTTTTTTTAATAGATAAGGAAACCCTGGTTGCCACATACTCTTAACCCTCCTCTTCTATTCTGGCCAGGTCTAAGCACTTTGTGGAGGTAGGAGGGCGCAAAAAGGAAAAAAACAAAAATTAAGAAGGAAAAAAAAGTGGACCATTTGTTGCTTCAGATGTGCTGCTAATCCTTTGATCGAACCTCTTATGCTCTTCAAACTTGCGACCGGGGCCAAGCTACTAATGAAATTCTGAGGCCGGCAGATAGGCCTCGAGCCGGAGCGTGACAGAGTCCATCTGGTGTGCTAAAGTCCCCCTCTGCTCTCAAACACACTGCTCAATGCAACTCTCTGGGAACACTTTGAAGTGTTTTTGCAGTGTTTAAGCTATTGCACTGAGACCAGATCTCCTCTGCTTCTACCTGATATTAGACACCACATTAACTATGATTATTTTAATAATATTAAATAATTACTGAATTAATTTAGTTACATTAGAATAAAAAATAAGAACATTATAAAGACCCTCACCCTGTCCAACAGTCTCTACAGTACATTTGTCATCGTGAGCCACCTGCCCGGATTTGAAGGGAAACCTGCTGGACTACTTTACGGCACAAAACAGGAGGAGGGCGCTGTTATTCCAGAGCACACGGAGACAAAGAGTTTAGAGCTTCTGCTGACGGCAGATGGTGGAAAGAGTGAAAAGACTTCCAACGTGGCTGCCCTGTTCAGGAAGAGAAGCGACAGGACTTCATATGTCATCTGAATTATCTATCTGTTGAGTTTCAAACTCTCACTTCCTGTGATTGGCAACTACCATGATCACTGATACTTTAAATCATTTCTTTAAGCAAAAATGCCCCAAAATCTAGTTTCTCAAATCTGATGATTTATCTAGTTTTCTTTGTCTTATGTGATAGCTAACAGAATATCTCTGGGTTTCTAGACTGTTGGTCGAACAAAACAAACACTTGAAGTTGAGTTGTGAATTGTGATGGCATTTCTCTTCTTTTTTTGGGGGGGGGGCAATTTACTGACAAAAACATTAACTGAATGACAAAATAAACAGTTGATTAGTCGCACTTGTTTCAAAACAAGTACCTGAGTTTGGGTATAGACACCAAAACAATGTATTTTTCAATACCTCACAATGAAAAAAAGTCATTTTATTTAAGAAAAGAAGCCAGACGTTTCATATTTAGTCTTAAACGCTCTAAACAAGCAGTCTTTGCCTGAATAAAATACAGTCTGCTCATGAAGAAGAAGAGTGTAAATCTGAGCAAGCATTTGATGGTCAGCTTTTGGTTTTCTTTTCTTCTTTGATACTATATCCTGCGGACACATTTTAGTTGGTACCAAAAAAATATATCAAGGGTTTGATACCTGTGATGTTTTGGCAGCAAACCTTAAGAACCTGGATGCAGAAGTGTCATCTGCTCCATAACCCCCCCCCCCCCCCCCCCCCCAAAAAAAAACACCTCTTTTATCTTGCACCGAAATTAAGAATAACTTGTGGAGATCACATCACGATGACCACAACCCTGCTCTAAAGAGCAAATTACACACAATTTCCTAACCTGTTCTACGTAATATCCAAACCCAACAAGACCTAGACATTCTTTCCTTTTTCATACATTTCCACAGTTGACAGACCTGTGTAGGAACCCTGATCTGACTGCTAGCTTGTGTTTGAAAACATGCCGAGTTGCACTGACCCAATCCATACAACACAAACACACACACAGGCACAGACACATAGGCACACACATCCTCACTGCCTGAGAGGATAAAACATACACACATATACACACACGCACACACACACACACACAGACACACAGCTTTACATGCAAGGATGCGTGTGAGACAAGAATGCAGGGGAGTCTCTGGAACACACACTCTCTTTACACGCACACACACACACAACACACACAACCATACAGTTTTTTTAATGCCTGTAGGAAAAAGACAAGAAACAGAAAACCACCTGCTGTGAACTACACATTCATTCTGTTTGTATTTTCTTTAGTTTGCTGAACTTGCTCTATTGATGTACTGTTTGTCTACTTTCCACTTTCCAAACTTACTTCAAAAGCAACTCTCTGGCTGCTCTCTCTGTTTGGTTTCCATTAACAAAGCCGTTCTCAACGTGACGATCCAAACACCAATCAAGTTCCACAGGAAGACTTTTGGCAGTTTGGACATTGCAGCATCATTTTTTTTCAATGTTGAAATATATTTTTATATTTATTTACATATATCCATTTTTAATGTTTTTATTCTTGATTAAATTCCTTTATTCTTTTACAATAATTCCCACAGCCTCTAGCTTAATTAGATATTGATATTGCATAAAAAAAGGTGCAAACACCAATAATCTTAAAGGGTTTTATAATATTTTACACATTTATAATATCAATTCCATTGGCCTTCTTCTCATAAATAACCTCTTTTTTGTTTCTTAAACCATCTTTAACCACACTAGTGGTGAGGTGGTAGAGGTGGCAATGTTGGCCTTCTGGTTGGTTTGTCAGTCAGTCCCCCACTTTGGTCAAGATTGGTCTTCAGGGAAACATAATGTGTTATCGCCTCATCTGCCTAGTGGATAAGAGAATAAATTATATGCCTAAAATGTAAAATATTATTTCTTTATTCCATGTTGCTCTGAATATATGGAAATAACTTATAAGCAGAGTATTTCTTCCGCTTTCCTCCATCATACAATGTGTTTTTAACGTGGAATAATATAAAACAACCATTTTCCTGCAGATAGTTCTCACAAAGGTAAGCCATTAGTGGCTGCATTATGTGGGTACAATCACATCAACTGGACTGAAGATGATAAAGTAATGTGTTTGTCCCGCAGCAGTGTGCATGTGTGTGTCTGTTAAATCATATAGCACCCTGAGGCTCACACTAAATCCGGCCTCTCACTGTAGGAAACTACAACAATGGTGTCACAGCTTGGCAGTTTCAGATATCATCTCAGTGACCTGCGAGTGGTGTTTGTGTGTCTCTGCATGTGTTCTAAACCACAGCACCGCTGCTTAGGAAACAGTTTAGCAGGGGTGTTACATAATTTGAAAGCCATCAGGCCATAAAGATACCAGTGCAGCATCTGAACACTGATGTGCCATCCGTCTGAAAGCCTGATCACCTTCGATGTTGATCAAAACAGAGCAGCAAAAACACATCAATACTTATCTTCAGAGTACAAAACTGCACAAGGTTAACTGCTAGGTTTGTTTGTCTTACTTTCAGTTGCCACAGTAAAAGTTTCACCCCTTTA
Source organism: Seriola lalandi dorsalis (assembly GCF_002814215.2). Classification (NCBI taxonomy): domain Eukaryota; kingdom Metazoa; phylum Chordata; class Actinopteri; order Carangiformes; family Carangidae; genus Seriola; species Seriola lalandi. Next base: position 811,897 of record NW_019525403.1, on the reverse strand, counting down.
ACATGCTTGGTTTTGTTCACAATACATGCTGCTTTAAGTATGCAGAGAAAATTAGGAGGACGCCCCCCACCACCACCACCTCACCTCTCTCCTCCCTCTGTCTCCCTGTGCTGAAGGAGGCGGCAGTGGCCTGAGCCAAGAAGGAGTTCACCTAGGGCTGGGATTTAATGAAGGGGGGTGACTGTCTGCAGTCGGATGGTTATGGGGGTTTAGGGAAGTAACGCTAGGGCTGTTTTGGGGCGGAGTTTCTGTTTGTTTGGAAGATGAGGGGATGGGCCACCTGGATTGATCAAATTCTATGTCTCCTCTTGCTGCAAGATGACAAGATTTGAGCATTACATGCCAGATGGACACTTAGAGACACAAAATTAGGACATTTTGGTTTGTACTTTCACTTTTTGAGTTTTCAGGTTTTTGGTTAAGATTATATTTAAGATTCAGTTTAGTTTTAGATGGGGTATGAAAATAGAAAATAGAAAATGCATTATGTACTCAGTAGGTGTATTACCAAAAGAAGAAGGACGCTACATGTATAACCTGGTCAATATGTGCTCAAGTGGGTTAAATTATTTAAAAAAAAAAACCTGTTAGCGTATTTGCTTGTTTCTGCATGGCAAGGAGTGTGTGCGTGTATGTGTGAGAGTGAGTGTGAGAGAGAGACAGAGAACATAGGGACACTGATACAATATTAATATCAAAATATAAATATTATTTCTTAAAAACCTATTGTTGGAATAAATCGTATTCAGAACCACAAACCTCACATATCTGATCTTGCAAGAACATCTCCTTCTATTGTACATTTGTTTGTACTGAATATACAAACAAATGGTTCTATTCTTGTATTTATCCTGCATCCAGCCTGCACTAGCGCTGCTAGCGCTTACAGTCAGCACCAAACGGATGTGAACAGACTACTGAAGAAGTCCCGATGAAAACTGCTTCAGATAGTGGACAAATAAATCCAGAACTACTAGATCTGCATGGCTAGATACCACAAGATGGAAGAGAGAGAAAAATATAGTATGTTATTTGTATTATTTGTAATTTAAGTAAACTAACCTCTTCAAGACGTTTCTTCATTAAGGAGTAAAGAAATTTTATAATACAATCCACCTATGTTCATTCTAATGGTTGTTAAAGTGATGATTACTGCTTGAATTCACCCCTGCATCATGGATTACCACTGATTTGTATCTGCTCAGAAAAAGGTGGGAGAAACCTTTTTCTTTGACAAACAAAAAAAGCGGATAAACTGAACTGAAGTGGGTTTCTCAAAGGTAATTGTCTGGAAACGTAAAAATGTGCCTTTTTATCCCCTTAATCCTGTTAGATTTGGATGGAGATAGCAAGCGATGCTCTAATCTGTTCTAAGGTGTGGAAGAAGGGATAATGGAGATTGTAGAAGATATGAGCGTTAAGGAATTGTGTGCTATGCATCTCTCTAATGTAGCTTTCAATGAACAGCGCTGAAACACTACCCATGTGTGCAAGTGACACTAAAAATAAAAATGTAAAGACAGATGAGTTCATAAAGATCTCAAAACAGCACTAAAACCACTACAGTCACAATTTAATGAACAAAAACTACACCTCTGAGACAACCTAGAAGAAAATAAAACAATGGGAGTTAAAGTATGACAAGAGAAATGTGAATATGAAGCTTTCTTTATGTTGCTGTCACTCTTTTTTTTTCTTAAAACTTTTTCTGCACTATAAACTTAATTCCTCTTCATACAGCCATTCTCATCCCAGTTCATGAGGAAGTCATCGCCTTTCATTATGTCAGGGCAGCAGACATTTTTGACACCGTTACTGTTACTTGTCACCTCACAGGACGACTCCTCGCGTTGCTGTTTACCCACTTTGACAAGTTACATTATTCTTCCAACACAAGACTGTCACGTCTGCGACAGTTCCTCGGCACTCAAACCAAATCTTGGAGACGCCCTGATGTTTTCTATCTCGCCAACAAAAAAGATACCACTGTCTTCTGAGCAACTGCCGAGACACAATGAAGTGTTGGCCGGACAGAAGCTGACAAATGTAACCACACACAAACTCACAAACACACTGCGGTCACATGGACTTTTTTAGTTTTATTCTGTTCAAACCCAGTGTGACTGAAGATATTAGTGACTGCATGATATTAAAAAGAGGAGGAGTATTAATAGTGATAAATATGGTGGTAATAGAAGCAGTATAGTAGCTACTCTGCCAATGTTTGTATGTTTTGTGGTTTTTTGGTTTTATGTTTTTGTTGGTTGGGTTTTTATAAATATAGAAAAATAGAAATACGCCTTGTGCTTTTGTCCTGGATGTTTCAGTATGTTTAATCATCTAATAAATTCAATCAATCGATCAACCTACTAGTTCCAGTGGTATGAGTGGCAGAAACACAGAAACTTCTTTGTCTTTGTTCTGTTATTAGAGAAATAGTAGAGGTGACAGGAAATGAGTGGGAAGAGATGGGGACAACAAAGGTCCCAGGACACCAACCATTAGGCCACCACAGTATACCCAGTAACATTGGCAGTAATGGTGTTAGTGGGAGTAGCAGTAGCATGGGTAGTAGCATAAGTATTAAAGTATTAACAGAGACATTGCAAATAGCATTGTTAGTACAGTTTCTGGGACTGCAGCTGTAGTGGCAGTAATTGCTACAATTATTAGTGATCAGTAATAGTAAAAGTACTATCAGTGTACTAACAGCACAAGTGGTAAATAAGTAAATAAAGTAGTAGATATTGAGCCTTTTTTCTGAGTCTTTGGATCACTTGGATAAATGCATCAGTGTAGACTTGTAGACTATTATTGTGCACTTCCCTGTGTATGCATACCCGTCACAGAACAAGTGAATTAAGCATAGCCTCTGTAGACAAGAGTTTATCGTTGAGAGCGCAAAAACACCGGTGCAGGGAGGAAGGTGTAACGGAGAGGGTGATGTGGATGTAAGATGCAGGTCGCAGATAAAAGCCGTAATCACAACAAATGACCCCTTATTATTACAGATGTCGAGGATAACATGTTAAACGTGGGAGCGAGCCTGAGGGGGAAAGGGGCTCCACGGTGGTTTATTTTCCTCAGCAACAGGACAAAGAAAAAGGAAAATACCAGCTTACATGTGAGATTGCACCCACGCCATTCCCAGGTTACCCCAGATCAACCACAGTGATGGCACTCTTTGAAGTTTTACAAGCATTAGTCCTCTGCCACCACTGTTCTTTTTTCATATAAGACAAAACATTAACGTGCCACATTTGAAGCTTTAATGCTGCACTAATCAGTTTTCGTTATATTATTAATGGTTTAAACTTGAAAGGAGAAGAAAGTCCGTCCTTTTTCTTTATTTTTGTTTTAATTAATTTTTTTTATACAGATTTGAAATGTTAAAAGTCTACTTTTTCTTCATGGGTTATATTTTTCATCTGCTCTTTGCTGCTCAGTGTTCACCGCCTTACTGTTTCTGCAAAATGTGGAACATACTGTAGATCAAAGTGGAATGCAAATTGTTCACATGGTTTTTACATGTACTTCTCATGATGATGTGTATGCTTCCTGTGTACTTCAGGGGATATCAGCTAAAGGGTCAACACTGGAGGTGGGGGTCATGCAAGAGGACGCCACTAGTCCAGGTTTTAGATGGCTCTGGTTTCAACTGAGTAGAGGCTTTGTAGCAAAGGATACGAGGCCTGACTCTAAAGCCTTAGGAAAATAAACCCAAGCAGGGAGGAAATGTTGGCTTATCTGAGCTCAGGAACACAGCAAAGAGAAGATTTTGTACAATGTACAATCCTCTCCCACCCTCCTACACTCCTATCCAACCCCCAGAGGCAATTTCAGCAGCACCTTATTATGCATTCTTTTAAGCCATAAAAATATCTAATACGCCTTTCCTGTATTCAAGTGAAGCTTACCTTATTACATTATTGTATCACATGTTTGCTGCCCTGCAAAAGCCAAAGAGTGTGAGCTGTGTGGGCAGTGAAACTCAGCTGATCTCCTGCTCTAACAGGAAGTAGCGGTGGTCCAGGAAGGGCTTATTTATCATTTAGTCGTATTTATGAGCATAATTTGTTTCTGCGTTGAAGTCTTAACTGTACCGCTGACCTTTGATCTCACTTGTTTGTCTTTTCTCTCCTTGTACAGGGAACAAGATCTCAAGCCGCTCAGAACGAGGCTGAATCACTTATCAGGCAAAATGGTCCAGTTGCCCCTAGGTTCCCAGAATTCCAAAGGGGCCCCGAAAGCTCTGACGTATGTCAGTCAGTTCTGTATGTGAACTGATTTGTGCAAATTTAACTGAGTTGGTTGGTTAAAGCATGATATCCACTGAAATGATAAGGACAGTGTGTGTGTACGTCTTTTATTTATAATGTGTGCTTACTGCATATGTTAAATGTTCCAGCATAGAAAAACTGTATATACTGCACAGTGGGAAGATTAAGGGTTAACTGATGTAACCCCGAGGGCCCCTGGCAGGTTAATCTGGACATGTTTCAAGAGGAAGGTGATGTGTATTTTGAAGATATCTAAAGCTTCAGGGACCATTAGTGGTTGCTTTTGGATTATCTCTGTTTAATCTTTGATGAAAGCCAATGAGAAACATGTCATTTGCTTTTGATTATGCATTTAATATAATTTGTCTGTGGTAACCTTCTTTAAAAATAAATGACTTCACACCCAAGTGCTGCCCAGTACAACAAAAGTTTTCTTCTGGGGTGTAAGTATGAGGTTTGGTGCCTTGCCTAAGGGCGTCTGAACCATATTGTGGGGGGTATTACTCACTTTTTCCCCAAGACTGTTTTCCTAACTGGCCATTGCTCCATAACAGGTGTGAATATGGAGCAATGTATTCTTCACACTCAGCAAAACCTTAAATTAAAGTTTAAATACAGATTTTAAAGGGTGTTTACTTCCAATCAGCCCCTATAATAAACTCACAAATTAGTTACTTTCTAAACATTTGGTTTTCCAAAAAGCGCTTCATACCAGTGTTACACCAATCCCCCTCCAAATCTTTGGGAATCACCTCTGGCCACAGCTGCAAGGCTTTTCTCACAGATGTGATATGTGCTACATCCATCTTTCCCGGGGAGTCGATTCCTTTGCGGCTCACACTTGTCAGCCAGAGTAAACAGGGTTTTGATAAATGGAAGTCAAGGTGTGTAGTCACCTGGAGCCGCTGTTCCCAGTCTCCCGCTCATCTCTCTGTGAGAGCGTGCGTCTCAGTGTGTTTTTACAGCTGTGAGGTGCCTTCGCTGAAGTATACCGTTAAATTTCTGCCTGATCCTTTCACCCTCTGGCTTCAAAACACACCTTCAGATGCTCCATTCACACAGTCCTGGACTGTCTCAGGAGGCTGGGACCGTGGTAGAAACCGGAGACATACGTTTGCAAAGATCAGCGCCAGAAAATGACAAAGACTAACAAACGTAATATGTCCTGAGTTCTTTGCCTTGGTGGGCCAATCATCTCAAATCAGCCTCCCATTTGCATTGTGTATGGGTCTGTGTGTGTAGTGCTGTGTCTTTGTGAACGTGTAGACCACTAATTGTAAAATATTAGAAATGCTGGACAGCGCCTTTGTATCCTCTCACAGGAGTTGGAATGAAAAAGCCAGGATGTTACAAACTGAGGTTTTAAAAAGAGACTGAACCACTTTGCACACAAAAGAAAACATGAAAAATGAAACTCACTGATCTTAACTGGTGCCTTTGCTTCTCTGTTCCAGTAACAAAAAACTGAATGTACAAAGTTTTTTTAGGGCATAAAAAAGATACTACTAAACCAGGATCACAAGCAGGAACATGATCATTTTTCAATCAACTGTAATTCCTTCATTGACATGCCATCCCTCCATCATCATTTACATATGGAGCCATTACAGATAACAACCATTTTATTGCATGCATACTGGTGGAGTGTTGCCTCACCAAAGGACACAGCTCCTTTTTTTTCATCCCTCAGAAGACACAAACCTTTAAAAAATGTGACAGAATGATGCATTTAGCTGAAAAAGGTAGCAGTAACTGTTTCACAACTAGTGTGCAAAAAACATGTATGAAACTAAAATTAAAGTCTAAGAGAAGCCCTTGATTAGTCCCTATATCATCATTTGAGAGGGATAGTTTGAAATGTTTGTCATTCACCAAATCTAAGTTCAAGTGAAGGCTGATTGGTACATTTGGAAATTGGGAAAGCTGAGATATTTGGATACAAACTACAGAATGAAGTCATGTCACAGATTCTGAAACCTACACTAACCTGCCAAATGTTACACCTGCTTCCACTGTGTCAGCAACACTTAATTACACAAAAAACACCTTACATATTCAAAAGCTGTTACGGTCAGCCACTCTGACAACAGGACTCAGGCGTCTGTGTGATTGCGATACTCCGAGTGAGAGCAGCTCCGTGATTAAAAAAGAGCACTTGACCATCGAGGAGCACAATAGGGGCCTGACCTTCCCGAATTTACAAGTGGGCCGCTGGCTCCCTGGGGCGACTATGGATCTCATTTCAAGACATCATGATTAAGTGTAAGCAGAGGCCTCAACAGCCTCTGCAAATCCTCAAGAATTCAATGACCTGAAAGATACTGAGGAGAATCTGATTATAATAACACAGTTTGCCTCCCCTTTTTCCATTTGCATACACATAATTTCTTATTTTTTTGGGACACCCTCATTTTGAGGAAGTTTATCTTCTTTTTTTTTTTCCACTTCAAAGAGATGTAAGAGGTTGAGGTCAGCCAAAGAGTAGTGTCACTACAGTGCACTGCATGAAGGATAATTCCAGTTTACTACAACTTTGGTCTTATATTTTGGTTTTGGTCTTTTCCATAAAGTAATCTGGGAATACAACATCACACATATGCAGTCAGATGATCAGACAGATTATCTAAATCACTTTATTTGGAGGTAAAAATTAAGCGGTTTGGGTAATAATTTGATCATTGTTCTTTGCTTTCTCTTCTAAATAAATTTGGCTAACCCAGGGGTTTATTTATAACCTGTCTGATCATCTGGCTGCTGTTTCCTGCCCAGGCAGACTTCTGTTTAGCAATGTTGCAGCATTGCCAGATTTCAGCAATTAACATAGTGAGTACAATGTTATTATCACTGATAGGAATGATGTCCAAAACTGGTACAAAACAAAGAGCCATGTTGTATGAAACTGGAGTTTCCCTTTAATGGAACACTGCTCTGGGGGCAGAGGGGATTTTTCTGCTTCCTATTTTATTGTGTTCAGTGTGAGAGAGATCAGTCATACCTTTTGCATCTTTGCCTTGAATAACTTTTACCCCCCTCCCATCGACTCCCATCTGTAGTCAAAGTGAGGTCTGCTGTGAGTTATGTCAGATGGAGCGATTACCAGAGAGGGGGCCAGGAGGATAATGAGTAACAGATGTAGGTCGCTTGATTTTGTTCTCTCACATCGACTCTTTCTTTTTTTCATTTCATCTAGTGGTTTTTCTCTTTCAGTCTCTTTTTATTGCTCTCTTCAGTCTCCCTCAATTTTTTACCTTTTCTCCTTCGTTCTGCTTCTCTCCCGATTCTTTTACTCTCTACTCCTCACTTTCTCTCTCCATCTCCCTCTGGCCACCCACAGCTGTCCAGTACAAGGTGCTGGCGAACGCTCCCTGGAGCGGAGGTGCACTTGTTCTTTCCCGCTGCTAAATAGCATACATCAATCAGGCAGGTGTCTCTCCACCAACGGCGGGAGACCTCTTAACGCATTGCACATGCAGCCAGAGACAATCTATCAGCGGAAAGGCAATGTTAATGTGGGACTGGAGCCAGGTTTTATACATCTGCAGTCCACTTTGTCATTGTAATATCAGCAGCAAGATGCATGTTCACTACAACGAGCATGCTTGAAGTGCTTTACGCTTCGGTTCTGTTTGTTTGACCAGGTGAGAACAAGAACATAATGGCACAGAGACGCCTGAAAATGTGGATCTTTCTCCTCTTCCAAGCAAACTGCAGTGGAGTTTGTTAGGAGTGAAAACAATCTGAAACAACAGGAAACTACACGGGATAAAGGGTGTGAGGACACACACATCGTGAACTGCTTCTTCTAACTAGTGTGAACACAAGAAAATGTAATCATACTTATCTAGAGTTAGAGGGACTAGAATGCATGTAAGGATACCAAACCCCTGGAAAATAAAGTTTCAAAAGATGGAAACTAATGCAGAAAATATTTAGTGGATCGGTACAGTAGATTGTATTTGGTTGTTCTGTAGTCATCCAACCCCCTTTCTCAAATCAGCCACTTTTAAAGAAACATTTGTGGTTAGTTATTTAGTACTGAACTGATAAACTGCTGAAATTGGATGATGGGATGACAATGTGGAAAAAAAATCTAATTCCACAAAGACCACGGCATCTTATCACAGACCCCCGGAGGTCAGTGGACCAAAGATTTAGTGTGTATAACAGCATCTGAATTTAGCTGGTGTGAAAAAGTAGTTTTAGGGGATTCTACGTATAGCCAGTAGATAAAGACACAGTCCACCACTCAACTCACAGAGTTTGCAACAAAACAATATGAAAAGTTGTCTAACTGCCTACACTGTTCCCTTCTTGAGCAGGGCAGGAAGCTCACCTCTCCACACATTAACTGTTCATTTCCAGAGTTCAGCAACCCCTTCTGCTATTTCTCAAGCCAACTGGATTTAGAGCGGCCAATCCAAATGATGCTTAGTGTTCTGCCAAAGCAGCTGGAAAGGCTGGCAAACCTGCCATCTGCAGCCAAAATGTATAAGCATTTGGGTAATTTTCCAACTAGAGTCAGGTCATCCAACAGCTCCAAATGTGACAGTAACCTTAGTCAATCCAGGGAAAACAAAATAGGTGGTGGAGATATCAACTAGAAGAGAAAATTATTCTGTTCGTTTTAAACTATTATTTTTGTTACTATTACATGTTACTGTCGTGCAAAAGCACTAGTATTTTTGATAAAGAGCAACTTCATAATAAAGAACGTTGACCTTACTGCAGACGTCTGGAACAAAATACATTGAATCAAATTTCATGTTGTGCTCACATTACTGCGTCTAACCTTTGTTTCTTTACAGGTTATGTTGCTGACTGATGGACACATCATCCAATCAGAACCTGTTGCTACATCTACAAACAATGTTTTTTCATAATGTCAGGACACTGCTGTACCAGTTTTACATCTGATGAACTATAAGCAGTTGTACATCCTCCTTTTCATTGTTATCACATATTCTGTCCAGATGTCCTTCAGCTGGCAATCACCAATCAGAGCAAACATCCAGACAATTGTTTTTCATCTAAGGAGCAAGTCAATTAATCACTGGCAGACAGTATTGGTACTGGTAGCGGCAGTGAGATTGTGACAGAGACAGAATTTGCTGATGCAAGTTTAATATATACATGAGAAAATACTTTTAAATTTTCATCACACAGGCTTTTTGAATCGCACAGATGGCATCCTCAGTGCCCCAGGTACTTTTGTCCCTCACAGTGGAGCCGCAATGAAGCTCCTCGAAAAACTTCTTGTGTGTGTGGGATCAGGAGCTCTGGTGATTGATATGTGGTACGAGGAGGACCCAAGTGAAAGTGTCATGACAGTGTCGTGCTTTCAAAGAAGGCATACTGTCAGTGATTATTACTGCATAGAAACTGGACACTTGCTCATGTAATATAAAAAAATTTAAGGTCCGTAGGACTGAGTTTGTAAATTGCCTCCAGATGTGTCATTAGGTTTACAGTGTCAATAACAGTTGGGCTTCTGTTATGTGAATTATGTGATGTGTTCAGTGAGCTGTTCCAAAATTAATTGATTACAAACCACAAAAGAAATTGTATTATTTGTTAAAGTCAAAGATTTGACAAATTTTAAGGCCCTCCAAAAAAGGGATTTATATTGATATTTTTCCATACATCTTTCTGTACAATAATTCAACAACTAAGATCTAAAATTGTGTTATAATGAAGCTGTAGGACTAGATCATGGTACTCCTCTTTTGACACTGGGGGTAAGAAAGATTTAGTTTGAACTTTGAGTCCTGAACGATCAGTGTCAATGTGATTTTTAAGGTAAAAACCAGAATATAAATGCATGTTTACTATTTGTGTTTCGCTGTGAAAATGCATTGCTTCCATCTCTGGCTATAAAGTGACAGGGCTGAAAACACCTTCTAAACATGCACAAGTGCACACATTTAACACTACCTCTCCCTGAAACATTGGGAGGAAATGAAGCCTTCGTTGCATTAACCTAAGTGCGAGAAAGTGCTGAATATGCCATGTAATTCATGGGAAGGTGTTTCCACCATGGCTTTGAATAGATACGACCGTTTTGAGGAAGGTGTGATGTCCCACTGTATGCGCTGAGGTTGCCCAATATAAGGCTTGTGGTTGGCAGACTTCCCAGTGGTTGTGACATAAGAGGATACCTGGGGCCTGGAAGGGAGTTTCGGCTCCTTTCTTATGCAATTAAACCACAAAACCAGAAAGAAATTGGACTTCACGTTCTGGGTGTTCTGTTCTGTACATTTTGACATAAAGGTGTGAACTCTACCTAAACTACCATAATGGAGAGTCTATGTGCAACCTGCACTTTGATAAAGTGCATGCACCACTATTAGACCCTCTATTTAAACACTCGGAAGCTTAACAGACAAATCAACTGCAGCCCTGTGTTCATTTTCAAGTAATTTCCACTTCTTGATAAAAAAACGAGGAAGGAGGCAAGGTAAAGACTTAATTTGCTAATAGGAATAATTATAGCCTGGCCAGAGGCTAGCTCCATTAGCAGAAACAAGAACAATTTGGCTTGTGTTTATCTTGTGCTAATTGTTGCAAGCAATCTGCAAATATTTTATTAACTTCAGGAACACACTTTACCCACAGAAGGAGTGACCTGAATTTGAAATGATCTCCTGTGTATGAGGGTGTTCACAAAAGACACAGAAATTGACTCAACTGTTCTGACACGATTTAGACGGAGAGAGCACTTTGCATTATGCTGAAGTAGCTTCAAGAAGAGTTGAGCTGTGACCAGAGAAATGCCTATTTCATATGGGAACGTCTGGGTGAGGAAAGTCTCATTATTATTTATTATTCAAGTTATTTTTCAGGTTTTGTTTGACGAAATTAAAGCACTAAAACCTGGCATATTTGAGGTTAACAAATTAAAGTTTAGGGCAGGAAATGGATGCCAGTGCTTTTTAAATCTGCAGATATATCCTTTGACTTATAAGAATGTTAAAGTTGTCCTGCTCCGACAGATGCAACAAAACTAACAGGACAGTGAATGAGCTGTCAGTCCAGCTCAGTTTATCTCTACCCACAGTCATGATGAGAGGTCTTACTGTGCAAAATAAGTGAAAACACCTGCATGAGTTGAACCTGAGTTCATGGACTGAGTTCCCACTCCTGCCAAGGAACTAACCTAAATGTGTGCATACATGTGTGTGTCTCTTTGCATGAATGCACATGTAACTGCTTGTGCATGAGAGTCTGCATGCACTTCTGTAAGATTGTGTGTTTATATGTATGTGCACTGGAGCAGAGCCAGGAAGTGTATCCTGGGTCCCTTCATCATTAGGTGTCCTGAATCAGGCTTGGCACCGTTCAGTTTAGAGGGTAAATGTTTTTTGGTCTTTTTCCATTTCACTTTACCAATTTTTTTTCCATTTTGTTTCCCCCCATGTCTGAAAGGAGAAGGCAGAGGAATCAGTGTCCATCTAAATGTGGTGTTTCAATAACAACTCAGCCTAATCACAATGATACAGACGAAGGCTGGCGCGCAGATGTTGGCAAATGTGGAAAAGGTCAGTGATGGTTGTGGCGAGGGAGGGAACGGGGACAGATCTGAGTGGCTTTGACGGTTCACTGAAACATTGCTCAGAGTGCGGTGTCGTCATCAGTTTAACTGTTCCTCTCTTATCCCTCCTGTGCTGTAATGAACACAGTTTGAGAGGTCAGCTAGTGACTAAGCACCGCATCCGGTTAGGGAGTGCAAAATGCCTGCCTGCATGGCAAACAAAGAAAGCAGTCGTGTTATCAAAGGACATTCAAGAGGCGGAAGAATGAACAGGATTCTTCCAGTGACACCTGAACACCTTCAGCAACTGATATAGAAAGATGGGGAGGGGATAAAAATATGATCTTAAATAATTGTGCAGCAAGCGTGTAACCTACATAATCCAGGTTATTAAGCTTATACCTTTACCCACATGAAGTGGACCTTTGCTGTGGTTCAGTGCAATTTTCCCTCTCGCTCCAGATGTTGTGCTTTTGTATGTTGAGGCTATTGTCTCCCAGGCTTGACATGATCGTCTCGGTGCATGTTAAAGCCGCACATAATAACCACTGGAGCACAAGTCAGTGAATAGACTAACACAGCGTAATGGGCCCGGACACTTGTCAAGTCGCCTTTTGCTCACACCGAGGGCCCCGTTTGCCAAATGACCCGCTGTTTTTTAGGGGTTTTTTTACATAACAAATACACGGCGACCGTCTGCATTCACACATTGACTGTTTAAAGTGACTGCCTGATACACCCCAAAGTACTCAGACAGTCATTTTGACACCCAAGGCACGACTCAAAACTTGACAGCGTGTCAGGAAAGGTGCTACACAGCCAGGTAGACGCAACACCTCGCTCCCTGAGGTGCCAGTTTTGACGGGGCTGCCACCGGTGCGAGTGAGAGGTCAACACCTCTGGAATAGACTTGTCAAATTAAGGAGTTTGCACTAGTTTACTGCTAACAGTCACTAATTAGTGACGCTGTACACTAACACAGACACATACACAAGAGGAACACACATCAGTGTTGTCAGGGAGCACTTTAGCTCAAGGGCATAACCTCTGTAACAAACCAGAGATTATTTGGTCAGGTTGTTGACACCCTCAGGGGCTGAGCGCACACTGAATTGCGCTAAAAGTCAATTGAGATGTCTAAAACTCTCTCCTTTTACCTGTTTACAACAAGATAAACAGAGTGCCCTTTGATGTACAGCCCAGAAGGTATTTGTTCTCTTAATGCTGTGATATCCTGTGTGTTATGTGTCTGAATATGTGTTCATTTCCTTTCTATTTTGCCTTCCTCCTGAAATGAGTGTGTTGTCACAGTTCAGCTGACTCTATTTTCCATATTTTATAAATAGCCAGGAGAAAAGTATTAATTATCCTTGTACAATTTAATGCACCAAGTACTTTAACCTTTCAGGTTTCCGTTAAACACCGACATAACAAGGCATATCCGTAGCGGCAAACGTGATTTATGACAGGAATACCTAATTCTTGTTTTTAAATAGGTTGGACGGCAATCTGCATACATTTAAATGTGCCCGCAAACACTTTCTCCCCCCTCTTCTCTCTTGTCTTGGGGCCCTTGTTTAATATTCAGGGATGATTTTTTTGTCCACATACATTTTGGTCTGTGTCACCTTAGATTAAATTATTACCGTTGTGCAGCCTTTGCCATGCAGGCTCGGGGCCCTTATTTACTAGAATCAATGAAACAGTAATGAAAATCCATTTTTCATAGTATCAGCCCCCGCTGTCTTTTATTTAGTTAGCTGTGTCTAAGCAAGCAATTCATTTTGTGTAAATGCCACCCTGAGAAAAAGGCATTAGCGCAGAAAGGGTTAACCCCCCCCAAAAAATTAAGATGCTCTGCTCAGCACGGCCGCTGTGATACAACACACAGAGTCCCCGGAATAACTTTATCCCCAAAGCAGCCATGTGGGATTTGATTATTTTGTGGTGTAAGGTTTGGCCATGCTATAATGCTATTGCTATTACAAACAGAGATGAATCTTCACACTTGGCATTCAGTAATAGAGTATTGATGACTCAGACACTGTCAAACAACAGATCTCCGCATGAGTGACTCTCATATTTACCAACTGTAAAATGCACACGTTATGTGGACAGTTGAATAAAGTATATCATGCATACGCTGATGAAAACATACACTCTTCACCCATGGGTTAACAAGCCGACTGCTGAGAGGATTTGGTGTTTGTTCGGTGAGGAGTGCTAATATTTTACTGGCATGTTTAATACGTGTGCAGCACGGCTCTGAGCCTGCATATGCAAAGTGTGGTGGGGTAGAAGACACCGTTCACCTTCTGGGTCATAGCATATGACGCCGAGGTAATACGACACACTACCAATCTTGCATATTGAAATATCTCCATCTCAGGAGCACGGTTTCGGCTTCGGCTGATGTACATATTCAAATGGATTTGTTTATTGACTTTGGTCGGGGTCACACGTGTGGCAGCGGAAATGAAACAACCACAGAATAGGAGTTAAGAGAATGCAGGAGTACAAGGACAAGTGATTCAGTGAGATCTGTTTAGTATGTGTCATTTCCAACAACAGGTCTGTGTACAGTGTTAAGTTTTCAAAACAAAACACAGTATAATAAAAAACTGAAACTTTTATCTCCCTTCCAGTTCCAAAGGTCCATTCTGTCAATTACATCACACAAGCACCAACATTTAAAACAAATTAATTAACAATTTTATGTTATTTTTAAACTGATTATATATACATTTAAATTACTTCATTGTTTGTATTCATTGTCTTTACGTACACCCTGTTAAGACAAATGGTACAACATGACAAAAAGCAGTCAGAGATTACTTATTTTGGTGAATGTAAGTGGAAAATAGCATTGTTGGTCAGTTTATGCTCTTTTGTGCTGTGTGAGACAGTTTTTTTTACACTGTTGTTGTCTCTTTTAAATAAACAGATTTTAATCCTAAGGAGACTTTAAATTAGTACAAACTAGTAAATACTTGGTGCTTTGGCATCATTAAACAATCAAATACATGGAAAAATTGTTTACTGTTGATGACAATAAGGTGCTTTTGTTGTTTTGAATTTGCACAAATGCTTGTGTACCTGCAAACACAGCCACAAAATTAAATTCAACAGTACTTGTCAGTATTTGCACTTTTGCCAGTGACAGCGCTTTTTTTGTTGCTCGCTCTAAAATGAAAACAAATATAATAAAATTTTATGTGTATGATACTTTTACGTGCTACTTGTAAATGATACTAAATAGCTTCTCCATACATTTATTATGTGCAGTGTAAGAGCAGCACACGCCTTTGTATCCGTCTCTCTGTACACAGCACAAAAGATCAAGGGCCCCGCCGTGTCAGACGTGACACTAAAGGTTCATGCACGCTTTCCTGCTCTCAGATTAGATGACTTCATAAGCAAATGAGTCTGTGTGTGAGTGGAGGTGAAAGGAGGGAAGACCCGGCCCTCTCTGTCGCACAATGAAATAAAATTTAATAACTGAATAAAAATGTAAATAAAGATTTGCTTAAAATGAGTTGTCCGTGAAATAATTCTCTCTTCCCCCCCGCCCTTATTGTCGTCCTCCTCCCCTCCATCCTTGAGCTAATACTGTGATGTGAGGGGCGGGTTGGGGGGAGTTATATCGAGCCCGTCCTGATGTGGTGTGTGACCTTTTGAAAGGCGCTCGGCGAGGGTTGATTAAAGACGTATTAAATTTGTTTAAATAAACCTCCTTGTAATGGCACATCATTTGTAAGAAGCTATTAGGGAAATGCCGGGGAAAAAATTGCGACGCCATTATTTGCATGAAAATGTGCCCCGACCGCTCAAATTGAGGATTGCTCCTGAGTGAACAGCGATGAGAGAGGGGTGACACTTCTATAATTTTCCACCACACCCCGCCTTACCCGCCTGCACCCCCCGCCTTTGACACAGTGACAAAAAGCTTATCAAACGTCCTGTGTTAAACCGTGGGATGGGGGCGGAGCTCGTCACGTAAAAATCTGTCCGTTTGACAGAGACACCGCCCATCAAGCCCACCTTTCTTAGCTTTACCAAACACACCCCTTCCCCCAAGATACACCTTTGAAGGAAGTGATTAGGCAATGACAATGAATAAAGACACTAAAAACATCACAAAGTCCCAGCAGGTGTGAGGACTGAATGACAGGTGTTTAGAAAACCCCCTAACATAAAGTTTCTTCTTCTATTTCCCTTTAAGTAGCTTATAGGTTGTTAAAATCATCTTGTTCCACACTATCTAGCAGTATCCTATATATTCTGTATCAGCTTGTTCTACCATTTCACTGGAGCTATATGAAATATTTGTGAAATATAATGTCTATATAATAATGAATAAAACCCTTTTGCAGCCTTGTAGATGCATGAACTGAAATGTAATGAAAGTCAAGCTAGAGGCAAAGCTGCTCTGGTGAAAGTAAACACGTCGGCATCTCGAATTAGGACGGAAAATCATCAAGAAAGAAGCTTTTAATGGAAAAAAATTAAACCTTATCTTCTTGGAAAAGATGAAAGATCCAACATTTCTACTGATACTGTGAAGTTCATCATTCAATGCCTCTAAAAGGACCACTGAGTCTGTGAAAAGTCACTTCAGAGAAGACTGTCATATCAGCATTGTTTTTGGAAAAGAAGTTGCAGCTTTTCATATCCATGAAAAATAATGAAAAATATAAGAATTCCTGAGGAATAATCATTGTAGACCAGATTTAAATGCAAATATTGATGCATCCAGAACTGGTCACATGCTCCTACATAAACGACTCGGCTTGTTTATTTAGAGTTTCTTTCTTTTTGACTCCTTCTTGTTCAGCCCAGGAGGGAGTTTAACTCCAGCCAAAACTGGGGCAGGGAGAAATGAAGTGCTGTCAACCCCCTCGGAGAGAAGTTCAAGGCCTTGGCCAAGTTTAAGTTGCTGCTGAGGGATGGAGGGATGTTCAGCGGAGCATGAGGCTGAAGCTGAAGTTGCTGACAGGCGAACAGCTTGGGGAGAAAAGTTGAGATAATTAAAAAGAAATACTTTTTTTTTTTTGCAGTGGAGAATGGCTCGATCAACTTAAGAAATGAAAACACAATGAAATCATGCATGTGACCCCTTCAGATTGCTGGTACTGATGTTCTGTGCTACTATTTTCACTAACACGTTGAGTGATAGCTGGCTGCATGCTAAGAGTTTAGATAGTAGACTTCAGGATCACTTTAATATTTGTTTAATGCACTGTTTTGAAGGATGGGAGGCTCCTTGATAACACTAACTATTAGAGTTCACAGATACAACAGCTAAAGTGATGGTGTTAAGGTATATAAATTAATTTAATCTCATGTTTTTTGGGTACAAAGGAGTTAGGAGCTGCAGTGTTTTGTAGCTTTTTTTTTCCTATTTTTTAACAACATTGTGCTTTGTCTGCGCTGTTTGACAGACATTGTGCTGCCCATAACTTGTGGCAGTTAAGAAGTTTATGAAAAAGGCAGTATGAAATTACTTTAAACTATAAACTATCTACAACTATTTTCAACAGCTACAAAAAGTTCCTGCTTCAAATTGAAATTGTAATTTCAATATAATTGTTGAAACTGTATCAGTGTACAGTACTGTAATATATATATATATATATATATAAAAAACATATATATTCAAAAAAACAATAAATCATTAAAGGGAAGCTCATGATCAAGGAAATTTAACATTTTTCGTTTTTAACTTTGCACCTTTCAATTGTCAAGTATACAGTATAATACATACACTGGAGTGGTTAAGCAACCTGATCTGATGGATTATGATTCAGAAACTGAGTATAAGATGACAATCAATCAAGATCAAGAAAATAGGGCATTTATAATTTGGAATTTCTTCTCAGAAAGTTTCAGAAAATCATGTTAGGACACATTTTTGACAGGATCTGACATTGCTTCCCCTCTTTCCTGAATCTTTTTATTTCTGTTCTGTCTCTCAGGAATGGCGGCAAAAAGAAAGAAAACCATCCTCTCTACATCTCTCCTCCTTTCATTCCCTCCTCCATCTGTCTACCCGTCTGACCGGTAGCAGATTGGACGGTGTGATTTGAGGCGTCTGGTCAGTGTAAAACAGCTGAAGGGAGCAATCAGGTTTGTGGCTGATTACCTTTTTGGTAGCAGTTTCACAGCACAAATTTGTGTGTGTGTATGTGTGTGTGTTTGTGAGCCCATGTGTATGTGTGATGTAACAGCACCTGACATGCTGGTCGTGGTGTGTCAGCTTGGTGGTTGGTTATTCACTGACAGGCATAGAAAGGCCAGAGAGGTGCAGGCACACACTCACACTTGTGTGTCTCAGCACATGTGAGGATCTTCCATTAACTCCATTTGTTCCTCAACCGTAAACTCAAATTCTAATTCTACAACTGTTCTACAGAGTAAAAGAACACACACACACACACACATATACAATCATTACCAAGGTGATTCAAAAACATGTAGAATATTATTTTAGCTTATGGTGTAGCAGGCAGGCAGATAGAACTGACCATTCACTGCCATATTTAACTTTTTTTTTGTTCCAGGTAGCTGGATCACACACATACACACACACGCACGCACACACACACACACGCACGCACGCACGCACACACACACACACACACACACACACACACACACACACACACACACACACACACACACACAGGAAGCACCTTTCTATTGAGAAATCCCTTGGTTTGACATTGATACAACGGCCATCATGTAGTCACTGTGCTCATGCAGGATGTTTTAACGGTTGCATAATGTTACACAAAGAAGTGTGTGGATCTTAAATATTACACAACGTAGTCGGATACTACCACTGCAAATTATCATTATGGGAACTCAACAGGTGGGCCAAGGCAAACAGGGTACATAATCAGACTGTTCAGCTCTTTGGACAAAGTAATGTAACCAAATAAACCATTAGTCATTAAACTCTATGCATGTATATCATTTATATATACATATAAGGGGCCAAAACTTGTTTTATCTCCTGTAGTGAGTAGATAGATGAAAACCAATTTGCAATGATTTTACAGACAAGATGAAACCTACATCGATTTGAAAAGCCAAACATAAAAACTGATTTTTTTTGCCTGAGAATGAGGAAGGAGCATAAACCTTACGACTGAGTAATTACACTGAACCAATGGTTGGTAACAACTGGAGCTGTGGCGCTACACAACCTTACAAATGCGATGAAAACACTACTTGTCCTGTGCATTTGTAGATGTAAAAATGTGGACAAGATGAACTATATAATGATGGAAATGGAGGTGAGTATCTTTGTCTTAAAATACCTCACAAGGCACTGACAGTCTGAATTTATTGTCTTGTCTCAGCTAGTTTGACAGTCTATGACATTCTCTGTGACACTTTGGATGCTATGATTGGTGATGTGTCTGATCCTGGACGTCTGTCTGAGTCTAAACTGCTTTGGAGCCCAGCAGGTTTAATCAAACTTCACTGGTCAGACAAAAAGTAAGAAAACAAAACGAGCCCCCTGACATCTCGTCCAGTTACAGTAATGAACCGAGAGGCCTTGACAGCCCATCACACCACACACACATACACACACACATCTACACTTACACTAAAAACATCCAACTCTTGCTAACTCAACAATACTCAAGGTTTTCACTGGACAGGAAATGGATTCAGAGAGACGTGGAGCTCAGTAATACAAACGGGTCTCGTCAAGGACTGAGCACAATGCAACAGGAAGAGAAACCTCTGCGCTGCCCCAAAGACAGCACTTCCCCTGACATTGAACACAGACAGGGACTGAGGGGAAACTAGAGCTGAAAGACAGGTACTGAAACTCCATTTTAAAAGAAGCCAGAAGAGGTTTTGCTCTTTTTTTTTTTTTTTACCTGTGATACCTGTATATGATATTCTCATCTAAAATGAAACAATGCAACACAATAAAGAGGCCAAGGGTCAAGGTTAGTGCAGGGATGTAATGCAGAGTAATTCTACTTTGACTTCAGTAGTTGCTATTGATCTCTTTACGCTGCAAATACAAAAAAAATGATTTTACAAAATCCTTCTGTAGAAATTGTAAATTTTGTCATCAGCTTTTGTCATCTGTCTATATCTAACAGATGGAGATGAACGAAAGCGGATAATGTTTCACTGAGAACATTTCTTTTATTAGTGTGCCACCAACACTTGTCACACTCTTCTTATGACGCACAAGCTAAACTCTAGTATGTAAGAAGACATTTGGAGCAGTGGATGCTATGTATCTGTTGACAGAGACACCTTAAGATGATTGATAACACAAATATAAGAGAAACTAGCAGTTAACTTCAGTTCTTGGTTGAACGCTCTCCAGACGTGATTCTCTGCATTACTAGAGATACAGCATGATGAGCTTCAGGTAATGAGATTTCTTTTTTTTCCCCCCCTCCATAAAAATGGATATATAACGTTCTGGAAACAAACTCCTCAAATGCAGACATCAAAACAAATGGTGAATTAAGGCACAACACTCACTGCCTTGTTCTGAGAGCATGGCCTTGAGCTACCGATTTTTAAACTGTGCCACCGTTAATTTATGCGAAGATCTGAACTAATTCTTTGGCAACTGTGAAGCGAGAATATTAACGCGATGTATTTCCTTGTCGATGATAATGCTGCGCTCTTAATTTGAGATGTGCGGTGTAGTCGAACATGAAATGGAAATTTGCCCCAAACTATGTATTTGTCACTGAGTGTCGGATGTGGAATGAGGTTACATGCATCCTTTGCTACCCACACTCTTAAGATACAAGAAGAGGTGTATTTCTCCCCTCACACACTGTGGCGTGTGTGTATGGTGAAAGCATCAACTTAAAGCCCCAGCTCAGAATATATTATATTTACATATTTACATCCAGGGCGGTTTTTATAATGTATTTGCATTTATTTCCTTAAGAGTTTGTCTTGTGCATGGAAAATAAACTAATCCATCATAACTAAAAATACAGTCGGGCTTTCCTCAGCATTTACATAGTGACCCCTCTAAGGTCAAAACCCATTTTTGTAAACACTTGAGTTGGAACGTGCCCAAATATTATCATATGTTAGGTACAAACTTAGCTCCAAGTATAAAATCAGTTGAAAACACTAAAGCTGCACAAAAGTTATAGAGAAAAAAAAGTCACAAAATAATTTGGAAAATAATAGAAATGTATTGAAAATAAATATATAAATTTTTATACTCTTTCTAGACTCTTTCACAAAACTTTTACAGTTTGTGTTACATAAAAGTGAGACCACGCCTTCAGTGAGTTAAAAAATCATCTCCATACCTGAAATTAGTGTCAGGTTATAGATTCTTCCAAATAATGCACTGTACACTCATTACAGAAGATCTCCTCTCAAGAAAAGTGGCAGCATTGTGATGTACAGCATCGACATGAATCTAAGAGGTTTATGTTTGGGGAAACCTTTTTGCTCCACAAATGGAGATTGTCTCTAAAACCTTGGTGGTGTTATCTATTTCCCTTTAGCCATGATGGTGATTATTGGTAACTTAAGTGTTTGAATTTAGTAACTGGGCAGATCAGGAAATACCGATATCGATCGTTTCTGGAACAGCTGTGTAGGTTGTTTTAGAAGGCACTGACAAAGTCACGTTTTTGTTGTCTCGATAAAAGGCTTCATGTGAAATAAAGTAAATTTTTAGTTTTGTGCCAGCTGTCTACAGTGAGGTTTTCCACCTTCTGACAAGCATTTGCTGAATTCCTTGTCATGCGCTGATTTTTTTTTTAGCTTACAAAAACACAAAAACATGTATATGTTAAAAATCTAATTACATACAGCAAGCATTGCAAAAAACACGGAGGAAATGGAAATGAGACATAAACAGAAGTAAATGGTCTGTAACTCTACATGACAGCAGCATTCTCCTAGAACTGCAGAACCACCCACTCCAGGCAGGAGAAAGCAAATGCTCTGAATATTTAGAAAGATTTCAAGATATTTCACCCAGGTGAACGTGTGACAGAAGAAAAATAATGTCCTTTTAAGAGCCTGCAAGAGGATGTGAATACTTTACACTATGACCAACCCATAACCCTAATGGATACAAACTGTCATCTGGCTAATCCCCAGGCCACGTCATGGCAGTGCCACCCAGAGAGTGGCGGGCCAAAAGTAACATCACGTTTCCTGCTTTCACAGGATGAAGGCTGGTGTCCTGGTGGGTATACAGTCGGTTTACATCACGCTAAATGAGGAGGAAGTGATGCGTTTATGCTGTATAAACCTCTGCTGAGTGTACGGGATGATGCAGCTGCCTAAAATTTACCTGCTGGATGTAAACATACATATACACATACAATATGAGCAGCACACACGCAGATATTCACACATACAGTATATAAAGACACATATAGGCCATGTTTATATCCTTTCCTCAACCTCTTGTCATCTTTGAATTGTGAGGATCTGTACCTGCTAAATCATAAAAACTCTCTGTGCTGACACATTTATAAACGGATGCCTAATTACGCTGCAGTTCACTCTCAGTGTTTGTCCTTTCAGAGTAATGTCTCTATGAAATCCATCTATTACTGCCTCACCTCCCTCTCACCTATTTACAAACATAAACCTACTGCAGGTCTTAAAAAAACCAAACTGCTCTAGGAGGAATGTGCCCGCTGCAAGAGGATTTAACAAATTTACAGACGGCCCAGATTATACATGGTTAAATGATTAAATCACTGAGGTACAGAGCAGAGAAAGGAAGGAGAAAGGAAAAAGAAGAAGAAGAGGAAAACAGGTCAACGTGCACCCACAGAGTGCTCTGGGGAAGGCAGGAGATAAGAGTTTATCACAAGCGTATAAGTAGATACTGTTAATCCTCCTTCTGTGAGTGTTCTACATGAAATAAATCTGTGACTGACAAACTGGAAAGATATTATTGTTTTAAAGTTGGAGGGATACAGGGGGATGGAGGGGTGGTGGTTGTTGTCAGTAGATAAGCGTGTAGATAATCAATTCACGCCGGGTTGAGCGGTTTCTCACGGAAGACATGGCATACAGAGGATGCAAAGTGAGGCTGGTGAGGCAGGTAGACAGGCGGGCGGTGCTGTGCTG
>NW_019525403.1:768980-783980 GCF_002814215.2 Seriola lalandi dorsalis | reverse complement strand
CCCTATCGCGTTTAGCTCAGCAGTGAGAGCCGCCCCGCCATGAGAAACACTCCCCTGATTGGACCCTGCCTGCTCCAATGCCCCTGTAAAACAAATAAAACTAGCCCTTATTTTGTCTCTTTTCCTGCACAAGAGTGAAAATTGTTCAACATGCAAATTGGAGTTGAGAAAAATTAGGGAAGTTATGAGGAAAGCTCATGTCATTTATCCCTTTCTCATACTACTCTTTAGAAGGTAGTGTGAGCTGCAGTTTTGTCCTTTAACGGACTGATGCTTCTTTATGAAATGCGGAACTGGTTTGGAGAAGTAATTTATATTTTTTATATCCATATTTTGACAATATTGCTTTTTTACTTCATTCAAATCTTTTTGCACATGCAGATCTGTTGACTTTATCAGTCCCAGCTTGCAATGCAATGGGACAGTTTGCAAAGGGTAATAAAGACAGGATGAAAATCCGCACTTCCAAGTCTGAGGCCATGGTGAAGCCAGAACTGAGCTCTGAAAGTCACAAACTCTGGGCAGTTACAATAAACACTTGAAAGAAACAGAAGCAGACACATGAAGGGGTTTTCTTTGCATTGTGACTGGGTTCACCCTTGGGGACAGGGTGAAGACCATGGACATCTCCAAGGACCTTGGAGGAGAATTTCTGGCCAGTTGTCCTGCTGAGGTGTCTCATTAGGATGCCTCCTAAACACACAATCTGTGAAAAAACGTATTCTGGACATGTCCGACTGGGAGGAGACTGAAAACATACTGGAGGGATTATATATCCCATTTGTCTTTGGACTACCTCAGGATCCCCCAGAGGGAACTAGTAGACACGCCTGTGGAGAAATATATCTTGGCTGCTGCCACTGCAACTTGGACTTGGAGAAGTGTCACAGACAGGATGGATGGATAGATCATGACCAGAATTCGGTCTTTGCTGTTGAGGTTACTCTGGAAAACTATTTTTGACTCCACCCACTGACATTAAACTAAACCAACAAGATTTTTTAACTGAGCAACACAGTAACTTAAAAGTACAAACACTAAGTGTTCATTTATGGCTTGATTTAAGAATGAACTAATGTAGCTCCCTGTGCACATTCTAGTACTTTTTAACTTTTGGCTCTATAATGAGATACTGACTCCCTGTCTAGTCTTATCAGCTTTTGTTTCCTAGGTGGTAAATGTGCTGTGATTGTACATGTTTTATTGCATGCCTTAAACCTCTCTGCAAACGAAATTTGATTTGATCTTTTCTCTCAGAATAAAACACCAAAGGTGCTTTTTTTTCTCTCCTTGAACTTTGATTTGTTTTTCTTCTTGTTTCTTAAAGATTAAGATGGATATGCAGTCTGTGTTGCTTGTATCACCAAAGAAAAACCCAAAAAGATTATATTTCTCAGATGTGGGTGAATTGTAAAAATCACCACGCTCTGTAAAAGCACCACTAAGGGTCTGAAAAAGCCTGAGTACACAATATATTCCTTTTCAAAGCACCCGCTGCAGTAGTTTGTGTTTGACACTGATCAAGCATAATCATCAGGCGATCAGGGCTTGTGTGCATGTGTGTGTATATGTATGAACAGCACACACTGACACACACACACACACAAAGAGCATCTCCCCCTCTATCTTTCCAGTGCAAGTAGAGCTAACCACTCCAGGGAGCTGGAGACTCAATTAACGACATATATACAGCACTTGCAAGATGTCAGAAAGAAAGAAACACACAACTGCAAATATGCACATCTATACTGTATGTCTGTGTGTGTGTGTGTGTGTGTGTGTGTTTGTGTGTCTCTGTGTCTGTGTGTCTCTGTGTCTGTCTGTCTGTGTGTGTGTGTGTGTGTGTGTGTGTGTGTGTGTGTGTGTGTGTGTGTGTGTGTGTATGTGTGTGTGTGCAGCTCTTGTAGTGGTATGTATATAGTGCATTATGTAGGTAAAGGCAGGCCTCTGGGAAATACAGTATTCTTCTGCATTCTTGCAGCCTTAACGTATCTAATGCACAGTAACAGTAACCTGTAACCTGTTTTGAACCAAATACTGTTTACTTAAATTAAATTCAATGCAAACTCCACTGCAGCTTATTAAAAAGGAAAAAAATGGTAGTACTTGTGAGTAAATACGCAAGAAAGTAATTTGTAATAAATATGGCCTTCTCGTGTTAAGCAAAGCTCAGAGAAGCTTCTAGTTATATGAAAGTGAGAAGAAAATTGAGCAGAAAATGCAGATGAGCTGCTGATTATGCACTACAGAGTAGACAAAAAAAGAGAATGACAGCTGTGTATGTGGTGGAAATGGTCTGCTGTAACTAGGATATTTTCTTCCTGATTTTCTAACCCATTTTTTTGCTGGAGGAATATTTCCTTATCTGAACTGAGGGTCTCGTGATAGAGGTGTAGATTTTAAAGTTCTTTGAGGAAAATTTGAGATTTGTGATTTTGGGCCATACGAATAAAACTGACATGACTTGACAAATAAGATCCATGTCTACTGAGTCTTTGTACTTCTGTTCACATACTGTACTCTTACCTTTACAGCAACTTGAACAGCAGAAAGGCCTGTAGACTGGGGGCTGTAAGAGAGGGACAACAAGGGGCTTAATAACCTCATTATACAACAGAAAGTAAAATTCTTATATTCAGTCTAAGCTTTCAGCAGCTTTTAATGTTATGGGAGGAAACATTATACACCCATTTATCTACCTATCATTTATGAGCCAGTCATTAAGTTCTTCATTCAGTACATACAAAATATCAAAGGATCCAGTTCTAGCCTAGTTTTTTAAAGTTAAGTGCCTGTCCTTTTGTCGCTCAAATAAGAATTTTAATGAATTTCGAGTTTCTTAATGTTTTCTTTCTGTTAGAGAAGGTATTCCCTTCTTCTAAAACATTCACATCTCTTTTTGGAAGTGAACTCTTCATTTCACACCTCTGTGGTCTTCCACACACCAAGGCCTCACCTCCTCACTCTGTCTTCCCGGCTTAGGCATGGTCGGCTGCAGCTGAGGGGTCGACACTTGGAAAAAGACGGTGGCTGGTCACAGATCCCACGGTCAAAGGTCATTCCTGTTCTCCTGGCAAAAGGTGGGAGGACGAGAGCACGGGTGAGTGGTGCTGAAATCTCATTTAAGAGATTGACCGCCGGGGGCCAGCGCGAGTTGGTCCGGTGCTCGGATATGTCGTCACCAGGGATGATGTATAGGTTTGGGCTGAGAAAGGAGCCCCAACACAACACACACATCCATGGAGGCGCACACCTAGGTCGACAGGCACTGATGCACAGAGCTTCTGAGCATGTCAGTGTGGTAACACATCTTTCATCAGATAAAATGAAACTTTAAATGAGCTTCTTGTGGAAACTGGGACATTACAACAGCAAATAATAACATAGCAGCACAAAGAAAACAAGGATATAGATAAAACTAAGGACAGGGTAAAAATCATACACAACAGATAATTTCAAAATAGAACAGGTTAAGTAGAAGTGTATGGGTCACAGATGAAAATGTGAGAACTGCAGTAAAGCAGCAGCAGCTTATCCTCAGCTGATTCAGTAGGGTGAGGGAAAATACATAAATTCATATATATAACAGAACTTTGCTGTAATATACTACATATAACAGTGATTCAATCTACAGTATATGTTATAGATGGAAGCATTAATATTTGCAGTTCTAAACACCTGCAGTTAGATATTATCCCATTTAAGTTGAATTAGTCACCTGTGTTAGTTAATGCCTCTAAGTAATTATAAATGAAGCATTTAAATTCCTTAAAATACCATTAATCTACACCACATCCTCATGTTTAAAAAAACAGTATATCTGAGACACTTTGCAGTAAAGCGAAACACAAAGAACTAGAAAGAAGAAAGGTTTAAGATTAATGAGTCCATGTTCATCGCTGTTGTAAAATTACTGTTGTTGAGAAAAAAACATTTGTTTAGGTTTTACTTTGAATTTGTTTCTTTCTGTTGGTGTAAAATTTCACGCAACAAAACATAAGTAGAAATCTAAGAAATCTTAGAATCTAATTTAATTCTAAAAAATAATTTATACATTGTACCATATTAGCACTGAGATTTCACTCTCTGTCGCTGCCCCACTGCGTTTTTACATTAAAACAATCTTCATTAGTGCAGCTTCAATCTTAATCTAACACACTGCACATTGTGGACAAGCAACATTTTAAGATTGGTTGACATTGATGAGTTTCAGGTGGCAGGCTAGATAAGCTCATTGTGTTACTTTTCTTTTTTTCATGCCTGTTCTAGGTTGATCGTCAAGAGGAATCAAGGCATAGAGTGAGTGGAGGGAAATGTGTGTGTGTGTGTGTGTCTCTGGTACTTTGTCTTCGTAAGGACTGAATTTGTGTGAGTGAATACATTTTTAAAAATTGAGGACATTTCAGTTTAACACTTTTTTTCAGTGTTAAGATTCAAATTAGGTTTAAGTTAGGCATTTTTCTCACCTTTGATTTTTTCACTGTTTCTGTCTCACTCTCTGGCCTCAAGTTTTTCTGTTAGTCTCTGCATCAGGGGCACCACATCGCCCTGCACATGTTATTTGTGTTATTTTCTTGAATTATTGCGAGCAGTATGGGTGTTGCAGCGAACAGAAGGGAACAAAGACAGTGAAATCAACCCCTCATTGATCTCCGTATTGAGAACATCTGCCTCTGAACCTGAGGGGGGTTGGGAGACAGAGAGGAGTTGTGGGAAGTTGCATGCATACCAAGCAGCAGGGGCTCAGTCAGGTATATACCAATTTAATTTAATGTATTTAATTGAGAGTAAACATTATTTATATAGCGTTTTTAAATAGGAAAGAGAAGATAAAAAATGTGTTAAAACCACACAAGTTTTAAGGCTCTAATTTGAGCAGAAAGGGAAAACTTAAGATTATTATTATATTCAGGAAACCTTTGTCTATCATCACTACTTTGAATGTGCAGTATATTTTATTTCAAGCTCCATTCAGTTATTTGACTACTTTTTCTCATGTATAACTGGCTTATCGATCATCTTATTCCAGTTATTACAGTGCGTTTCGCATTTGATAGTAAACAAATGTGTAAGCAAAAAATATCTACAGTACAAGTCCAATGCTGCCAGCAAGCTCCCACAATAGACAGAGAACTTCTTCAATCTGTCATTTCAACAATTATACATTAAAAAAACACAATAAGGGAGTTGGAGTGATCCAGCTCTGCACCCACAGGAGCAGGAAATGGAATTCAATGCATCCACAACAAAGACTGGGCTTTGACTATGAAGGGCATTAACCACAGCAGATTTCATGGCCAAAATTCATGAACCGCTTGGCTAGCTAGTTGTATCCAAGCAACAATGTCACATCCCCATTTTTAGAGGCTCTCATATGTTATTCTGGGAAATGTAGGATAACTAACTGAAGTACAATTAGATGAAGCAGTTTAACGGAACATGGGCTCACCAGAAATGTAAGTTCAGTTCACTTAATCACAGAATAACTCCTGGAATGCATTGAAATCACAGATTGATGATATCTAGGAGTGTAACAGTATCCAAGGGGAGGGTTTCCTTTTAACTGCCAGCTGCTGGAGTTTTGCGGTGCAGCTGTTATTAAATAAATGTCCCATCTTAAGCTCCGTATCATGATGGCGTGGAGATCAAACGTAGGGGGCCCATTTGAAACCTGCCTTAATTATAATAGGAGGAGAGCTGAAGTTCAAATATTTATCAAATTGTAATCCTGACGCTGTATCCGTTTCATGCAAGACCAAGGCTCTGATGGACCTGACAGTTTTCCCTTACGTCCAGGCGCTGGATGTGAGCACGTGCTGCCTGAGCATGGCCACATGTGGGGCTGATTACGAGGGGCTGAGTGTTTACGGCGGACCCAGATGTTGGGTGTTTAACATGGCACGGGCCGAGCAGCGAGTTTTGACAGCTCGTGGTTCAGCTCGACCTACACTTTGGTTGTTGGACCGCTGAGACAAAATGTCAAACATGCAGATAAGGGCCAAGTAAATGTGATTACAGCAATTCAGCTCCTCCACTGCCCAGCCAATCTGTCCAACGTCGGTCAACACCTCCCCTGTGTTTGGAGGGAAAGGTCCAAGGCTGCAGGGCTTCCTGAAAACCACCCACTGGTTAAAGTAAAATGGATGGATGTATGAATAGATAAATAGATGACTAACACTGAAAGAAGGAAAAGAAGGAGGGATGAGGACTCATACAAAGTTGACAAGCCTTTTGTGAATTAGTAGGTGAATGAAAGAAGGGAAGAACAAGTCTGTTAGGAGGAAAGGAAGGAAGGAAGGATAAAAGAAAACATTAATGGACAGAATATAAAACAAGCATTTGCTGATGGGAAACAAAAGAAGGGAAGGTGAGTCATTAGCTTTTGAATGAAGAAATAAATGAATGACAGGGTGATTTATTGAATGACTACATGGATGAATGATCTGGCAGAAGGAAGGAAGCAGGGAGGGATGAAGGGAAGGAAGGATAGCAGGAAAATAAAAGATCAATAATCTGCTGACAGTGAGGAAGGACGAAAGGAAGGAAGGAAGGAAGGAAGGAAGGAAGGAAGGAAGGAAGGCAGGAAGGAAGGAAGGAAATTAACCTGCCTACAAATGAGCGTACCAATTGAATAAATGGATAGTTGTATTTTTGGCAAAAGGGAGGTTGATTGGAAACCAATTATTGGCTCTTAAACAGCTCAAAACAAATTGTTCTTGAATGGAACTTAAATTGTCTTATTTATATATACATACATATCCCCTAATCATGAGAGGGAATTAAATTGTCAACCTGACCTTTGCTCTATGAGCTCCAGAAGAGTCCTTTGTGTGTTTATCAAGGTAAGTTAAAAATAAAAAGCAGATAACCCTGAGTATCTGCAAGCTCGAGGGCAATCACACATTTCAGAATATGCTGCTGTCAATTTAATATTCCTGGCCTGCAGGGCAGTGAGAGATCAGGTGACCGGCTTATAAATAGGCCATCCGCCATCAGTTCATCTCAGCCGACTCCTTGACAGCATCAGAGTGACTGAGGACTGACTCTGATGTCACTCGAAATCAGGACAGCTGTCGCTGAGGGACCTCCAAGTCGGCGGTGAGCCTCGGTGTGTCCCCGAGACACGGACGGGGAAGATGAGGTTTACATCTGTTTTCTCTGAAGTGATGAGGGTTGCGGGGATCGCACCGGGGAGGGTCAGACGGGCCAGCAAGGTCCAGAGGTGAATTGAGAGAGGCAAAAATGTAAAGATTTACAGCACGCCGATGGACTGCAGTGTGATTTGGCAGCAGTTTCACAGATGCTGCTCAAGGCGGTGCATACCTGAACAGATGTAACTGTCAAACTCAAATATACATGAATATTTCCGGAGGGTAAATAAACACAAACTCCATATAAATCACCAGGAAAACAAAAACGCTTCAGATCTATCTGGAATTTTAGCAAAAAGGTAAACAACTAGTTTCCTTTTAATTAATTATTAACTGTCTTTAAAAAGGTATATTTGATTAAAAACACGTTCAGAGTGACAGCCTGGGGAAAAATTTGTGGGAAGAGGGAGACATACACCATTACAGTTGGGAGGATACCTAGTAATAGATCTGTTTACCCTGCTTGATTCAAAGTAAATACTTGTACTATACTTGAGTTATTTGGGAAATGTTCTGATGTGGGATACCATTCAAATTTTTGCTAAGAAAGTCAAGGAATCCAATGTTTTCCCCTGAGATTATTATTTTCAAGGTGGATAAGCCTCTAAAACAGCATTAAGATCATTGTGGGACAGTAAAATTCTCCAATAAAAGCCACACTATTGAAATTTATTTAACAGCTCCTTGATGCAGGCTTCATTGCAGATTTTACAGACTGAACCCCAGGAAGGTTAGATCCTCACCACAACATACTGGAAAAAGTTTAAATATGGCTTATTAATAACTCACATTTTCATTCAATTTACATGTTACTCAATCACTGTTCAATACAGATATCCCTAGCTGAGGGCTGGGTGCACATACTGCTGTAAATATTATAAAGCAGAGTAATGCAACGAGTTCAAGCAATCCTTGAAGTTGCACTTATATAAATAAGCATTAAATAGCTTATTCCATAAAA
Organism: Seriola lalandi dorsalis; assembly: GCF_002814215.2. Lineage (NCBI taxonomy): Eukaryota > Metazoa > Chordata > Actinopteri > Carangiformes > Carangidae > Seriola > Seriola lalandi. Next base: position 775,868 of record NW_019525403.1, on the reverse strand, counting down.
ATAACAAAACCAAGTTATGGTGCGATTTCATATGAATACTATGGTATTCATGAAGTTCTCTTTTCAGCTGTCCAGCTCTCTGCCAAGATATTCAGTGATCGTCAGCATCAGCTTCTACAAACAGTTTCTCTGTTTTTAGCAGAGCACAAACAGAGAAGGGTTAGACGAGCAGGTGCACCTGCTGTCCACCAAATTACTGAGCCAACGTGCAACAGCTTAACTGGTAATTTGGGACAACAGCAGCCATTTCTACTGCGGTTTCACTCACTCAGCAGGTCTGTTTTACTAGTAGCACAATGACTTAAAATACCGAGTGCCTAAATATCACAAACAACTCTAATGTTTCTTTTGTAAAGGCAGGCTTCAGTGAATGTTAGATTTTCCTGTCTTATTTCCTTCCAGCTTGGCTTATAAAATTCTTAGTGCTTTCTCCATTATGCCATTCTCCTGGAATCCCTGGGAAATTCAGCGCACCCCTTATAATTACTGCACCAACTGCCGGCTGACAAGGCTCATTTGCCTTCGCTGGAAGAGGTTGTCTCTTTCCTTAGGTACCTCTGTTGAGCTGATGCCCTCCCATTGTCACTACAAATTCCCATCTTTACCTACGCAGCCGGTGGCGCCTTCAAATATGGATACACGGCCTGCTTAAGGAGAGCGCTGTCAAGATAAACAGGCATAGAGATGCTCAGAGGGGTTAGATTTCCAGGCAGATTTCTTGTGTTTGAATTAATACTGCACGAGCAACCATGGATGAAAAAAAATACAAGATTTGCTTTGTAGGCCTGTTTCCTATAGAAATAACTTACAGAGAAACAAATGTGACATTGAGGGGAAATGTTGTTGATGAGTACACTCTGTGGAAAACATTTGAGTCCACATGTTCAAGGAGCTCTCTGGTGGAAGTTAATACTCGCAGTATGGGATATGATTTAGGTAGATTTACATCTGCCCCATTCATTACGGTCATATTTCATATCTTAATGTACAATCCATGATCCATCCAGATTTAAACAAAAGGGCATCCACAGCACAAAAATACAAAAAACATGGTTGGAATATCATCGGGACAAATACCTGATAACAATTCATACATTTAAGTTCATTCAATTTATAAATGTATTTTCATGATGGGAAATATTTGTATATATTATAACATCTATAAACACATCAATGAAACTGGCGATATTTCTATTTATGACCAGTTGACAAAAACTCAAATTTCACAGATTCTATAATGAAAAACAAAATGGTTTTGGTGTCATAACAGAAGAGACAGAGGGGAAGCACACCCTTGGCCATTAGACCACCATGTGATGTTCAGTTGGAATTATGACCTAAAACATCATGCGCTCAATATTAATGCAGTATGGTTCAAGTGCTTTCCAATCTGTTTGTGCTGTTGGCATGTCATAGCATGTTATGGTCACCTGGGATGGGCACTCAGCTGATAGCTCATACATTACCTACGAGGATACCGGCTGCACACACACATGACATGTCATGGGTATCAGAGGAGAAAGCAAACCTTTTTTGATTTGTTGTTGTTTTGTGTTTGTTTGTTTCTTTAAAATAAGGTCAACTGTTGAAGAACAGTAATCAATACTTCAGGCAGCCACACGTGAAAAGATTCAGGCTAAGAGCCAGGCTAAACAGCATCCAAACAAGAAGTTTATCAAAATAAAGTTAAATTTTTAGTGAGAGATTTCTGTGCTCTGAGGACAAGATGTATAATTCAAGACGTTTGTCGTAGAAAATCCTTGCCAAAAAAAGACTCCAAGAAGAACTTAATGACTGGTTTCTAAGGATTTTTTTTTTTTTTTTTACTTTTTATTGCATGTGAGCATTCGTTGGCTTTTTGCAACTCTAAAATCAACAAATAAACATTTAGGTACCTAGGTTTTGGATTGAGTGACAATTTCATGCAGCTGATAGTTAACTTTGCTATAATGGGTTGTTGTTCCCATGCTCCTCATTTCACATGACAGATGGCTCAAAAAGACAGGTAGCTGGTATGAATACAACATCAGAATATGTAATGTCTTTGTTAAGTCCTCCAGCCCATCCCTATTGTCTCCATTCCCCCCAAATCACAAAAAAAAAAAAAAAATAGAGGATGTCTTTCTGTCCAAACGTCTCCTCTGTTAACGTTGGCTCCGTCTGTCTCGGCAAAGTGAGCACATGGTTCATGCATAAATCAGCAGCACGGTGATCCCAGGTTGTCCCCTGATGCGCCGCCTCCGGTGATCTGGCTGTGCCATTATGCTGGCGCAGTGAGCCAGTCACCGCTAAACAAATATGAAACCGCGCCACTTTGTGTCACAAATTTTTACATTCAACAGAGGTCACGTGAAAGCAAGGGAACCTTTTTCACCCATCTGTGAGCTAAAACGTTAAAAAGGTGGGAGAGCCTCACGGGAAGGGAGCAGAGAAAGAAAGAGAAAGTGAGGATGTAAGCCATTACAGCTGTACACATCACACAGCTATCTAAGATGTATGATCCCTGTGGTCATTTCAAATATTTACACTCTTACCTGTGTTTCCCAAACGCAATTGCCCAAGATGTGACTTCAATCTATAAAATATGATGCTTTTGACAAGAGCAAGGGGACAAAATGGGGTTGTCACATGATGTAGTGGCAGCCAAGGTCATGCATTCATGCATCCACCTTGCAATCATCCTGCACTGTCAGTGCAGATGGTTCTCCACAAAGACAGAACCACATTACAAAAGATTAATCCAAAACTTTATCTAACTACTCAACAGGTCATCGCTTTAAACTTTTAACAGCTAAAACAACAACAGATTCTTTCCTATTTTGTTTGTGAATATTTAAAACATGCAGCAGGATCTCTGCACACACTCTGCACACAGGACTAAGTAGGTTTTCTGCACAGATCACATCTGTACTGGTAAATCAGAAACTGGGTCAACTTTGAACTTGAGTCGGTGATCGCCGTAAGGCAAACAAACACCAATATAAAGAAGAATATATGAATATGTTTTCAAGAGAATAATTTGTTTAGTTTCTTTAGACCTTATTTGACTTACCCTATATCAGTCTGACACTACATAAATATAAAATATGAAGTCAGATTATAAATTATTTATCATCACCATGAAACTGCTCTGGGAAACATATTTACATACTTGCAAAAATGCATCCGTCTCATAAGCATAAAACAGAAAAGTGTACCCAACAATGAGATAATGGAGACTGTCCCTGTCCAGCACAGATTAAATTCTGGTATCACTGTGGTCACTTTAAGGAAATCTCTGCCAAGGAAGTTATGAAATGAACCCTAAAACCCTAAATCTTCTCTTTTGATGACAAAAATAATGACAAAGTTTTTATAATTGTGTTATACAATATGATCTATATATGGAATGCAGCGCATAATACTCCAAAGACAAAATACCAGTTTGCATTACAAACATAATCAGACTTTCAGACCTCCACGTCTATAGCACCACTCATTAATTACTAACAAAGCATTTGTAATTCTAACCTACAAGAAAAAATCTAAGCAAAGCCCAAATATATCCATCTTAACTTCTTTTTAAGTTAAGCTGAGCTGAGTAACAACTTACACAAGAAAATTACTGTAGTATGAACTTGGGACTCCCTTTTTCCCGCATATTAGAGTGTTTACACCATCCATTTTCCTCCTGAATATTTTCTAATCTACTAACCATCCTTAAATGTACAAGAAAATATCCAAATACATTTGGCTTGTTTTCTTCTTTCTTTAAGCTTTGTCTACTTTGGTGTACTGTATAAAAGGCTTAGAGTCACTAGGCTGGTAAACGTCAGCATGTTTACTGACGTCATTATATATTTGAGCGTTACAGAAACTGTGATTTTCTGTTATTATACTCTGTATAAATGCAGTGATGTACACAAGAAAAAAGTTGATGGAAAATTAAAGTTGTTAAAACAAAAACTCTGGGGTACTGATGAGAAAGAAGCTATGTAGACATTAAAAACTGTAAGTGCTGCCGTAGCAGACTTGCTGTAAATGAAGAGATTTGCTATGCAAAATATTACATTAATGCATCAACACAGCCACTAAAGTTAGAAAATCAGAGAACCAGCCTGCAGCTGGTTGATGCTTGTTTGACTTCTACCATAATGACTGTACACAGGATTTTTCTTATGCAGGATTTTTGGTGCTGTGGAGGTACTAAGTCATCTAAAGCATTATACTAAACATGAGCACGCCAACCAGACAGCATACAGTGCCCAGCCTGTCCCAGGAAGAGAGACACATCATCATTGTTTGATCCCGGCACAAAGCAGGTCAGCCAAGTTGTGATTGAGGCATCTAGAGGGGCTGACGAGGCCTTTGCTCTTGTGTATTTCCCCGTTGGGAAATCCAGGAGCTGATGAATGTAGAATTGGTTCCAAGCGTGTCTAGTGATTATTTAGACCTGAACCTGTCTTCTAATAAGCATTCTACATCACGCCTCGGTCGGCAGAAAATTCCGTTTACTGCATCTCGACATCGGCTGTTAATTGGTTTATTTTCTCCAGCAGATGAAACTTCTTTTACAGAGAGGCAAGAAAATGAGCAAGAGGAGAGTCGATGGTGAAGGGCTGGAGTGAGGGACTGAGGGAGGTGGGAAAAGTCACTTTTGATGATATTACATTTTTTAATTATTTCTGTAAATACAGGAAGCTGGGGCTCCAGAGCAACCCTGTCAGTCGATTTTTCATTTCACGTGCGGTTGTAAGGTGTCTTGGTCCAGCTGGCCGTTGAGCTGAGTAGCTGACATTCTACCGGCAGCGATGGGGGAATAACGCTCCCCTACAACACACGCACATATCCACACACCCCTCTTCTTTCATCTTGTTAATGGACATTCCTCCACAAACGTCGGCGAGTCTACCTGACTGCAATCCTTTAAAGTTTAATTCACTCTACATTTAGCCCTGGTCATAAATACCATATTAGGTAGCGGCAGCATGTTTTATGTGCTCCCTATGGTCGTGCTTTTGTTTTAATGAAGCCATTTGCAACTTATGAGTAAAAAAAAAGGAGAGAAAGTCGCATATTAGATGGGATAGATCAGTCAAATCTATTCCCACATAGTGTTTTATACATGGGCTGGAATAAAATGAGGCTGGTGCCAATCCACCGGCAGAGAGGGAGTACTGTATTTTGACATCTTTTTTCAATTCTTGCTGATTTAAGGAGGGCTCTTATCGTGGAGTGACTGGTGGTTTACTGCAAATCACTGACTTAATCACATTATTCACATGCTGCAATAAATTTCAAGGAATTGGACTTAGTGACGTTGGTGTGCTTACATTAAATAACACGGTGGTATGTGCCACTTGCTGGACATGGATACTATCTTCCAAAGAGTGCACACTACATGTTTGGATTGAGTGGGCCCAATGGGAATAGAGCTCCCAACCTTGGACTTATTAGTGCCTGGCTCTCCCTAATTAACCTGCTATATGACCTCACCTATTGAGATGGTACAACTGCTGCTTGGACTTTAAACTAGAAGTCCAGTTTGCCTCAAAACAGACTTTTCTGCTCATTTGGTTGAAGGGGTTGATTACGTCTGGTTTGATTTCACAGGATGAAATAAACAAGTAAGACATGCATTCAAATAACCTGCAAAAATAAAATGAAAGGCACTGACTAGTGCAAGTGATGTTGAATCAAATACAACAAACAACTTCAGCCTGGATAAAAAAAGATGTAATTGTAATTGGTCTGAAAAAAACATACTAACTAAACAAATAATCTCTCGTACTTGATGTCAATTTAAAGGCTTCTGGACATAAATAATATCCAGATAGACCCTGGACTCATTGGTTTTATCCTATTAATCCATGCGTATAGCAGCGTAGGAAAAAAAAATGCACTGTAGATTGACTTTATATTATAATGATGTAGTTGCCAACACCTGTGTAGTTTTCACAAACTAGACAAGGTAGATCAGATAAATACCTTAAATAGCAGCACCTATAACACTAATTGCAGTATTTAAATTGACAGCCAAGCAACACCTTGTGATCTTGTGATCACAGAAAATTCACCTCCCCAGTTGATTTTACAGCTACTGAGGATAATTAACATGTAAGCACCATGTAATTCTGAATAAAAATACCTGGAGGATGCGAGTGGGGTCCACTTTCTACATCAATAAACACTTAAAGACAAGTAAGAACATTTCTCCCCCCACTGCATTTCATTAATTGTTCTCTTTTGTAATTCTTGTTGAATGCAGTAACTCTACTGTACCATCTCTCCTACTGATGTTGTAGCATGCTGTGTCATTTTCTGTTATGAAACATACCACTGTGTCTGTGTATCAGTGTCACCATGACAAATGCCTTACATTTGTTTGTACAGATGTTGCGTGCTGGTAAAAATGTATGAATTTTTTTGTGATGGAGGTGAAAGGAAAATGACACAAAACTGTTGAGTGAGTTGAAAAGTTTTTTTTTTTTCCTTCTTTGTCTTTCTGTCACACGGAATGAGTCTTATCATGACAAGCATACAGTCTTTTCAGTTTCAGATCTACACATCTTGAGGGGGGTTTCTCATTATGAATGCTAAAGACGGCAATAACAAATGCAAATTTATGGACCAGTTAAGTGTCACCTCACTTTAAACGTAAGGAAGCCGTCCAAAATGTTCCCCCTCTCCCTTTATTCAGAGTGAGTCTCGCATCAAAGTTATCGGGTGGAGCTTTGAACGCTGGGATGTCACATCTTTTGTTTCCTCTAATATCCCTGGAAAATCTGGTTAAAATTGGAAGATACAGCAACGAGCCCTGTTTCTCTGCCGGTTGCACAGATTCCACACTGTTTTCACAGCTGTCTCACTCGCAGGACGCGGCTGAAGTAGGGGGAGGATGGTGGTGGG
>NW_019525403.1:729471-768960 GCF_002814215.2 Seriola lalandi dorsalis | reverse complement strand
GGGTGTGGGGGGAATGGGGGGAATGGGGGGATCGAGCTGCTGCGATCAACTCATGTGTAAAGATGAGAAATGAGAAGCAAAGGAGATAAACCAATACAATGAGCGTTTGACACAAGCAGCAACAGAGAGAAGAACTGTTTGAAAAGCAAAGCTATAGCATCAAGTATTATCTGTCAAGAACTCTGCAGTGCTGCTAAAGTCAGATCTGGCAAAGTTTAGATTTTCTCCACAGCTTTCCTTGAACCAAATTATGACATAACAGACAATAAAATAAAGAATCTATTTTTATCTACATATCAGAAGCTTCTCTCCATAAAGATACAGGATGTGACCAGAGGTTACAAACTCAAGTTCAAACAACTTTTGTCCAACATTGCCAAGCAGCTCAAATCATTATTAGTGACTCCATTCACATCTGAACGGTTATTGTTGTGCACGCTATCATGCAACTGGATGGCAGCTGCTCACAGGTAATGTCCCACTCATGCCGTAGTTATTAGGCCTCTGGTCAACAGCCAAACACAGCAGCTGTCCGTCCAACACCAACCTATAAACACCCCCACCAGCCCCTGTTCATAAACAATAATATGCAGGGAAATGGGGTGGCCAATGTCAGACGTGGCCAGACGAACACGTCGAAGGTCACTGTCGCTACCCTGCCGCTTCCCTTGAATAACTGTCTCTCTGGTGGAAAAATGAAAGAGCATGATTCGGCAAGCAGGGTTCTGCTTTTACAAACAAAAGATGTGATCTCATTGGCTGGATTCAACCTTAGTGGGCAGAGCCATGAATAACTCATAAAGGGAATTTAGATAAATATATCAGACACAAAACTGTTAATGACTTTTTTTTCTTGATTCTTCATCATAGAAGTCATGATGTTAGTCACTGCTATGTAGCAAGATGTTTTACGCATGTAAACAATAAAACAATGTCTACTGAGTTTGATAGTATGTTATATGATGATATGTATCAGTATCTAGAAATATGTTTATTAATGTCATGACAGTGATTTCAACCCTTTCCCCCAGCCGCACTCTAAACCCAAGCTCACATCAGCAGGGTTGTTTTCTCAGACTTGATAAGCTCCTCCAGAGGCACAGACCACATTATGCAACTGTTGTCCAGGCTGAGTGACACGCCAAGTGAAACTGATCTTAATGTGGAAAATTGGTAATTACCCCTCTCTCATGGACACAAAGTTTTTTGTTTTTTCTCCTAAATGTGCCTTTAGGTGAAGCCCAGTCAACCTCCTAAACCGGGTTGATGACAAATGTTTTGAAAATATTGGTCCTTTGCTTTTTTTCTATTAATCCTGAAGCAACTTCCTCTCCGTCACTGAATGTGGTGAATGTATGTAATGTTAACTTCAATTTTATTATTGCACGAGAGGAAATTTGGTTTGCATGCATGAATAAACACATTGGTCACAGGCATACACTGACAACTATGACCAATAAATGTTGACATATATAAACCTTTACAGTGACTATTACAACCACATCTTATGAGCTGTATGCCGTCATGTAGCTGATTATTTTCCATTTTTCTGATTTCCTCCTGGCTAATGCACCTTGGAAGAGCTTCACAGATTTCTTTTTTGCCTTTTGTCGCATGAGGTAAGCGCTCCATGTGACAAAATACTTTTTTTGCCTTGAATAATCCAGGGACATGGGCCTAACATGATCTGACATTTGAATCGGGCATCGCAGGTTTCTGTTAATAAATGATTCACGCTGCCAGCCCAGGAGACCTGGAGTTAATGCCATCTTAGTGGCAGCAATCTAAAACTTTGACTCAGATCCAGCTCTGTCCTCCAGGGGATGGACAAATGGACATGGCCAACGTCTCTCCAGTGACCCTGGTCTCCATTATCGACCCCAGAAAAAGTAAAAATACAGAAAGGGGAGACCGTAATGATCCCGTGTCAGAATGCAAAGTGCCGCATAGCTGCTTTTATGTGTGTGTTTTCCCCCTTCGCAGAGAGGAGGAAGTTGTGATTCTTTTAACTGCCACACAGATTTAGGTGCACTAACAGCATCCGAAGGTCCCTCAGAGAGGCCTAATGTGAATTTAATGACCTGACGCTGGGCGAATGACAAGTACGCAAGGTGAAGGTGACAACCTTTTCTTTCCATCTATATGATTTTTTTTCCCCGCTCCGACTCCCTCACCCCTCCCCAGGTCTTGTTTTCTGAAAGCCATGGTGATGTTACATCTATTACACCACTGTGCATTGCTGGCAGTCTCTGCTGTGAATTTCAAGAACAGTGAAAGCTGCCTTCAAATCTTCATGCTTTCTGCATTATGCAAAAAAAAAAAAACTTCCTCCTTCTTTTGTTCAAAGTGACATTTGCTTTAAGACAATCTCCCAGAACATTTCAAGATTGTGGAGGAGTAGGTTGTAGCCAGAGACATATCTTTCTAAGTTTCATCCCCAAAAGAACGTAACTGTACTATATGTCACCATCCAGCCAACACAAGACACTGTACATCAGAGTTTTAATTATGCAAACATTCCTCAGAGGCAGAGCGTCTCTGCAGGCTGAAATTATCTCATTGGTTGACTTAAACCTCAGTGAGCATAGCCAAAGAAGCAAAGTTTTAGGACATATGAAAGCTCACTGCTAGTTTCAAGCAACCAAGAATGGTGATCAAAATATAACTAGAGAAAAGTTTCAGTGCTTCAACCCTGGCTGAAAGCTGTCTTTTAACACTTACATGCATTTTTGGCTTGTTTGCTTTTCTAAATACATTTTGTACAAAAGTATGTACACACTGTCCACTTTTGGCTACTTCTAGTCTAGGTGTGTTTTGACAATGTGGGCCATTTCACTCCAACAAAGGGAGATCTTAATACTACAGCAGACAGTGATATTTTAGACAATAGCATGTTTCCAACTTTGTGCCAACAGTCTGGTGAAGAGAATTTTCTTTCTCAACAAGGCAACGCCCCTGTGCATAAAAACGGTTCCATGAACACATGGTTTTCCCAGTATGATGTGGAGGAACTTGACTGGACTGAACAGAGCGAGAGACGTCAACCCCATCCAGCAAATAGGTGTAGTGTTCAATGGTTCACATACTTCTGGCCATGTAGTATATCTGTAACTGTTCATTGTCTGGCAACTAAACCATGAGAAACATTTACTGTTAATATGTTGTTTAGGTGACTCAAAGCACCAAGGACAGATCAAAGAAACAAAAAAACTAAACAATCGACCAAATCAATATTTTTACCAAAACTACAATCTTTTGGAAACCATAACCAAATATTTCATCAGACTTCCAACCCAACCTGCTCTGCTCTTTGTGATTATCAAGTCAATACCACAGGGTGCACCTAAAATCTGCACCAGGCTACAATAATTTGCTAATTCAGTGCCATTTCGATGTCAAATAGCTAGAAATTGGGGTTATTTGGTTCTGCAAATTCATTTTAAAGAGATTATTGTAACAAATTTTCCAATCTGTAGCTACATTTAGTCATTATTCAAATTACTAAATGCATTGTCAATAAAATCAGCATAATATATAAGTTGGAACAACGTCTCACAAGAATAAGAACCCCTCCCTGAACATGTTTAGAGAGACAAATCTCCCACAAAGCGCACCGTACAAGCATTACAACCACTAAGTGCATGTTTGGTCATTGAATCTAAGGGTCATCATGATCACATAATGTGCTCCAGAGGCTCCCAGCGGCACAAACACATTTATTTCCAACAAAAACTCTTTTCATACTTCGACAGGAAACCTCGCATTCGCACAACACTTAACCACAACCGGCTCAAATCTGATTAATGCTTAAACCAATTACAGCTTCCCCCAATTAGAGGACATTACCAGGTTAAGAGCTCTAATTTATCTTCCTCAGATTTTTTTCATGAAGTATCTGTGGATGTATGTCAGCAGATTTATTGACATACCTTGGTATGTGGGAGCTCGACAGCCATCCATGACACCCCCCCATGCCCCTCCTTACGAGATGTATATAAAACATGCTAGTGTGATTCTTGGAGCAACACTGTGATCCAAGTTTCTAATTAAGAAACAGAGAACGGCACGTCACGCAGAGACACATCACTCAGCTCCTCAGCCATAATGTTGCCCTGTAATGCCCTCTGTGGTCTCAATTACACTTTCCATGATGTAGAATAACAGCATTACTGCAAAGCAAGACATGCATTCATATACTTGTAATTAAATAAAATCCAAATCAAGATCAGACCCGAGTGATCTTGAGCTACATTCATTTAGACGGATGGAGAAGGGCAGTGACCTGGGTGACTCGTCCAAAGGTCGCTGTCACTGTAAACAGATATTTCAAACCCCAAAGGCAGATTTTGAAATTTAGGACCCACTTAAGGAGGCAAGTTTCATCAGTTCAGAGGTTCCTATTAAAGCTATTCACACGTTTAATCCCTCTGTTTTGTTCTTGTGTCTACACAAACAAAGTCATTCAACAATACACCTCAAAAGTCTTCATGGCCTTTTAAGTAAATTACAGTAAAACAGGACTAAGCCCTTTAGAATGCAAAAAAGGCGGTGGATGTGCAACATATCAACATATAACATATCTCCAGGTGATCACAAATTCCTAAGAGCACCATCCAGTCCCTGAGGTTAAAACTCTCTTGGTAAACTTTCAGATGGTTGATCCAAAAGAACAAAATGCTTCAAAACACAGTGGCAAATAAGTAAAGCAACTGTACATCGCTTTATTTGGAATCTCCATTTCTAACAAAATCTCTACATTAGATTAGATTAGATTAACTTTATTTATCCCACAACTGGGAAATTCATTTACCACAGCAGAAAAATAAACATCTATAGAATAAACATCTATGGAAATATACAACAAAAATATACCAAATATACACTAATAAATATAATATACACAATACACACGATATGTACATGAAAAAGTGCAAGTTTGCACATGGTCAGGAAGAGCAGGAGTTGTTCTGCACATCTTTAGTTTGTCTGCTAAACAAGATACTCCTGAGTACATGTGACGGTTGTTTAATAACACATCTTCACTAACAACAACACAGCCAGACCACTCAGACCAAAAAGAAAAGTCAAGTTGTTGTCAAGCTCTAAGCCAGAGGACAGACAGTCAAAAGCCCCATAATTGTTCTAAGACAGAAGTTGGTCAACAAAACAGACTTCTTAATCAAGCGAAAAGTTTCAGTTTCCCAAACAATGATTTTCTGCTTTTCAGTTTTATATCAATGTAAATTGAATATGAGTGGGTTTAAGGTGTTAGTCAACGAAACAATCAGAAAACATCACACTGTGCCCCAGGCTAATGTGATGATGTTATTATAGCTTAATCGATAATTGACATAATCGTTAGTTGCAGAACTCTAAAGTGACTGTTTTCACTATTTCACACATTTTCACACAAAATGTGTTATTCAGTTAAATAAGCTCCCATAGATTTGAGTACTGCATGATTCACCACCACTAAAGTAGAATCAACATTGCGACCAAGACAACAAATTCCACTATTAAAACAAAATGGAAATTGTCCTTGGTGTCATTCATCAGTCACAGAGCGAGTCACCCAGTTGTGCGTCGCCCTCCCAGTTCCATTTGTAAATCATTTGTGATGTTCCCCAGCAGCAACCACGCAGAGGTCAGGCAGATGGAGAGCCGTCTCTGCCTCCACCCCACCCACCCCCACCCTCCAATGCCATCTACCTGAATGGGCCCCCAGCCCCATGGTTCCTGCCCTGGATTGAGGTTGTGGTGGTGGGGGCAGGGGGGCAGTGTTGTCGTTTGCCCCAGCATGGCGCACTGCTGCTAATGGACTCATGCAGGAGTCCAGGCTAGATTGGTTATTTTGGTCTTAATTCAGCCATTAACATTTCATTAATGCACTGTCCTACTGCTTGCCTGCACCGCGGCCTGCCGTTTGCTGCCTGCTGATGAATGCTGCAGGCTGCAAAACACCACACTCACTCAAGGTGGATGGGAGCCTCTGTATGTATGTGTCAGTGAGTATGCATTTTTCTTAGCTGGTGTTCGTATTCCTTGCACTTTTCTATCATACAGAGTAACATCATATCATACATAACGCTGATCGTAGATGTTGTGTGTAATATTTTAATTTAAGTACTGTAATTATATTAATCTGGACCACTGTAAACAGAGCTCTTGTTACAATAACTAACTGGGATAAAGAGCAGCTGAAACCACAAAGTGTGGCTGGGTGTTTGAGTTCTAACTGTTCTAACTAGAACACTCTTATAATAATGTTTTCATTATAATGCTATATTTAAGTGAGCGTTAAAGAAACCAATATCGGTATATCGCTATATTTTATGTTTCAACATAAACATATTTGATAAGGTCCCTTAAAACTGGTTGATAAAGAGTTGTGAGCACAAAATGTGCTGTGCAGGACATTTTAGAGTTGAAAAAAATCTGTCAGCGCTCTGTGAGAGAGAAATTATGTAGTGGTGACAGTATTTCTAAATTATCCCCTAACATACCTTTGGTATTTAGGTAGTACACATTTTGTGCGTCTGTTTGCAGTTTAATATAAGAGGTTTTGTTCATATCTGCCAGATGTTTCACTGCAACAGTGTTTTCTGGTGTCTTATACATCCAGGTTGGCTGAGTAGTTGTACTGCATGTGCATGACACAATAAAAAACAAACAAACAATATGTGCTGATCTACTGTCTATCTGTGATCAGCTAATATTGGCCGAGAATACCAACTTGCTAGTTTACTGGTGGAGCTGATAGAAGCAATAGACAGTAAAAGGAAGTGAAGCTTAGAAATGTAAACAGTGAAGCTTATTCAGCAGGAAAAATAGAGAAAAATAACCAAACACCTATTGTTGCGGTATTGTGGCTTCAACCCTTGATCCTTTATAATATTATTTACTTTCTTGCTGATCCAGGAATTAGGAGCTTATTCTACACTTGTACTCTTAATGTATGAAATGCATACATACACAGCACAGGAGTATTTGTGTATGCAAATCATTCTCACGCTATCATGCTCAAGGCACTATCATTTGCTAAGGTATTTGCCTGATAATGAACTCAGCATCTATGTGTGTGTGTGTGTATGTGTGTGTGTGTGTGTGTGTGTGTGTGTGTGTGTGTGTGTGTGTGTGTGTGTTTGTCAGTGTGTAAATGCCTGAGCTCAATCCAACAAGTTTAACACAATATTCTAATTAGACATCTATGTTTATTTAATGCGTCCTGAGTAAATTAGTTGTATAAAATTATGACTAATTAAGTGCTGCATTAATAACTGAAGCGTAATGGCACTCTTTCTGCTGCTGCACAAAGACAAGCACACAGGTAATCATCATATCTGTGTTACTCATTAAGCTTTTTGATCATCATGACATGACATATGATAATATATGCTCTAATCTACATAGTGAGGCTGTTGCATATTTTAGATTATATTTGGAAACGTGATGACTAACATCTCCTAACAGCAACACCTAATCTAACCTACTCTGGTAAGCTAACTTGTATGATTCTAAATAAGAATATCTAAGTTACGTAATTATTCTCACTAGGGAACAGTAGCAGGCATATAAATCTTTACTGACCAGATAATGATCATTTTAAAAACTGTTATTGCTATTTTTTTCTTGATCTTTGTAGTTTATTTTTAAATCCATACTCAGTATCTTTTGCACATTATGTTTCAGGAATTATAAGGAAAGACTCTTTTTGCAAAGTAGTGCAACACCCAAAGATCAAAATAATGAACAGAAAATGATGAGAAACGCAATTTTTCTGCAACCAGCAAGTAACATTTGTGATTCAATGACAAAAAGACAGACGACTGGCACAGTCCTACAACACATTTGATATTTCTGGATCAGTGAAGCTGTAGGTAGACTGTTCATCTGTCATTACTTAACAGTGAGTACAGGGGGAAAAAACACCCAAAGTGTAACATGAGTGATGAATATCCGGCTTTATCGGGTATGTGTGTGATATATGAGATTGGTTGATAATCGACACTTAGTTCTGCCATATGGTTGGACCCGCCTGCCAAGGTACAAGGACTCAAAATGTGGAGGTAAGCTCTTGGGGAGGGGAGAACAGCAGATCCCTTCCAAACGAATGGAAGAGAACATGGCTGTGATTTAAAATAATGACCTGAGAGGCTCCCGAATCCTTTTCAAGGACATGTGAGCTGCTTTGTTCCAAAATAAGAGATTTACTATTAAAAAAACACTCCACTCCAGCAAAATGGATGATAGCTCAAATTTATAACAGATTAAGGTACGTTCAAAAAAATAAACAGGGCAAGACAAGTCTGTTATGTAGGCTAAAATAGTTTCTGACAGTTTCCTGTGTTTAAGATAAAGACTGACAATGGTATAGAACTTCTCATTCAAGTTTTGAAAGCAATTATCAGGAAAAAGTAACAATATGCCCCCCATATGGAAAAGATTTGCAGAAGTGCTACATGAGCGTAGTCACTTTCCTCCCTCCCTCCATCACCTCACTTATTTCAGATGATGTACAGCACACCCTGGAATCACTGTCTGAAAACTTAAAAACATCACAGATGACAGCAGATGCCAATCAAACCAGCACAGAGGGGTCCAACTGTTGCACTATTGCTATCAGCCGGCAGCCCAAAGTGCACCAATAACCTCATCAGTACCATTTAAAAATCACACCGTTTGATCATGAAACACAATCCATGTCCATCAAATGCTTTTGTGGACGTCTAGGTTATTTATACAATCCCACATGTGACTGGCATGCCAACATGAATGATGAAATAAATAGGAAAACACAGGCACCAGTAGCATTAAGAGATTGGTTTTGTCAAAGACCTCTGACAACACGTCTTTTGGACATGGAGCAGAAGGTAAACAAAACAACCGGTGTGTGGCTGCCAACCTCAGGCCCCAAGGCGAAGTAATATTGCCTATTTTAGACAGGGGTGAAAAAAAGACTTGATTCTTTTTTTCATGTGACTCAAGAACTGGGTAATTCAAAAAATTTTGTTTATCCTTTTGCCCCTATTTTATTTCCTGTCTCATGATGTTCTCAAGACGTTGCTGCTGGCACCGATCAGAGCTGCGGCTTTTAATTCAAGGAGGATTCATCTTTGTTGGCTTATCATTCAAATAATTACCACTGTCTAACGAAGACCAATAAACAGTCGATCAGAAAGAGCAAAGTCTTCCAGAATAAATATATATGCCAAAATCTTGTCATCCTACGGTTGGGGGGGTGTTCTGATAGGCTCAATGGATTTCAGATGGAAAGGAAGTGTAGGCTTTGAAAGTTCTGTAATTCCAGGTGGCCAAGGAGTGTTTTGGCAGGCCGACCTGCACACAGCTCGCAGATCGCCAAGAAAGGGGACCTGGAGTAGGTGGAATGTTAATCATGGAGAGAGGAGAACATGTGTGACAAAGGGAAAGGATGGAAAACACATGTCCCATTTCACACTTATTTACCTTTGACTGCCAAACCCCTGCCAGATTAAAGGAAGAGGAGGCAGGGGGGAGAGGCAACGGCAAAGGTGGAACGCTTTAAAGTTTACCTCTTTGATGAAGATGCCAACTCTTTGATAGCATTTCAAACATTTTTGGAGAGGAAAGAGGAAACCTTGGCAGGATTGAAAGTTGGGCCTCGGTGGGGCAGCAGTCCACTGACAAAGAGCTATGTGTAAAGACGAGGGGAACTGATACTGATAAACTGCCATTCAAGACAGAGAGACATTGTGCTGTACACACACTTTACGAATGATGGCTCCAAGAGGCCTAAACTAAGATCCCAAACAAAAGAAATGAGTTGATGCATTTCCTGTCAAGGCATGACAACACTGCTGTGTTTAATTGAGCTGAAGGTCCAGAGTTATAATTTGTCTTCTCTTGTTTGGATCTTTGTGTAATAAAAGTGTATTCTCTATATATGTGAATCCAATATATTGCCATGACATTACATTTACTGAGATCAAATGTCTTGTTGAATCAAATTAATCAGGCTTGTGTAATGTAATTCAGAACATAACACACATTTTGATCATTAGCATGTGTTGTCCAAGTCTGTTATACATATGAGAGTAGGATGAATATACAATAATACTTTGTAATATTTATTTGAGGTGCATTTGTAATATAGTGACATGTATTGCGAAATATCTACAGAGTCCAAACAGTTAAACATATTCAGACATTCCATATGTACGTGTGTGTGTTAATATAGGCCATGAATACCAACATGTTGATTTATTGGTGGAGCTGTGGTTGTAAGTGATACGGTGACTGGAATAATGGCTTCACAAAACATTCTACGAAAGGTATTAGCAATAGACACTAAAAGGAAGTGAAGCTTAGAAGCTTATTCAGGAATATATTAGACACAAATAACCAAACATCTAGGACAGATGTCCATTATGTGAAGCCACTGTCTAGTTCTTTTCTTCTCATGTTTTGCTTATTATCTTGCTGTAGGATGAAGCCCTGACCAACCAGACTCCCTTTGTTACTTGTCTTCTACTCACCATTCTGATTCTGAATTATACAGCACTACTTCCTGCAGTACTGTGCTGTCCTGATAATGCATCGAAGGGTATAGAAACAGTTTATTCGCGCACTGCACTTGCACGTCATCAACCTGTAGGAATTGTTTGCATTAACTTTCAAGGCTTAATTTACTTGTATTGCTGCAGGAAATCTGCAAATTAACCAATTTCTTCATCCCTGAAAAAGGCCAGTTTATCACTGACCTATTAAACCATGTACGGTTATTGGATGGACTTGAACTGATGAAATTTAAATAAAAACTGGAAAAACTAGGTGATCTACAACTTTTGACTTGTGTACATACTGTACATATATACATGTCCCAACTATGTGATATAATCTAAAAAACAATCTTCTGAACTATTTCTAATCTGTGTGTTACAAAAAGAAACAGTGTTCTTAGGCAGCTTCATCTCATGAGTTGTTTGAAGTGCGTCTTCTGTTGTATTTTTAATGGCTGCTGCAGGGCCAGTTTCCCTTGAGGGGACAATAATGTAAAGTGAAGCAAAGTATGGTACTTTTTTCTTAAAGCTAAAGGTCTACCTGCACTATAATAAATGTATTTTGACAATGTTAATCAGCGTTGTCTTTAAGAGTAAATGTAATGTGGATGCCATTACATGTTATTGACTCTGGCATCCAACATTAGCTCAAGAAAGTGTGTTTTATATTTTGTGTGTAAAACTCTCCTCATTAATCCAGTTTTAGACACTTTGACCTTTTGACTTCAAATTAAGGTTTTAAGATGCAAGAATATAATCCACTACTTCCTGAAATGCTAAAATTTATTACTATTTTACTCCAATAGCTAAGATTTTTTTTTCTTTGGAAATGTCCACAAATGTCTAATATCACAATAAAATGGGAACATGATATGTTTAAGGTGTGCTGCCGGTAGTTCTGCTGGCAAGAAAATGAATTTACCCACTCACGAACCCCATCCAGTGGAGACTCAGCAGAGGAGACGACACGAGTTATAGATTTTCTGAGCACAGCGTTTTTCTCTGACATGCCATCTTAAACTGGAGGACATAAGCGTGCTTTGAAAAGACTGTTAGAAAGTGAGAATGTGATTGGAGTTGAAAAGTTTGCAGCTGTAATGGTTACTGTTTGAGATAAGTGTAACTTATTTCATTTGTCGGTGGTGTCACATGCTCTCTCCGCTTTGAAGTGGCAAATTAATGACAAGTGAGAACAGTAGCCATTCTGCAAAGAGAATGACCCCTTTTCTAATGGCTGTATGGCACAGTGAGAGAGTCATCTGTCGGCCCCATCTAATTATGTGAATCGAGCAGTTTGAAAAGTGTCTTAAGGCTGTTTAGGAATAAAAGGGACATTTAAATGCAGAGCACTTTGAAAATTACAGATCCTTCAAAATACTTTCCATGGACACATCGCTTCTCCGCCACAGAGTCCTATTTTTTCTTCATCTCGTTAATTCTGTGCTTTGAGAGTACAGCCGGCATTCAGGGGGAAGAATTTGGAGATAGCCTCCCACTCCACACCCCCCAATTCTCCCAGTTTCCACTTTTCTATCGTAAACAGCATTCTCCTAAACTTTTCCCCGTTACTTCCATGAAAAACGACATTCACACTGGAAACAATGCATCCCTTGTTCTAAATGTATAACTTCAGTGTGATATTCATATGCTGGAGTCTGCCATATATCGCACATTGTCCACAGGCACTGTTTGTAACTTCTTGGAAAATCGTGTAATTGTTAAATGGGTGATTAAAGTAATAATGACATAAAGTTTTCAAGGCCAATACTGATAATAGTTTTTTTATTGAAGCTGCCACCACTAAATTTATCAAGTATATTTAAATTTGAATGCTGCTACAGGCATACAAGATTTATGTGCATGTTTCCATCTTGACAGGCCAGAGAAGCCTCTGAAAGTGCATTGTGGAAAACTTGTGATGAATAAATATAATTCTGCAGCGCAAAATATGATTTTACAGCCGGGTTTACAGATTTGTTCTGCAACCGTGGTCAGGAGGCGTCCTCCATAGGATCAGATATGACCACGCGCTAATATTTACTATGTAATAAAAAATCTATATTTATTGCGTTAAAACCTGTGCTGATCCTACAGACGTGAACCTTCCTTACTTCTGTTTGCCTGACGTGAACAAGAGCTCAGGATGTTGTTTGACATTTGAGAATCTATGAAAACAAACTGACTCCGTACAGCGACATGACAGAGAGGGACTTCAACCCTGCAAAGATGATTATAAAGCAGAGAAGGTACATGCATGTCAGCATGTATCACTCTTTTCAGGCACCTTCAACAAAAAATACTTCTTAAATTATTTGTCTGTTAATTTGTCTGTTAAATTAAGTTTAATGTTCTGTCTAAATAAATGAGGAATTAATTAATTTGGTTTTAAATAGTTTGTAATAATGATAATATATCAGAAAAAAATGTAACATACAACTGTGCAGATACACATTATTCAGGTGACTGCACAAGCAAAGTCTCAACTTCCCTGTCCTGGCAATTCACACAACAAAATACACTTACAGGTTGACATATGCATATATTTTACCTACTGTGCCTTGAAGTAACATACTGTAAAACACTGTGTTCCATCAAAGTTATATCAGAGGTTAACCTGAACATCTTGTATTCAAAGTCTCTCTCTTTCTCCTCTGCTTTGCTTTTCCTAATTATTATTTGATTGCTCATTAGGCGCCGTGTTCGCTGTGTGTGCATCTGTTCATGAAACCTTTTTTTGTGCATGTGATTTCTCATATGTGAGAGAAACAACCGTCTCCCTTTAATTATACCGCCTCTCCAACATTTGTTAACACTCCTCTGAGGATGAATGCGGACGTCTACAAATACAATACAAGGCAGTTTACAGGATGATGTGTCTCAATGTAAACTTAATAGCAGACGCACTGCATGTAGAATATTTCGAGGTAAGAAACAGGGAAATATAGAATCATTCTTTTCATTAAACTAACCCCGACCTTCTCATTTCTAGCAGCTGTCCCTGCGGATACACACCCTGCTTCCCTTCTCTTACGGGGTATGATGTGTGGATGAAGGCTCTTTCCCGCGCCATAATGACTGTACACCAAGATTTTCAAGGGCCCGCTCATGACAATCCCATTTTCTGTGTAATTTCATGGTTGTCTTCTTGAATGAAGATATTGGCTGCTCTGAAGCACGAGGTCAGAGTCTCCCTGCTCCGTTTTCTGGATTGTTCCGGAGTATGTTTCCCTTCACTTGATGAAAAGTAATTCATCATTTACACCCCTGAATTCTGCCACTTTTTTCTTTTTTTTCCCTCCTCGCCATGCTACCGTCTCTCTTTTCAGTAACAACTTTCTTCACCTCCCCTTTGCTTTCAGAGTCCCCCATGCTACCTATGGCAGTGTTGATAGATAGATAGGTTCAATGCGACAGTAGGTCAGCCATCCCTGAGAACAGGTTAGCCCTCCCAGGCCTCTGCACTGCCTTCAACCCGTGATAGAGTTTGTCACCTCTCTACCTCTGGAAGTCAAATCCTGTCAGCTCAGGCATCCTTCAGTATCCCCGAAGTGGCTCTGGCACCCAGTGGGGCATGTGAGCTTAAAATTAATTTTTTTCCCCCCTTCTGTGTTTTTTCTTCTCCTCAAGATCTGCCAGGTTCCCTTAAGGGAGGTGGTTGACAGCCAGTGGACGCCCTGAGCCAATCACAAGGCGGCAACAGTGTAAAAGACACCTGGGGGAAACTTTCCCTGCGCCTCCTGGAGCCGCAGGAGTTCAAAGGTTTCTGACATGTTGGAGAGGAGGAGGTGGAGGGTTGGGAAGGGGGGATGCTGTTGCTAAGAGACCCCTTGAGTTTTTTTCCCTTCAATCCCACCTCTCCTCCTGCTTGGCCTCCTGACTGCTCTGCCGCAGTGAAATTAATTGATTCGAGGGCCCCCCCAAACTCACTTTTAATTGTTTTTATTTCATCACCGGCCTTCCTGCCCAAAGAAAGTACAAACACGTTTCCTCAAAGCTCCTCTCATGTCATTCTCCTTTTGCAAATATTGTTTTTTCATGCAAAGTGATGTTTAGATTCTTCTAATCATTGTACCGTTTGGTGAGCTATGAAATAATTGGGCTGTACTTATGTAGATTCCTTAGCATCTCTCTGGCTGAACATATGTAATGGTGTGCATGTGTGCGCCTACATTTATTAGCAGTTTTAAAGCGACTAGCGAAGCACGATAAGGGCTCACGTGACTTCCCTTTTTGCCAGCTAGTAACATCTGCAGGGTGTCCAGAGTCCAATCAGGGAGTCTTTAATACTGAGAAGAGAGGAAACCCTTGAGACTTAAAAGAGAGAGAACCTGATCATCCCGTCTCATCAAGGCTCTGGCTCTCCTGTGACCCTTACACGCTGAATAAAACCTCCCTGCGCAGCTCCTCGGAAGCTAATTCCCGGGTACTTAAGGAAATACAATGAGCTCAGATTGGTATCATCAGTAAATTACACCTACAGCTCAGGCACCGTTGTCTGAATTCGACTCATTCACGAAATAGAAGCTCTTTCAAAGTGGCAGGAGATTATGTTAAGGTCCATATGTTAAGGGCACAATGACACACCTCCAATCATTATGAAATGGGACCTTTAGAACAGTCATTTCAAATGCTTTTGAAGTGACATGGTTCAGATTTCTGAACCATGTGAACACAAGATTGTCACTGTCAATTTCTTTGCTCTGCAGGTGCTAAACTGGGTGGCAACAACAAAAGTGATCGAGGAGTATTAAATTGTTTTTACCTGGAAAATGATATATAAACATGACCATTTACCTATGACGGTGTTAAGAAAACGGTTCATGTTTTCAACAGAAATAAACTTTCAATGGAGATAAAAGCCTCATATCTTCAATTCTGACAAATTGATGATTGTTGATTGATTAATCCATGTTGATAAGGCTTATTATTATATTTTTTTCCCTCCGTGCGGAAAATATCTGACTATTTTGTTTTTAAATTAGGAGAATCGGATTAAAATATAGAGACACGTAGTTTACCTATTAATTGTCTTTTTTTCATAAGTTTTTTAAGTTTGTTTCCTAATATAAACAAAAAGGAAAATATGACAGTATCAATATCAAAACCGTTCTGCGCCGGGTATTCATAATGAATATAAATTACTTTGAGGAACTCTGGTGTAGAATCAAAAGCTCTAATTTTAATTCTGCACTTTCTGTTCGTTGGACTCTGGTGCCTCTGTGTCTTCCTGTGGTAGGAAACATGAAACTGATCAGTTTTTTAAAAATAATTTGGGAACTTGCATATTCATGATTACACGGTGGTTCATGGACTAAGAAAATCTGATGACGCCTGGACTTTAAAAACTTTTACAATTTCCTTTAATGAACTTTGTCAGTTCCTGATGTGGTGACACTTTCAAATGTGAGATTTCTTATTATTTACCTCCTCTCATGAAACACAGGGCAGTCTGTGTGTTTGCTTCAAGTCTTCCATCTTATAGTGAAAATATGGCTCATGCCCTCAGCAGACAAACAAACTCAAGACACACACATACACACACACACACAGTTTGCCCAAGTCTTGCACATCTTCGCCTCGGAGCCACAAGAGCACCCAGGTGGCACCGAGGAGGCAAAGCAGGGCATCAGGAGAAGGGGAATAGCCGGAGATCTGTGCGTGTTTGCCATGGCTGAACGAACTGAGTGTGGCTGTGCGTTAACAGAAAGAAAAAAAAAAATACATGCACAGATGGATTTTTCAGGGTTGGGGAGGGTTGTAAAAGGGGGCAGAATCACATATCCTTCAGCAATGTTAAAGATGACTGGAAGAGGGATTCGTGACTGCATGCATGCCACAGCGGCAGCAGTCAGGTGCCACTCAGGTTCTCATATTTTAGAGCAACACTCAAAAGTGAAATATATATATGTAGGAAATTACGTTTTTTTAAGTGTTTTTGATTTCATGATTAATGAATGCGTTAAGGGGTGATTATAACATTATCATGTGTGTGACTGGTATCACAATGAAAGCAATTCTGTGATTGAAAATATACTACAATTCGATGTTTCTGTATATAAAGCATCAGGATATTTGTGCACACGGAAAAGGAAAAGTATACACACAAACACCTACAAAGTACAAAGTATAAAGCGTTAAAAAGTCACGTGTAAAGGAAGGATAGATACTTGTGCTAGTGTATTCTAATATCACAAGAGATGCTTCAGGAAAAAAAAAAAAAAATTGTTTCTGGTGTCATTTGACAGACCTACAGTGTACCTGAGCTGACTGGGGCCAGAAAACATCCTCTATAATCACATATCAGCACTTTGAAATTTGGTTTCTAATGCATTAGCTCTGTGTAAGAAGAAGACTGATGCCCTGACCTGTGGCAGGTCAGATTTCACTGCTCCTCTTCACTTTTGGGTTGCACATCTTCAACAGTGATCATTTGTAACAAAATGTTTTGGATTTTGTGAGCAGATTTGTTCCAGAAGCATCAGCTGTACCTGTTATGACCACATAGTTGCAGGTAAATTATCTCCCCCTGCATGATTTAAGGAGCCCCTCTTTGCTCCAGAGGCTTTCATAGCGTCTCGATGCCCATTAGCCCCTGCCGCCTGGCCAGCCACCTCTGCATTAACACTTCATTTCATACATTAAGTGCTTTACCTTCAGGAGTGTGAAAGCTGTTGGGTTATCTGTCCTTCCCTCCCTCTCTCCTGCTCCCTCACCTCAGCCTCATGTCTGCTTGTCACCGAAGTGAATAGGCTCGCGGGCCACACTCGTGGGGTTTCTGGCCCCTCAAATGAGATTTTACTGGAGTCATATGATAAAAATGATCCTTAACCCTGGTGTTTACAGCTAACGTGGCTTGCAGGTGCAGGACCTTCATTATCCCTTTAGTGCTAAAGTGATGCCAAAGTGTTGCCATACTGTCATCAGCACTAGTTATGCAGTAATTCACTGCATTTATTGCAAGTTGGAGCCAATACAACTATTATTACTGTACATCAATGTCCAAATAATACAGGAGTTAATGGTTCTCCAAGTAAAAATATAAACATTAAATGATAACAAATAGGTTTTGATGGTTTTTATTCTGTTTCTGTCAGCTTTGTTTGTTATGATACTAAAACTAACACACCAACTGTGAGATTGTGAGACACTTTTTTAACATAAGAAAAAATTATTTGCTTTTCTTTTAATGCGCTTATTCTGTGGAGTAAAATTTAAATTTCCAGATGTGGATTTTGTTGTCACACCAGAAAACTTCCATATCAACTCTTCACAACATGATATCTTGTTAAAATACATGCCAGTTTTGCAGTTTTTACATCAACTACATAGGAACTGATTGTATAAAACATAGTTTTCAGTCTGCTAATAACTTTTCCATTTTTGTTTTGAAATGCCTAAATATTGTCAGCTGAAAAACCTAAACAGTTCTCACGTATCTATTTGCTTTAAATAACAATGAAAACCTCCAGATTCAACCAAAAGTACAGTCACTTTGACACTGAGCCCTTATCACCAGTACTACTGCTTCCACAGCTTGTACAACTGTTTTACTTCAGTCTTATCATTCCAGCTGGAAACACTTTCTCCCTCCTCCGCTCTTGGGTGAGGTGAGTGGGGTGTCGGGTGGAAGGGGGGTTGATTCATGGCGTAGGAGGCACATGCGATGATAAGCTAAACCTCGTGGGACGACAGTGAACTTGTTCGCAGCGGTACGCTGCTATCCTGCAGCCACTGATGAGCCTGATACATTTAATTGGGGTGGTCCATTTCCCATCCAGCCTCCCCCTATCCCCCCTCACCTCCTCCCACTACTCTTCGGATCCACTCCTCCTTGTCATTTATACCAGAACTATGACTGTAGGCAGGGTGGATGGAGGGGAGGAGGAGAACTAAGAGAACAAGATCCCCCCACAAAACAGAGATAAAGAAAAAATGTAATACTTCCACATTTTCCAGTGCTCCTTTCATCATTACTCAAAAATTAGTTTTTAATGCAATGAGTAGCTCCAATCATGTTAAGGTCTGCATGATTCAGATAGTATCATAATTACAATTAGATTACATTACCGCAATCAGAGAAAGGGGGGATCGTTAAGAGAAGGAATATAAATTGCTTTAGTTTTACAAGTACTGAGCAAGCAGAAATTTGAATTAATCTCCACTTAAACATCTTCCCCCCTTACAGAACTGCAAAGCATGCTGGTTTCTTCCAGGCCATCAATACAAATTAAGAGAGAAGTATGATTTTTTTCCTCTTTCTGAGGGTCTTCA
The DNA here is from genome assembly GCF_002814215.2 of Seriola lalandi dorsalis. NCBI lineage: Eukaryota > Metazoa > Chordata > Actinopteri > Carangiformes > Carangidae > Seriola > Seriola lalandi. The sequence continues at coordinate 750,151 of NW_019525403.1, read as the reverse complement.
CATTTGAAGTTTTACACAGAAAGCTGATGTTCACTTCACACTGAAGCGACAATTTGGGTTTAAAACTTTCTTAACAGGAAAAGTGACTTCTTTACTTTCAGGAACGGATGAGTGTGGATTTAAATGTTGGTACATTTGTCTTTGTATAATATGTTAACATGTATGTTTTCATTTGTACAGCATAGGTTTGTGCCACTGTAAGTGTGTATGTGCATGAGTACATATCTGCAGTTGTGCACTTCAATATGCAATACAACCTTAAACAAGGAGAAGCAACAAATTCTCTAAAGCAGACACTGCATTATGGGTATAAATAATGTGAAGATTACAGGATGCTCCTCAATTATGAAATAATTATTTGACAAAAGCAAGATCATTACATGATAAGGTTAGCTGCCGGTTAGTACAACACTGTGAAAAGAAGTATCAAAAGTAAAAGTAGTCATTAGGCAGAAGGGACCTTTTTAGAGTTATATATATGATATTACAAGACTATCATCACTAATGCATTCCTACATAATTAGTATTATTGCTGCTGGAGGAGGTGAAGCTTATTTTACCTATCTATTATAGTTAGTTTATATTATAGGTAGTTTAATCTGTAAAAAAAACATACTTTATAAAATTATTGTTTTGTTTTATGTTAAATTTTAATCTGAAGTTTTGCAGAGTAAAAAGTACTATATTCCCTCTAAAATACAATGGAGTAGGATTGAAAAGCAATGTGCAATTACCACAAAATGGAATATAAGTACAGCACTTATTTAATTTTACTCTAGTTATTTTTCCCCACAAGACAATTAAAACTATTTCAGTTGAGGAGATGATTCAGTTCTCGACCACAACTGTTTGGTTAAAGGTTTGGTGCTGGTTAAATGAGAAAATCCTTCTCTTAATAAATGTATGCAAAAAAAAAAGTGATGTGCGCCGTCAGCCAGGTGTCGGTGCATGCCTGTCTGCCTGCAGCACATCAACATGGATACATCACACGAGCAGAAGCGACAGCTAATGTCCTCACTGTCCTCTACAACTGAGAAAGTGTCTCAAAGCCTGTTTGGTCACATTGTCCAGGATTATCCAGAAGTGCAGAATACAATAAAATACCAATCACTGAGAGACAGGAATATAAACCATCAGTGGAAGACTTGGTGGATGATTGGGACCGAAGTTAACAAATCCCTGATCCGCTAATGAATTAAGACTCCAGTCAAGAGCAGCGCTCCTTTCTTGATGACAGCTGACAATTTCTCTGAGCTATTCCCTTCACTTTCTACGCAAACAACAGTTTTGCTTAACTGTACTTAACGCATGAATGAATAATTAAAACAAAGCACTTTTCCCTCCTGTTCAGTTCACATATTGCAGTTTGTGCAATTAATAACGCAGATGATCGCCTTAGTTATATCTGCATAACTTTTTTGGGGCTCTGCCCATTTGCTAGATATCAATTACTTTTTTTCTGCTTCCTATTTATTCCCTTCTTAGGCCACGATTGGAGATTAATGTGCACTTCTAAATTACCACACATGCTGGCCATTTATCAGCTCCAAGAACAATCCTGCAGATTCATCCCAACGCTAAGTGGCAGAATATTCATGAAATAGGGAAAAAAGGAGTAATTTTGTACACCCTTTGATGATAAAAAAAAAAAAAAAAGGAATTTCTCACTCTTGCTCATTTACTTTGTGGGTTTTTTGTCATTGTTTTCTTGTGCGGCCACTCAGAAAAGGACAGGCTTCATTGTGGAGGCAAATCCTTCTTAATTTAGCTGAAAACATGGACTTATATTTATGGGTAGAAAACAGCACGATACATTACGGTCATACAATGTGATAATGGTGATAGCACAGTGCATTGTGCTTGTTTGTAAAGCCGTGGTGCAGAGGTCCATAATAGAGCAGCATTCAATCCCTGACTTCAGTAATGAGTTGGGTAAACAGAGCTTTCAAAATGAGTTTCTAAATCAGTGCATAGAGGGAGAGAAGAGGGAGGAAAGAAAAAAAAACTGTGGCTGGGGGCTTTTGGTCCTCGACACCCCGGCTTTAATCAGGCATTAGGAAAAGGGAGTGAAGATGTTATGAAAATGCGGTGCTGGCCTTTGTTCAGCGTCTGTCATGGCATTGACTTCCCTGACACAATGCTACAATGCATGACGGATCAAAGTAATTAAAGTTCCAATAATTTACCTTCCTCTGTTGCGTGTCAAGTCTGCCAGACCGGCTGCTCTCAGGCCCTTCATTGATTTCCTCACCACTATCAGAGCGCGATCCTTAAAGACAGAGAGACACGAGGGCAGGGAGTGTGTGTGTGTGCGAGTGTGTTTAATAACTTTCCGTGCTGATATAATAGCAACGCTTCAGATGTTTAACCATTAATGATCACAGACAGATGATGGAGACAAAGAGACGAGTGCGTCTGAACCCTCCTCGCCCATTCCCTCCTTGTCAAATCACTCTTCTTCGACTCCTGTTTCTGAAGTCGCCTGTCAAGCGTGTGGCAGTGTTTGAGCACGCATTAACTTTCCCCACTGGCCCAGAGTGGTCAAATTGGAGCTCGTCTACTTCACCTTGTTCAACTTTGGAATCCGGGAGAAAACTCAGCTTTATCCGTAAATCCATGGGAGATTCAGACGCCGGTATGTGAGGATTGTGAAATCATTATCGGTACACAGAGGAGTAATTCTGTCTGCCATCTAGGCCCGGGGATTGATGTGTAATGCTTAGGAAAGACTCCCTGCGTCGCCGTGGCGGCCCTGTTTCACCACAACATTCAGAATAAAAACTTCCCTCACTCATGCACTCGAGGTTACTCTGTCTCTGTCATCTTCCCTCCCTCGTTTCCCCCCTCTGAGGCACGACAATGTGTCATTGTCACCGTGGTTTTGCAGCAGGTTTCTGCAGTATGAGGTGCAGTATGGCGGAAGGAAGGAGGGAAGGGGGGTCTCTCTTTTGAAGCCTTGCTCCCCCCAAAAACCGTCTCTCCTCCCTTGACGAAAGTTAAATGGTTGAAGTATTCCTGTTCTGAGATGTGATTAGTGTGTCACACATTAAAAATGCCATATTAAATAATCCCATCCTTCAGGCTTTACTTCCTCACCAGGTATTAGCTTAGACAGAGAATAATCCTAAGCTATTTGGAAGTAGGGAATCCACATAAAGATCTTGGCACTCAGTGTTTGAATTTTCGATCTGCCTGGTAGGTGCGATACTCAACTGACTTACAGCGCAGACAGCAGCGGAGGAAGCCGAGCTCGAGTGCTTATAGCTCACCGACGCCGCGCCAGGTTCTCCGTTTCTAATCTCGTCTCTCTTCTTCTCACTCAAAACGTTCTCGCTCAAGGTTTTTCATGACAGACTCGAGGTTCAAGACGATGCAGAAATGAAAACTGGAGGACTTGCATTGCACTTTGCTCATTTATAATTAATGAAAGTCCATTTTAAAGATTTTTTATTTTGTTTGGAATTGCACTGGAACTTTGGTCAAGAAAAAATCTTAAATATTGAAAGAATGATTATTGAATGATTTTAAAGTTTTTTTATTGGAGTTTAGCAATAAAACGTTAGTCTCCCCACTAAAGAGAATGTTTTAACTTCACAAAAAATTAAAATAAAAAACGGATAATCTCTGTATTCATATTCTTTGATCATCAATGCATATAAATAAAAAATTATGTGTTTCTATGTAGTCAAATCTTTCAGGGACAAAAAGCACATATCAGATGTCGCCTAAAGGTTTGAAGAGATACTCAAATGAAAAAATGAAATTACTTTTGCACTCTATTATGATACAATTTCAATATCATGATTATAAATTTGATAAGAGTGAAGGATCGGTCAGGCCTGTTTAGGTTTTTTATCATCATCGTAAACGGAGAGCTGCTGGTGCTGTGATTTTAAACCTGATAAGTTCAGAGTTCATGTGGCTTTATGTAGATGAACTCATTTACATTTGGTGGAAAAATAAACAGATTACACAACTACAGCTAAAGATGAATCAGAGCAGGACAGAAGTCTTTATCTTCTGTTGCATGTCATACACTGCCTGGAGGAGAGCTGAAATGATGTTGCAATCAAAAAAGTAGAAGCAATGTTCTCCTCATGTTGTTTTATTGTATCAAGAGTGCGAAGAAAGAAAAATCTGATCACCAAGTGCCCTTAAGGCCGATTTTGTTACAGCTTATGGAAAATTATTGGTGCGATGATTTGAAATTTGTCAAGGTCAGAAATCATAGAAGCATAAAGAGTCATTTCGGCTCAGACACTGGAACCATTCATGCGCTACTCAGTACATAATATATGAATAAATATAATATTTTTAAACACATCACACAATTCGGAGTCTGATCTGGTCCCTATCATGTCAGTATGTTCTCTTGCTTGACAAAGGGAGCTTTAAATCATTGGGTTTGTTTTCATCCCTGCTCGGAGGTCAGCACCCTGTGGCTGTGGATGGCTAATTATCATCGTGCAAATGGGTCACGGTTGTCATTACTTCTGGTCACATGATTGTATTCATCCAACATGTTTTTCTCTCTTTTTTTAACTTAGGATCACAATGGAGCTACAGTATTGGGGAAACGCCTCAGAATTTCCCCCTCAAGTTAAATATTTGCAACTCAGTCACAAGTCATTACAATTATATCACACAGACACTAGATCATAGCCTCCTTTGCTGGTTTAAAAATACAAATACTATGTGCTGTGCTGTGTGTTGTGAAATACTCCCAATGGAAGCTTTGAAAATTAATTTTACAATGTACAAACACACATTAACAGATCATTAATAAATTTATGATAGAGGCTGATTTCCACCTCGGTGAAGCCTCCTCACATCTCTGTTTAAGAGGTCAACAACTACTGCACCGCTGTGTTGCCCTTGAGCAAGGCACTTAAAGGAAATGTTACACTGGTGTCACCATTAACAACCATGTCTAGACTAGTGGCTAGACTAAACCAACTAATAGATTTGTCACACTCATATGCTGCTATACTTCTGTTTCCCATTTAGATTTAAGCATTGTCAAATACTCATCAAGTTCTCATACCTAAATGGCTTTCCAAAACAACCTAGATGGCTGTTACAAAAACGATTCATGAGTGCCACCTCTACGGCTAAGGTGTGGTGGTTTTAGGCAACACAGTCATTAGAGATTGTCATGGTTAAAGGGGCAATATGTAAGAATAGGCCAACTGTTGGGGACCCTCGGTTCACCTGGTAGAGTGCATACCACATGGGCTAAGTCCCAACGCAGCGGCTATGGATTCGAGTCCCACCCGTGGCCCTTTGCTGCATGTCATCCCTGACTTTCCTGTCTGTCTCTCACTTCACTATCTGAATAAAGTCAAAAATGCCCCAAAAAACTGTCAAATTCATACTCCAAGCAAATAGGGGGCAGCATATTACCAGAAAGTTGGAGTGCACTCTTTGATCAACAACAACAACTACTTCACACCCAGAGACAGTAGTAGTGGAGGGAGAGCAGCTGGAACAGCAGCATCAGTAACTGAGTTTGAGGACAGAGTGGAGGGATGTTGCAGAGAAGATGACTCCAACACAGGTTTATAGCCTACTCACAGCTACTATTTCTTCATCTTCACGTTAGACTGAAGGCAGACTGGACACAACAGTGACTCACTATCACCTCTTGAAGCACAGAGTTGTATTACGAGACAGGATGGGGCAGGGGTAACTGCAACACAATACATAGACGTCTTCATCAAAACTGTTATTTCTTTACATTCTCTTGATAATCTTAATTATTTTTACATTTTTGAATGTTTCAAACTGAAATACTTCCATATTAGCCCTTTAATGGGAATTAACATTCACTGTGGTAGGAAACAGGATGTGAACCACATCTCCAATGTAAAAGTCAAATGCTTTTGAACATCCCAACCATCCCATCTGAACCTCCTCCACAAGAGAACTTGACAATTTGCACTGTAACACTGCTGAGAAACAGCGGTCATTATTTGTATGACCATAAGAGGTCACTAGTTAGAAACCGTGATTATGGGTCAATCTTAAATATTTGAAGGAACAACAGATGCTGTAATCTTTCCAGTTAAGAATGTCTATTAAAAACAGCTCAGAGACAAGCTGCTGCCCTAACAAACTTTAACATCATGTATCACAATTTTTCCAAATATAGCTCTATTATGCAGCTAATTATTCCAAGTAATGGGACTGTTTTATCCTTTTCTATTAGCATGGACTGTAAGTCAAAGCCAGCCTTGGAGCAGAGTTAGAGGCAAGCATGAACAATGATCTCTACACATTTAGCTTTAAACAATGAAATGTTTGTTGCAAGCACAAAGACGGTGCCATAAAAGTCATGTTAGATGATGGATAACGTTTTTCAATGCAGCTGTTTCATTCTATTTTTATGATATGTATTTTTGGCGCCAAGGGAAGATTATGACCTCAAGGAGGCATCAGAAGCAGACACAGCAGAGACTTTTTACTGTAGAGTTTTGATTGTCCATTGGCATAAGTGGTGACAGGATATAAATAATATTTGTTATTTCACCACCAGCTACTGTGGTTGTACTACACTTTCCATGATGAAACTACTCTACTGCTGTCTGGTAGAAAAATCACTCTCTCAAATTTAGAATCAGCACACAATATCATCCAGAAATCTTTATTGAAATGACCAGAATCAAGATTAAAAGTTTTAAGTTCAAAGGGATTCATGCTTCATGTCGATAGAAGTCTCTCAGGAATAATCATGGCTGTATTCATAACCAAAGCCAGGTGGCAGATGATGCTTGGAGGAAAGCAAATACTCATTTGTGTTTGTTGCATCGGTGAACATTGTCCATCCACTGTGGGCTTGTTGTGATGTGACCTGGGGCACCAAAAGTGCAAAAAGCTCCATGTGTTCTTCCAATATATCTTAAAACAGCTCTAATGCAGACTTGGTTTTGGGGGTTTGAGGCCAAACAACATTTATATTTTTCTCCCATGAACAAACAGAGGTGCTCTTTTAAAAGTGTTTCCTTCCAAGACTGTGTTACATAGAAAACTATACACAGTTTAAGATTTCCTGCACTTGTATTTATGTCATTCAAGAGGAGTGCAATGCCGTTAATACAGTTTATCATTTCTGTACAAAGGCAATGCAAGCTCAAAACAGAGAAAACGATGCTTCCCTTCTATTTGTTTTTGACAATGCATGGATGGATTATGCCAAGAAACCATGAGTTATTCAATTTCCACCTGGAAAAGCTTAGCTCACGTTCATCATATTATGAGCGTATCTGCTCGATTGGATATAATTCACACCTCAACGGAAGCTTACACCTGCTTGAGGGAATTAGGGCTGAGGCCTTTAATAAACGTTTAAACCTGTCAGACAAATGAGATAAGTGCATTCACGACCTGTTCCTCCTGTTCACTGCCTTAATTCCATCTGAGGGGATTCCTCTCCGTACCTGCAGAGGGTGGGATATCCCGCATCACTCTGTGAGACTCAAAAGGGGGCCTTTTGGACCAGAGGGGTGCCAATTCACTGTCAAAAGCAATTAGAAATATATTTGACGAAGGTCACCGAGTGTCATGCACAGTGACAGGAGTGATGGTATTTGGAGGGGAGGAAGAGAGGGAGGTAAACGCTAGATTTTTCCCTCATCATCCATTATAAAAGCCTCCTCTGGAGCGTGTGCGTGTGTGTGTGCGTGTAGACAGAGAGGGAGGGGTGAGGGCCATGAGTGGGGCCCCGCCGAAAAAGACAGTAAGCGGATGCTAACTTCCCACTGAGAGAATTTCTCCAGGTCGAATGCAAAACGTTCCCGACTAATCATCCGCGCCGTGGAAACGCCAGCTGCGGCCTGTGTAGGATTATCATTCTCATAGACCTCTTACCGAGCTTTTAGCTAAATGAAAAATCTGCTCCATAGCCTAGGGAGAAGGCAGCGTGCAGATAAGAAGGAAGAGTGTTTACTGAGAGCAGCGCCGGTGAAAAACAGAAACAGGTTTTTTCCTTTCCTTTGCAATGTAAAAATGGAAAGGGAAGAAATCATTAGGCTGGCAAGGAGGGAAGAAAAAAACAGCAAAGCAAAGGAGGAAAATAGACTCAAGAACAGAGAAGATCAATGTATTTACACGATTCATTTGTGACAAAGTTCTTCTAGGCTCATTAATTTAATGTTTCTGTCTACCTTCTGTCCTGAGGGCAACATGCAATTTGTTATTCCATTGTTCTCCACTCCTTCCCTGCTTTCTCTCTACTAATATTTTCCATTTCACAGCTGACTTATAATCCTGAATCTCAAACAACAGCAGAGGATAATGGAATCGCTGTCTTCATCAAACCAGTGCCGGACCCGCCACCACCTTTGGGCTTGATCAAATGAAATAATCAGTTTTAGAGGGAGGCAGAGGTCAGCCACGAGTGTGTTAATCTTATGAGACTCTTTGCCCCGCCCTCCCACACACACACACACACACACACACACATACAGACAGACAACCAACCTAAGGGGTAATGGATCTCTATTAGCGCTCTATTACCGACATCTGTAACAACGGAGCAATGCGCCAAACATTGCTAACAAGGGCAATGTATTTGGAAGTCACTAGCCTGCTCCCTCCGGACGCTGCCTCTCATTACAAAGCTATCAGGACCATTCTGTTTGCCCGGACACCACAGTAGGGGAGGAGGGGTGAAGACTGCGGAGGGGGGGAGCTGAAATAACAATTAAAGGCCTCTGCAGTGGTCCCAATGCAGAGCTGTTAGGGGTTTTGGGGCAGTCCCTGGGGTGCCCTAGAGGTCCAGTTGCTCTTGACCCTCTTCCTCTGATCTGACAAGAGACAATGCCCGAGCAGGAGGTTAGTTTATTATTACAAGACCTAATTCACGCTTGACTCTGAGGTTTGGAGTCAAACGTGAGTGGGAAAGTGCATAAATGATTTACAAGCCGAGGGATTCGTATAAATATTACTGAGGAATGCCACTGAAGTCCCCCCCCCTCCTTGATTTCTGATGCTCTGCTCCAGTCTTAATCAAATAAACCTCAGCGTCTTAAAGGGAGACCAAACCAATTTTGCTTTGGAAAATAAAGTGCCTTTCTGTGAACTAGTTCAAAGTGATTACTCTGATTATAGCTCAGTGTAGAGGCATTAGATATGGCCTCTGTCAGTGATATTTTGATCTTGACACGGGTCTTTTTTGAACCAGGGGATCACGGTGACAAGAGCTCTGATATTAAAGACACAGCCCGAGGGCAAAAGATGGGCCTTATCTTAGTAATAAAAGGTTACAATCACTTCCTGGTACTGACGACGGGAGCTGAAGGTGAAACTCTAAAGCCCTACACAGTAAGCACAACACGTCATGAATAAAAACTGCTCAACCCTGCTGACATTGTCGGTCACAATGCGTTTAGATATACACACAAAAAGAAAGGATTTAGCATAAGTCCATCACAGCCGTGCTCTGTGCCTGATGCTGACCGTATGTAGACTGTCAAACAATGTGGAAATACCCCCAGCATGATGAGGCTTAATCCAATTGGCATTGGAGCCAAACTTGTAAACTAATCTATGCATTAGCCCAGCTGGCACTGTGCGCCCAAACGCTCCTCTGGAACCTGGAGTTTGGAGCTGTTTGTCGCCCGCCAGTGATAAGAGCCTGTGCAAGCCCTCTGAAAAAGTGGGCTTAGCTCCTTCTCTTTTCAACTGGAATCACTTTAGTCCATTTATCACTCTACCTGTCTCTGAGACCTATTTAAGATTAAGGTCAGTAGGGAAAAAAAAGGCTCCCCTCTCTCAATTCTTTGGATACTTTTAAAATTCATAAGTCAAGAGGCTTAGGCTTTCTCAGCGCAAGTCTTCATAACAATGAGAATTCTAATATTTTATGTAAGAATAGCTGACAGGAGATTTTTTTCCCCTTCCTTCTTGCTCTATTTTGCCCTGTCAAAGTATAAATACACTTGCGCTTTGACATGAGGGGAGATGAGCGCACTCATTCCTGACTGGCGCTGATGGACACAAATCCCACCCTATCACTTCACATGCATATTCCAAAGATGGAGGAGAAGAGGTGCGTTCTTCTCTAACATCTGGACCTATATTTAACAAATCAAAGAAGGAATAAACCTTTTAAATATTCGTTGAAATTCCCTGTCTATTGGTTTCTTAGACTCTTCAGCTGAGGCCCTGCACAATCTTCGAGGTCTAACTTACCATATGGCAGCTGCCGTATCTTCTGTTGTTATTCCTGGTGTTTTTTAACTGCTGAATTCATTATAGTTGAGCTCTTAAGCTCACAGTACAGATACAGTGGTGAGTGGAGACTGATGCCAACATTCATCCTTATTATGGCCTGATTCAGACTTCAAAAGTTACGAGTGACAATTAAACAGTGCCAACATAGAGAGTTTCAATTCTTTCTTTTTCCCACTGTCCTCTGTAATGAAATATTCAAATTATTGTCTATTGCTCTTAAAATCAGAAAGATTCTGGTGGTTTAAAAGGAGACCATAAAACCCCCATAAACTGAATTTAGATGAATTAATGAAAAATTGTCTGATTCTCAGTGTGGTTGTCCAGTATTAGTTGTGAAAATTTCATCTTCATTGTGATGCATTTTAGCAATAACTATATAGGTATGTATGGGTTTCTTTGTGTTAAGCAAATTACTAGACACCGGGAAATGTTTAAATACACTCCATATTGGTGCCATATGGATTGAATATGTTTTAAGGATTTACAGTTATGTCCTTTTGGTTGGATTTCATCCGTAGTGGCAAACAAAGCAGACGATTCCAAGGTTGGCTTGTTAGATTTGACAGTATAGTATATGTTTTAGTAAGATTTGTTTCTCAAATAAAAACATTCAAAATTGAAACAGTCTATTGCTCATTGGCAAGATTAGTTAAATTTATCTTTGAGGTTTGTCATTAAATAACCGAGATATAAATTAAAACAAAAAAAAGAAGAAAAAAGGATGAAAAGAGCAAGTACAACCCAAACTCCAAGAAAAAGGGGGCCCTTGCTTGTGCGCCCACACACTCATCCTGTTAATAATCTATACTGCAGTCCATTTCTATAATGCAGAGTAAATCCCAGAGCAGTTCAGCAGTGCAGTTAGCCTACAAGTAAAAGCAAATGCCTTGCAGTCTTGGCTGCTCGCCACCAGCTGGTGCTCCAGTCAGCTGTAGGTAAAGAAAAGAGGGAAAAAAGACCATGTTTTACATACTCTTAAAGCCAGGGGATTGGTTTTGGACGAATGTCAAATTTCTCCAAAAATTCAGGGATTCTCTGAGTGCTTCTCGCAACTTGGATGGCGGTGGATGTCTGCCATGGGGTCAGATACAGCTCGGAGTGCAGAGCAGCATTACAGTACATACTGTACTGTGGTTTGGTTGCACATTAAAAGGGTTTGTACAGTAGCAGTGCTGCAAATAACAGAAGTATTAACGTAGTATTTCATATCTTAGATACCTCTAGAAATGTAAATAGGGCTGACTGCAGGTGTTTCACGGGATCTTTTGGGGTCAAAAACATGAATTTTTAGAAAATATATTTCACCTTCATCAACTCACATGAGGGTTTAACAGTACCGCTTTTTTTTCTGAACCTGAACCAATTTTTTTTTAAATTACAGTTTGGTTTACACTGCTTACACCGCTGTATGAAATATTCTCCATAAACAAAACCAGACTTGAACAATAAAGCTTAAGAACAATGAGCAGAAGTGAGTGACACTCGTACTAAATATACAGCATCTTTCCTGGGAGACAGAGAGGGAACGGGAATATGTTTATGTTAAATACCTAAGGCCGATATTGAGCCACAGGGCAGAGAGGATCCCCTTTAGAAAACCACGTCTAGACCTTGCATCCCCTCCTTCTGTATTTGGGTCATTGTATTTGTGTGAGGGATTCGCGGGCGGTGGGAGATGGGGGGGTGGGGTATCTTGGAGGGGGGTAGAGGCTCAGCACGACTCACCAATAAATATGCCAAGCTGCTTTCTTTTTTTTTTTAAGGAAGAAAAGAGAGATTTACATGAGCAATATAATATTCTTGTGTGTAAGTGATATTTGGGCCGGGTGTGAAAGAAAATGCCTTTGAGATGACTTGAATAATGGACTGCCCCCTATTGAAGCTAAATAAGAAAATTGAAAGCACAAATGTAAAAATTAATTTCTTCTCTCTAGCATTTTCAGCTAAGAGTGGGTGGAACAGAGATTCACTGTTAAGCATTTTGTCTAATTGAATTTTGTTTTTCTAAAAGCTCATCTTAGAGTGAGGGCAAAGGAGGGGCCTTCACATGGTAAACTTTTCCTTTCTTATTTCCTTTCACTTATAAAAACTTATTTTATCGTGACACTAATTCAAATCTTTATTTTTCCCTGTTGCAGCCTTACAGTAACCCTCTGACCGCAGGCCAAAAGTTTATATTGTGCTCCACAACGCCTGAGTACACATATGGCAAGGAGACGTTTTGGAGACATTTTCTAAATCGTACACATCAAAGTGTTCGTGTCAAATCCGTGCAGTCCTTTATGTGAACAGTTCATCCCGAAAAATTTCTAATTTCATGTCTAATGATGCCTATTGTGGGAGCCAGCGCGCAATTTTCTAAGAAAGCTGAACAACGCTTTCCCTCCTCCATCCCCTAACCCCGGCTTCAGTATCTTCTCCGGTGCAGTGTGTAGGTACAGGGGCCGGTCTCATCTCATTTTCGACATATAATATATTAATGTAATGAATGCCACTTCAATTAGCACAATCACTTCATGTTCCAAATGGAAACGCTCAGTGGCAAATGACAGCCTAATCTCGGCCACGCTGGATTTTCCCTCAAAGTTCATTTGAGTACAGTGGTTAACAATACCTCCTCATCACCTTGAGGCCTAATTTAAATTCGCCATCGAAAAGTAAACCGTCTTTCTCTCCTTTTTTTATTTTCTTTTTCACCCTGTCTTTCTCCCTTTCTCTTTCTCCCCCCAATCAAAATGAAACAACCTAGGCTCCGGCTAATTAAGTGTGTGAATATCTGGACCCTAATTAACATATTTGTGAGACAGGCAGACGCAGGGAGGGCCTAGCCGGAGCTCCCGTGTTTGCTCACAGCTTGAGCAGCGTCGCTCTGTCTTCAGTTAAAAAGGAAGCCGAGGCGCGTTCAGGCTCCAGGTCTGCCCAGGCCCCTCCAAACAGGGGGAGAAAATGCCAGTAATTGGATGACCGTCTTATTATCCCTTTGTTGGTTGCAATTCCCTGATTAGCATTTTGGAATATTTTAAATTATAATCCAGGAATTAGGGGATTTTACTGTTTTTTTTCCCCTTCTAACCTCCCCCTCTCTCCAATTAGCCCTAACGCTAAGCAGGAAGATGAGTCTGCTGAGATTTTTACACATGTAGCCAGGTAAAAATTCATGTCATTTAATACACGTGGAGGTGTATTAAATGTGTAATAACTACATGATTCTGTATTCTTATGGAGCCTATTTTACTCACAAATTCTCTCTTCTAAATGTGATTCAGATTCAGGTAAAAGCCAATAACTGTCTAAATGACAGTTATTGGCTTTTACCCGGATCTACCTCATCACTGAGCTCATACAGTCAATGTAAGTGCTTTCTGTGTTTCACATAACATAGTCAACATAGAACCATTTTTTTCACAGAGCCCTACAAACACACCCACACCCTCTCCTCCATCAAATATTTATGTATTAAATTGTGCATTTCACAAAGTCTCCATTGTTGTTGAGAGGTGATTATCTTCACTGATTTTTGACGTCTTGGTATTTCTGGATGCTTCCTGTTTATTTAGGTCAATGGAAAGCTCTAAACTGTAAAAGTCTGCAATAAACCGGCGGCTCTGACATCTTTTCTTCTGATTGTTTCGGTGATCCCAGGCATTGTGGATGTGTGGCTGAAGGTTCGTGACTAGGTTAAGTGCTTGAAGGGTGTGTGTGTGTGTGTGTGTGTGTGTGTGTGTGTGTGTGTGTGTGTGTATTTAGTGTGTGTGTGTGTGTGTGTGTGTGTGTGTGTCTGTGTGTGTGTGTGTGTACATTCCTGTTTGGCTCACATGGATGTAAATACAGATGTATGTGGGTGTGAGTGAGAGCTTTTGCGCTGTATGTGTATTTTTGTGTGCTTATCTCTATGTAAGAGAGAAAAAAAATGTGAGTGTGTGTGTGTGTGTGTGTGTGTGTGTGTGTGTGTGTGTGTGTATGCGTGCGTGTGTAAGTGTATGTGTGTTTGTGGGGAACAGGGCAGCGGCCCATGTCGTCCCAGGCCTCCTTCATTTAATTGGAAATGTAGATTGTTGAGTCAGCGTCAGGGCTCTAATCAGGGGCCTGTCTCTGAATCTAAGGGGACTTTATTGAAGTAAATCCAAATCACAGGCGACCAAAATCGTCACTGTTGACTGTGAAGATCATTTAAAAGACGTAGTGTGTGTTGTGAAGGACACGAGTCAGTTCAGAGGATGGAGTTGAGTCCTTTCAGTGTATTATACTTCCAGGAAATCAGCTCAGTAAAAGACAAGTAGTACGACGGCTGTTTAATGGTTTCACCCTTGTGAAAAGAAAAATATCTTCCATGTTTTCCACCGGTAACAGAGCAGTCAGACAGGCACAATACCCAACTGATGACAACATGTTTTCTGATGGGAGAGAAGTTTGTCCTAATTTATCCAGAACCACTTAACCAGGACTACTGAAATAACCAGAAGTAAACAACTGATAAACTGAATAGTTATCCAATTTATGGTGGAGAAAATGTAGATACCATACAACAAAATTTGTAGTAACATCTATTACAAGGTGATGAAATTGAACCTATTTCTGCATCATTACACAGCCTGAACCCTGATGTCTCTTTGATGTGCTATTTAAATAACAGAACATCACATTTTGACCTTGAACTGACTCTTTACAAAGATCTGTGCATACACAGTCCACAGTCCTGTTGTACATTCACCTATTGCAAGAAAATGTCATCCTGTAACAATAAAACTCAATCACAATGACAGCCACAATCCCTTGACAGCACTGACATGGGTTGCTAAGTGTGTTAAGATGCCAAAAAGTGTTGTGTGACATATTAAACAATGGAAAAATATGTCTATGTGTATGAGTGGATTAATTCAAGGTTACAGCCTTTGATTCGGGGCCTAACTGTCTTGCTTCTGCAGCAGAGAAAAGGAAAATGACCATTTTGTCTTTCAGGGACCGACACAAAAAAAGAACAATGTGGAGATTGTTCCCTTAATTTTCAACCAGCTGGAAAAAACGTATCTGAAAACATACACGTATTTAGGTACTTGTGAAGTGACAGGAGAATCTGGTCCACCTAGCCACTTGCAAAACTCAAACTGCACTAGCATTCCTGTAAACCTCTTAGGACATTTTGCAACAACAAGGGCACATTCTTATCACATGGCGCTTACCACATGTGTGATTTATTACATTTACCTCATACAAGAAAATGTCATCCTTTTATCCCAAGACACCTCGTGACAATACCATTCACAATGCTTTGAATCGCACGCCTCCTTTTGTCCCGCTCTCAATGCCAAATTGCATTTGTTCCAAGTGTCACGTTAATGTATGAAAAGTTTAAGATGTCACTGGCATAATCTGACAGCAGAGGTTTTAGTTAAAGCAAACGTGTCATATTGTACTTCTATTAGCAGGTCGCCATTGCACTATTAGTGACATCCCCAAGTCACTGGCGTGTCACCTTAATTTAAAGTTAAGCACTGTGACAGTTTAATATGCCAGGGAGATGAAAGCCCCCTCTGTTTCAGCGCCACGTCAAACCTTTTTCAAATGGGCGATAAATAGGGCTTATTGTTTCAGCAATTGAGAGGAACTGTCTGTCTAATGTGCCTTTATTTCCCCCCTCCACCCCCCACCCCCCATCTTCCTCTACCTCCTCTCTCTCTTATGGAGATTTTGTTTTCAAGCTTGAGCGGCACTACCTAGAGGTTGAACATTACGCTTTGAACACAGGCTAAGTGTCTGTCAGCCAAGGGTCGGGCTCAGCTAAGTTGAGGAGAAAGAGAGAGGGGGATATGACTTTCAACGCTGAAACTAAAATACAAATCACAGCGTTTGTCTCTAAGCCTTTTCCTGTCTTTCCCTCTTCTTTTCCTTCTCACAACCATCAAGCCACAAACCTAATCCACCCCCCTGAACTTTGACTCAATTTACAGAGGACAATAGCCAGTCATGGTAGCAAATACAGATCAGTCCTTCAAACGGGCAGACAGTTACTTCGCTCCTATGAAATTGACCTGGGTTGATTATTCTGCTGCACATGCAGGGAGCTTTAGGCGAGGAAACACTGAGCTTCGCCTCCATCTTTTACCAACTCCTGCGAGGGCCTTGCACCTCCCTGAAGGCCAGTTCCTTCCCTGTGACTACTGAACCATATATACAAATTGCCGTCAATAATTTCAGTGGTGGCCACGGACAGCCTTGTCTTGTTGGAACGTAAAAACGAGGGCGCCTCACTGTGGGTGTCCTCTGACACGTCATTAGTGATGGGGGAGGTTGAAGTGACACAGGTTGCTCACTCAACAGAAACCAACTCCCATTAAGAGAAAACACAGCAAAGACCATCCTTGAGTCCCCCCCCCCACCCTCCTGTCCTCAGGCTACAGGTGGGCAATTTCTATGGCTGCACAAAAAGGGGCCTGGGGGATCCTGGCGTCAAGATAAGGAGGACTATTAGACCAGGGAAGGGTGGTGATGGAGGTGTTGGGCAGCAAGGAGGGGGGGGGTATTCACCGCATCAGGCGAGTCCGTTTGTTTTTCCACTCTCCCTCCTTCCCTTCCTCCCCCCATCTTTTATACGAGGTGGAGGAAAAACGAGGTGCCGTGAAGCTTGAAAGAGTGCCTGACATCTGAAGTCTTCTGATAGCTCCCCGCGATGCTCGGGAAAAAATTAACTCTGACGCCCAGATCAAGCCTCAGGAGCTTAATTACATCAAAGAGAAAAGGATCCTTGTTAGATTCAATCCAAACAAAAAAAGAAAAAAATGATCAGTAGTTTTCAAGGCTTTGTTTGACATTGAGAAGACGTGAATGTAAAAATAAGAGGAGAAAGTGCGTGTATGAGTGTGTGTGTGTGTGTGTGTGTGTGTGTGTGTGTGTGTGTGTGTGTGTGTGTGTGGAGGGGATACAAAAAGAGAGAGGAAGTTTGTTGTGCAGAGAGGCTCGTAGGAAGACAAGAAGAGCAGGGATTATCAAAAGAAGACAAGTCATTCAAGGGTGGAGTGTCATAAAATCAGGTTTGTGCATGATGCCAGCACACATCAAGTAAAAATAAAGTGACCACCACGAATGTCCAGAGAAGACAAAACAGCAGTTCTTCCACTACAAAAAAAGGTAGCTTCACAGGGGCCCGCCCCTCCCCCTCGGCCATCCTATTGACAGGGATGACAACGGTCCCATGACGCACCATTATCCTTGACCGTCAAGCCGACATCAAATGGGCAGGGAGCTGTCCCTGTCAAGACAGAGAAAGAAAGGCCTCTCAAAAAGTACAGAGCTGCTGAGAGAGAAGAAGAAGAGACAGCAAGAACGAGAGCAGAGCTTGTTACATACATTGCTTTCCACCTTGCTTTGTCAAAACAGGCTTATTCAGTGTGTACACAAGCCTTGAGGGATGTTTCTTTTAAGAGAGAGGGAAAGAAAGGCGAGAGACAGGATAAAGAATCAGACATACAGACATGAATCCAACGACTTGTTCTCTCTCCAAGGGGGCGATGCTCTGCATATGTTTACGCAAACCTTTACTTCGCACTTGAAATGGAAGAGGGAGAAAAGCAAAAAAAAAAAGAAGTGTAGTGGGTTTTGATGGGGGGAGCTTTGAAGCGAGATAAAACAAACCTCTCCTCTGCAATGCACGTCGTCTCGTCTTTGTGATGTTAAAAGCAAATTGATAAACAAGGGCTCTTGCTTTCAAGGGGTCCTGTCACAAATTCAGGGTGTAGAGGCTTCTCACTTTCATCAGCCAAGGAGTCCCACATAAGTAAACTCTCGCTTAGCTACAGCACAACTTTCCTTGTTCTGATGCCGCTCATTATTATAGAGCATTTACTTCCAAATAAAAAAAGTCTCACTAGCTCCAGGCAGGCACTTCAGAGCGGTAACCAATCACCTTTCCAAATACTTGCACTGGTTTGGAAAAGAAAGGAATTGATGTCTTGAAAATGAGTCTGTGTCCCTGTTCAGACAGAGATGAAAACTGAGAGGCTAAAATCTACATGATGTGTGTTTTGGAGACAGAGAAAGTGCAGGACCTGAGGCTGCTGTAGCACACAGGCAAGAAATTATAAAACGTGAAATAATTTAGTTAAATTTGGTCTATGAATTTTGTTATTCCTATAGTTTAGGCGAATAAAATTAGTTTCACAAGAGATAATTTACTCTTCTGCTTTGGCAATATAATGAACAGGATCTGGTGAAGAGTAGACAGACCCACCTAAATAATTTGTGATCATCAGCAGCTTGGGCCAAGGCACGATAATGCACAGTGACAATCAATTAATATAACACAGGAAAAAGGAGAAAGCACAGAGGTCACTGTACATGGATTGCATTTACACAACAATATATGTAGTCAAATGTAGTCATGTTCAGTTGTGGCAGGCAGCCAAATAGTTGAGTTAGCTGTTACAACATGAAAATAATCCATGCCCGTTAAACCAGTTGCTTTAGCTTGTATATAGCATATATACAATGTTAGTTATGGGATATGTAAATCAGAAAAAGCTCATCTGTCATTTCAGTAAGACTCAAAAGGTGACTAATAGGAATATGGACAATATAATGCCAGTTTTAGCTGCAGGGCACAAGTTATATGCCAGACCTGGCTCCAAATACAATCTGAAAAGCCTCCAAATGCATTTATTAAGACTGCCTGTCTTGAGCAGCAATGTGTCAGAGATGCAAACAATTTGGGTATCCAGACAGCCTGAAGCAAGCGCTCTGAGTAATTAAGTGTTTCTATTTTAATTTGGCCCACGGCTAAGATGACTGCAGCCGTCTGCTGTCGATGTGGACGCAGGGGCCAAAACCCAGGACGAGTCAACATCACAATCTGAAGGATGCAGCATTGATGATAATGGATCTTGCACTCAACTTTATTCCACCAAGGATTGTGTTTTAAGTGGTGTGAAAATGTCACCTAAATTTGTACATCAATTTTTTTTCTTGATAATTACAATAATAATAATGATAAGCAGTGAGGGAGAACATCACAAGATGTTTTTTTCTACTTGGATAATTGTATATACAGCTTTGTTTAATTGAGTTTTGTTTTGTGGCACCTGACCATAAAACAGCAAATAAAGAGGTCACAGGCAGATTTCACAGTCAAAACCACAATAAAAACCAAGAGAAAAGACTAAATTCACCAAATAACAGCTTGGATGAACTCAACCATCAGGACACCAGAATCAGGAGCCCAGTCAGAATACATAGAAACAGCCTTAAGGTCTTTAATGGAAGAATTTCATGGCTGACACCTGTTTTAAATTAACTATATGAATGACTCTCTGGTCAAAGAATTGTCTAGAAAACCTTTTTAAACCTTAACTGAGGGACTGCCCGTTTGCCAACTTATTGCAACTGTCCAAAGCAATTAATTAAATGTTGTAATTCAGATTTTCCACTATCCCTACAAGTCAGAACAACACCAGTGACCACTAACTGAGAACAAGTTTAGATCCAGTCTTTCAAACATTCAAAAATAACATCAGTTATATTCTTATATTCCCATTTCCAATGCCCAGAGTGAGGCTAAAACAACACTGTTCTCCTCATTAAAGTCATAAGAAATCATGTAATTTCTTCAAGAATAAGCTGTTGATACCTATATCTTATATCAAATAATCCACGACAGACTTAGCTCTTTTTTGGACATGCCACCTAAACAGCGACTGAAACACATACTCTGAGATTCAGTCTCCACTAACAACCTCGTTGGCATTCAGCTCTCAAAGATTCATGAGCGGGCCAGTCAGACGGGCCAGTCTAATCACGACGAAAACACCACAGGCCATCGGCCCGGCTTGCAGTTGCTGAATTCAGTGATACGCCCATAATAGCATGCTTAACCTTTGAACGAGACATGTGTGAGGCCAATTCCTGTCGACCCAGACATCTCGTCAGGGTTCTGTCTCGCCGGCAAGGCCTCAGTCATCGCTTGAGCTTTAACCATCAGTAGCCAGATCAACCGCTGGCCCCGGGGGTGAACAGGCACCCCTACTGGGTGTCATGTTGGACCCCCTCCTGCTGGCTGGAGCCTTCGTCCCTCTACTGATGAGGGAGGAAAGAGCGCCGGGTTGTAGTGGCACTGGGCTAAGACGGCTTTGTCGCCTGGTCTCTGAGGGGATTTCACACACCCCCCAGCTACAACCTCTTGCACCTACATACATCTTAAAATATGTGGTGTGCTGATCCTGCAGCTCCAACACAAGCACAGCAAGATTTTCATGGACAAGAAACATACTGCACAAGTATAAATTGTCCAAACTACATGTTGAAATAAAGACATTCAAATGCTGCCAAAACAACTGTCACTTCATATCTTTTGACCCTAAAAAATCACTTGATGAGAGCTGAATGGGGTTAGATATTTTTGCCTGTCTTGGCCTTATAAAAAATCTGTGTGCAGTTCACCTGTGTCATTCATACCTAATGA
>NW_019525403.1:712183-728811 GCF_002814215.2 Seriola lalandi dorsalis | reverse complement strand
AAAGGTTCATGAACTTGCAGTTGGATACTGTAGCTCATTATTTTAAAGAGCGATGTCCAAAATGTGCCCACAGTACCGACTACTAAAAAGAATCAAATACCAAAACTTGGAACAGAATTCTTGGTCAGACATTTAGTCTTGTCTTATCACATAATTACTGATCTTGATCATCATTTCGGTCAGTTTAGACTGTGTGTTATGAAGGCACAGTTCTTGTACAGCTCATTCTGTTTTGCAAAACATCAAACACAGATGTATTTGAGAAGTTTGTCTTATTTTGCTGAATGAAAAAAAGGGTTTTGGGGACATTCACATTCCTCACAGTAGACATAAAAAAAAGTTTTGGTGTCAGTACTGAGGAGTCCATCATTGTAAAGAAAAATGACAGCATTTGTCATTTGTTTACAATTTGTTTCAATTAAAGTTTAGTTACCTGACAAGGACTGATTGCTTTTGTCCGTCAGGAACAAAGGTGAAAGTATCATGTTATTAGTGCTGACATTTTCTTTTAAGCATGAGCACAACCTATCCCTAACCACAAACAAGTGCTTTTTGTGCCTGAACCTGCCTGAATGTGTCATACAGTCCTACATGGGAGATTTACATGAGAAAATGCTCATGTAGTTTAACAAAGCAGTGACAAACTATTATTTAATTTGGGGCACTGTACTTGAATAATCTGACATATATATACATTTATGCATTGTAGTGCTCATTTGTAGCATTGCATGTGGCACAGCAGTACTCGCTCATCCACTCAGAAGGAGTTGGCGTGATGCATGCTAGGAGACAGGGAGGATCAAACAAACAAAAGAGGAGGAGAAGAAGAAGAAGAAGAAAACTTTTCAACACAAAACCCCTCAAAATAAAAAAAAAAAGAGACAAGCCCTGACACTGGCTCCACACTGTACCCGTCCAATTTGCTTTGTTCCCAGTTACCTGCCCCTGCCATCAGAGGGGGAGCCACTGGGGGCCATATTGGGGCCATCTTCGCTCCCATGGCCCCCTTTCTCGCCACAGCCTTTAAAGTCCTGCACTGCGATGTGCATGGCCTTGATGTTTGCCTTGTACCCTACATGCAAAGCTATCATTATCCATGCCTCTTGACAATCGCAGGCCCTGTCTTTGTTACATCTGCAGCTCTTTGCCTTGGGCTATGACATGACTGTACGGTTGATCTCTTCTCTTTTACATATCGCTCCCTGTGTCTCTCTTTCTCTCTGTTTTTCTCTACTCAGAATGTGTACCATGTTTGAATCTAACTCTGATTTGACGACTTGGAAAATCTTTTACCTCTCAGCCTATGTGACACCTCAGCTGCTTTGATCTGTTCGGCAGTTTTCCAGATAACTCACACTATGCTCAGGCAAAAATTTGTAATGGTGTTTGACACATGCTGGCACTCAGGTTTGCTTTGTGCAATCGTGATTTTCACAACACTTCTTAGGGCATAAAAGACACTTAAATCCCTGACTAAAAGGTTTCAGTAAAACAGTAAAATATGTTATTTATTATTTAATCAAATCAAACGAGGCAATTTAAAAAATGTTAGAATCAGAATCTGTGTTGCACTTGTAGCAAACGTGGATGAGCCAGATTTTTGGTCTTTGTACTCAGATCACTCCTTTTTTGGCATAATATGGGTCAGTAGCACAGAGGAAACAAGAAAAGATTAAATGCCTTGATAGGAAACAAAGAATATTGTTAAAGTCCCTCCCTTAACACAGACACACACAGATATTTATAAGAATTTGCAACTGTCCAGTCATGTCACACACTGTCTTGACTAGTGCATTAACTCAAGTTAAAACCTAATGTCACAAAAAAGACATCTGAACACAATGATAAAGCAACGAAAACAGACAAATGTATCCCCAAAACAACATTATCTAAATGGAGTACAAGAATTCACTGCATTTGCAGATGACACCATCTGGAAGTCTGTTGTATCATAACCTTGCTGTACAACTGCAGCTTTGTTGGAAGATATCAGCTTCATCTTCTCTGAACACATCTCATTTACACAACAGACTGGAAATTAGCAGCTCTTCAGAAAATCATAATTATGGTTAAAACTTCAATATTTCTATTTCAAGAATAATGTCTGAGAGAAAAGATTGTTAGAGTGTTAAACTATGACGGTTTTTCAATGCAGGATGACAAGTTTTTTTATGACAGATTTCCCTGTAATGCCTTGAAAGGTCAGAGCACTTAAAAAGACACGCTAGTAATTTAACACCAAAATAAGCCTTTACAATGTAATAGGAGCACATGTTTGGTCTGCTGCTCTGTTACCTGTGTGAAGTCACACAACCTGTAAATGCATCATTGAAGCTTTTACTTTTTTGTGCTTGTTATTATTGACATTTGTAAACATCCTTGAGTGTACTATAATTATTGTAGAAGAAGACAGGAGAAGAAGAGTAGTACGAACAGCAATTAAGAGTACCTGTTAAAATATTAGGTTTGATTGATAGATAGATAGATAGATAGATAGATAGATTAGATAGATAGACAAGAATTGTTTTGCTGATTGTCAATTTGGAGAGTTGTTTTTTTCTTTATTATGGAAGTCAATGGGTGCACCGTGCACTACAAAATCAAGTCCAATCAATTATACAAATCTCCAAAGTCTGAATGTACCCCAGTGTGCAGTTATTTACATTTGTATTCCAGAGCTTTTAATTAGTTTAGCCTACAGTCTGCCAAAGCTCGCTTGACCTTCACTCTCTTCCTCTGCTTGACGTCTGGTTTGTATTTTTGTTCCTCAAAATTCCTCAAAAAACACACACACACACGATTACATGCAGATACTCAGTCTGACCACAGTCCTCGAAATTGTTAATTCTTCTATTAGGTGGGCACTTTTTAATTTTTCTTTTCATAAATAATCTGTTTTGATGCCTCCACTGTTTCCACCATTTGCACCAAAAGATAACCCCTCTGCCCCCCACCACCTCCCACCCCCAAGGATCACAGAGAAACACCACATGGGAAGTCAACAGTTCTCCTCTCGTCAAGCACAGGAGGTAGCCACCGGCGGCGTTTCACAAGCCCACCACTGATCTTCAGACGAAGGACCTGCAGCTCGCCAATCTTAAGCACTGTCAAAACCCAGAGCTGGGCTCAACGGCCTCACCGCTGCTCTTTTCTCTGTAGTGGAGCCGAGTGCACTTAATCAGCAACCTTACCTAAAACTGATTTTCTAGACATTTCACTCTGATCAAAGACAATACAGTACTTTAGGAGATCACTGCAACTGCAAACTTTCATAGAGCAGATTCTACCTGAGACCCACTGAGCAGCACACCTTGACCAGACTTTAAACATCTCAAGAGAAGTAAGTCATGACTGTGACTGTATTTTCTGACATTTTAAGATCCCCAAATTCCAACTTCAAAAGCAATAAAAAGAAATACAAGCCAACTGAATAAAATGATAGAGCTCAAAGTCATATTATTCCAACAATACAGGTAGCAGCACTGAATTTGTATTTGCAAGTGCTCACATCTTTTCAGCATCAAAATCTCTGCTTGGACACTCACAAACCTGCAGTAGCTGATTTTCTGGCCACATGGGGGCACATGAACAAACACTGACATACTATTACCTTTCAAGTAGATAGGGTGTTAGCAAACAGCTGCCTATCTATACACCCGGCAGATACAAAGAAACACTAGCATTCGTTTAATAAATTGGAGGCATTTCCACATGGCTAATAAAAGTGCAATATTTGCTCTCCTTATAACTCTGTTTTGCTCTCGAATTCTTTAGAAAAAATTGTAGGCAATAAAACTAAGGACAAGCCGTAGAGCTGAGGAGAACTGCAGAGCCGGGTAATAACTCCTCACTACTTGCAACCACTTTCAGATACGGTCATTTCATATATGGATTCATGAAAATACTGATTAAAGCTGTTTTACGTGCAATATATGGCATTCACTGTAATAATTAAAGATCAAGATAAACTGTATTTGACAAATGTATTTGATGCACCAAAATGAATGTTGCAAACCTGAATTTCATAATATACATGTCTTTGATTATTTAAGGTCAGCTCTACTATTGAGAGGTTTCCTTACTGCTGAAAGATGCTATCAAGAAAAGAAGGTTTTAGGATAACAACAGCAGGAGAGGATAGACATGAAACAGAACATGCAGTTTCACATGGAGAGTATTTTTTGGCAGGCTACACACCCAAAGCTGCAGAGAGACACAGAAACAGAACACAGTCACATGCAAAGTGCGTTGATTAACTTGCATTGTCTTTCAGTGTTGCTTTGCTAAATCTGTGCACTGCATTCAAATGAAGTCCAAGGCAGGGAGGGAGGGTCGACGCCAGAGAGCCTCTGATTCAGCCTCATATCTCTCACACACTCTATGTTGAATGTCTATTTCAAGACCCCCAACCCCCAACCCCCAACCCGGAAAATTAATAATGAATGCATCCTGTCCGATTTAATTCGGCGCTAATTAGGTCAGGAAAGTTTGGGAGCGAAAGGTACGGTCCAGGCCACGTGGTCAGGTCTCTCAGCGAGCAGCCACTTTCATGTGGTGAAAAAAGTTGAGCGTCGAACAGAGGGATGGCAGTTGCAAGGCCAGTGCCAACAGCGCCAGCACAGGGACGAGGGGCCAGGGCTGGAAACAAAGATAATAAAAGCAAGAAGTGGCAGCTTCAGAAAGCCACTGAAAAAAAATCCACCAGGGACATATCAACTGTGGGCCTTCGCCGAATGAAAAAAAAAAGAAGAGAGCTGTCAGTCTGTTTGTTTGGACTGCGACCGCTGAGAAATAATTATTCCCTTTTAATTACAATTTGGAGAAAAGAAATGCAGCACTCAGGCTTAGGATGCCTCCTCTGTCTCCAGACAGGGAAGCTGGTGTGGGGCAAATGGTGCTGCCCAGACCGCAGAGCAAAGCGCCGGAGGACTCGCAAAGCAATGTTATCACCTTTCGCACGCCGCCAAGCCAAAGAATAAATGACTTTGATCCGACTGCGAGTGCACTTTGGCCAACTTGGGTGGCACTCTGCAGTTTAAGCTGAAACTCTCTGACAGGAAGAGTTCAGAGCAATGGGAAGAGGAGGAGGAGGTGGAGAGGGGGGACAGATGAAGGTGACAGCTATAGAGGTTAACCTCGATTTGAAGTCCCAACGGGGTTGGAAAATCCCGCAAGGCCAGATATCGCTCTGATCTTTCACATCTAGCTCAAAGATATTGTACCAGACAGTGCCAATAATATCTCTTCAGGACAGACTGACAGATCTAAAATGCACTTCAAAGGTCCCCAATAGTCACTTCTGTACTATGTTTTGATATCTTTCCCTCACATTTAGAACAATGTGCTTCATTTCTGACATACGTGTATTTTAGTTAATAAAATAAGTCCTGAATAAATTTGAATAACAAGTTCTCCTAATGTATGAAGATTGGCAGACAGTAGCAGCTCCCCTGATTCAAATGATGCCAACCTGCTTAGTGGAGGCGATCCAGATGGAGTATCAGTTCAAGTACTGTAAATCTGCCTGATTGGAAGGGCTCAGACATTTGTTGGAGAGGGGTGACTGAAAATAAAGTCCAGCTGTGATGTATTACCTGATAATAACCTCAAAACCTGCCTGTAAAAAAATATTATTTCTTTGGAAATCAAAAAAAATAAATCTAAGGTAGAATTCACATCCTTGTTCTGCACATATTTCCTCTTGCTCTCAACTCAATCTGTTAAATCTAACTACTGTAGTTATCTC
This sequence comes from Seriola lalandi dorsalis, assembly GCF_002814215.2. Taxonomy (NCBI): domain Eukaryota; kingdom Metazoa; phylum Chordata; class Actinopteri; order Carangiformes; family Carangidae; genus Seriola; species Seriola lalandi. The sequence goes on along the minus strand of NW_019525403.1, from coordinate 723,065 downwards.
TCAATTAAGGGCAAACTATAGACTTTATTTTTATGTTCACAAGGTCCCACCTTGTACTTCCAATTCCTGCAGATCATTTCAGTTTACCATTGCAAGAGAAAGAAAGACAGCAGAGTTAGTCAAAAACAGCATATCATGCAGATCCCAACAACAAGCAATAACATTATAACAACAAAGCAAAGCTGCTGTCACAGCTAGTGTAGCTGGCTAACAAATCAAGGCAATAATATAAAGGTAAGGCTGATTATTAACTAATAACCACAACATTGCCCATTAACCTTAATGCCACATCAACCACTTGTCTCTTCTTTATTCACCTACACAGACCTCCAACTTTTGAACACATGAACTGAATTCATTTGCTGTTCTACAAATCAGACAAAAACTCAAAACGTGGGGGGCAGGTTTATATGGGGGTCACTGTTTTTAAAATATGAAAGATTTGACCTTAATACAAAATCATTTATAACTGATCCAACGTTTCAAGATTTTAAATTGTTTGTGTAAAGAGATTAACACTTTTACCAATGTTAAAATAAAGCAAATATAAGGAGCTCAGGGGTTTGTGTGGCAGATGAACTACAGCTTGAGGAATCTATCAATAATCTAGTTATCAGAAATAAAGCAAGTAAAAGGAAAAGTGTATATGTAGAATGTGTATTAATGCCCTTCTGCTTTGATATCCTGCCAGCACATGAGGAACCCACTCTGCAGCAGAATATCAGTCGGTGCATGGGAAACCTCTCCCTTCACGACCAGCCAAACAACACTTGTGTTTACTGTTGCACTAAAATAGACGGAAACTGAGGAGGTACGCAATATATACAGCAAGGAGCAGATAAAATTCAAATGTACATGACAAACTCAGTTTTTTTATCTGATAAAACAGGCTGCACTTGTTTTTTTACTTTTTACTGTAAAAAATGTTTCCAGTTTCTGGGGAAAAAAAACAACTAAATATTCCTTGATATACAAAAGTTTTGATACTCATCTGTGCTTTCCTCTGAATTCCAATGAACCCTTTGTGAATTAATTTAAACAAGAGCCAACAGGAAATTGACCTCTTTGGGGGAGCAATTTTGAATGAATGAATCCAGTTTCAATCAAGTGTATAGTAAAAAAATAAGCAGGAAAAGGTTTTGAGAGCTGTGGCACGAAACAAAGTCGACAGTTCAACCTTTTCCTTTTACTTTGTGGAGTTATTCAGGCCCAAACCTGCTCACAGGATTTTAATACCACTAGACCTTTCCCCATCCTTTGGGAGCAGCGAAAGTAGAGAGATATAATCCTTTTCCCTGTAGAAAACGCATGCAGGAGAGGAGACTAGCACCGAATCAAATTATTCTCATAAGATGGTATGACCTTAGTTACACTTTATTCAAGGCTTCTTACCTCCACAATTTAACTGGTGTTCTTTTTTTCCCCTCGACAACTTCTTGCCATGCATGAATCACAGGTTAAATGCATTCCTTTCAACGGCTGTGCACCCCGGCGACGGAAATATAATTATGTTTTACAAGTCGACTCTTATCTGTAGCCTCCTTCATTTCCCCGCCGACTCTCTGTGTATTTTGAGGGCTTTTCAGAAGTACTTTACGGTGTGTCAGGTTGCTGTTCCTCCGTGTAAATGCACTATTGTATCACTCAAAAGGTCTCTACTCTCCATATCAGAGAGGGAAAAAAATGTGGTGTAAATAACCTCTATGGCGCTCTTTATTTATTTTATTTTTTGTAAGTTTAACATACACAGTGGGGACAAACTGCTGCATAATAGAATTTAAGTGGTTTTCTCGCTTTGCTTCACAACAGCTCCTGGGTTCAAATCCACGATAATACGCTCTATGATTAAAACACCAAAAACTCAAGTTAAAACAGACTTTTTCTGCATTCTGTACTTCGTGATGCTACACTGACTTTGTGGAAGCTCAGCTAATTTGTCTAATATGTGAATAGAAGATAGACATACAAGTTGTGATATGGCTTTCTGATGTGGAGGTTCATATTTTAGCATACAGTATGTTAAATGTCCCATATTTTACACTATTCCAGTGTTTTATATGAAGTGTTAATCCATAAGATACTGTATATTTGTGGTTTAAAGAACCAAAAACCATCTCTCTCAGGCTTCTAGTAACAACAGGTCGGTGAACCAATCAAGTCAAAGAGTCAAAAAAGCCAAACACTGTGTTTCAGATGAGAACATCCAAAAACTCCTTCAACAATGAATCTCTTTGTGAACTTGTGATGGGGATTTGTCATCATAAATCAGTTAACTGAAAATAATTGGTGGATAGATTGATCCTTGGGCAAAATACTAGAACCATCAAAAGCCACAAACTGTATGATTTTATCTTCCAACTCTTAACACCAACTGGCCACAGACTCAGTCTCACTCGGCCCAATCAATCATGACGTCCAACCTTAAATCAGCCATCCTTATGACAACTCTAATGTACAGTATGTCCACCACTTAAGCATGTGTTTTTACTTTAAGTTTTCATATCATGTCAGTAATACAACAGAGGATCAACCTATGTACAAGCACAAGTCATATTTGCTCTTCAATTTCACTACACATGTAGTTACTGTTGTCTTTACAGGGCAGTAGGGTAATATGTTGATATGTTGTCCATGTCAAACATTTCAATACAATGCAGGCCTGCTGCTAAATGCTTGAATGCTCCCAAATTGCTCCAGTTCCCTCCCAGTGGCCAGCAGCAAAGGGTTGTGGTTTCACTGGGCACCTCCCAGGTGTAAATACTGAAGTAATATGAATGTGAAAGGGAGAAAGACTTTCTATGGATGAATAAAGATTGAGAGAAGATGGAGTCAATTTAAGTGAGATTACTCCAGACTGTATGAGACATGGAGAAAATAATACTCATGGGCCGACTTTGACATGAATTCCCGTGACTTGTGTCTGGATTTGTGATATAAACATGATTCATGTCTGAGTCTGAACAAAAAATTACTTGTTTTACTGCATCATTGCAGCAGAGTTACAATGTTATGAGTGTTACATTAAAACACAAATGAGTAAGAATAATTTAGATAAAACCAAGATTAACTGCCACAAGGTTACAAAAAACACCTTGACTTGATTCTTACCTGTAAGAGGTGAAGGATTTGATGACTTAGCTACAACTATAACAATCACGCTCAAAGTACTGTTAAAAGACGTCAGAGGACAGGTGTCTTCAGGTAGAGAAATCCCAACTGTGAGCTCTCCGCTAAGCTTTATCAGCCTGTCTTTGTCTAATCAGCTTCTATTGTTAATACTGTTGTATTCCTCATTAGCTGCCATTGTTAACAAGCACATTTAATTATGCTAGTTACGAGACCGTTGGCGGAGCTAAAAACAAAATAATAAAATCCCCCTCCAAACCATCTTATTAAAATGAGAGGAAGAGAAAAGGACAATAAAGACAGAAAAATGAAGACAAAAATGCAGAAAGAAGAAAAAAAGACACAATGAATAAAGGGAAATTATGACACCAGGAAACAAACAAGAATACTAAGTGAAAAAAACTGCCATTAAAAATGAAGAAGAAAGAAATCAAAGAAGAAACAAGCAAAGATAGACTGACAAAAATAGTCCATGTGAAACAAAACAAACACTCTTTGTGTGGGAAAATACCTGCCGGGCTGCTGCCACCACCGCAGTTAGTTACCGTTGGTCCCTGGAGAGCAGCTCTCCTGGGTTCCCTAAAACATGACAGCAAAGAGAGAAACAAAACACAGGCGTCAGGAGTCTCAAAGCACAAAACAAATTATCCCCCAACTGTTACATAACCTATTCAAGAGGCTCACAAACAAGGTAAGCTGAATATCACACAAATGTCGAAGTCTTTCAAATCTTTCTGTTGGCATTTCAGTCAAAGACAAATTTAGAAACATTTCTTCATGAAAGAAGCTAAAAAGGCAACTATTATTAGACCAGTTTTCAGTGAGAAAGCTGAAAGCTTTGAAGCTTAGCATTTTGACTACTAAAGACCTGACCAGACCTACCTAACACCTGTACTGCACACTGTGTGAAGAAACAAATACAATATCTGTGTCAGACTGTACAATGTTAATTTTCAAGGCATCTTACAAACATTGAGTCAGAAGAGTTTTAGCTCTACAATATAAAATCTACACAGCTCTCAAGCTTTGAAAATGCAGAAAAAAGGCTTTGGCCATTGTGCTGGCACCATGTTTCCATGCACAAAAATGTATATCTACATGTAGATATACAGTACAAATCAAGTTAAGTCGAATTATATTTATATAGCCCAATATCACAATATCATAATTTGCCTCATAATTTGGCTTTACAATCTGTACAGCATATGGCACTCTCTGATTTTTGACCCTTGAATCAGAAAAAGAAAAAAAAGGATGTGTCTAGAGACACTGTTCTGGATTGAACCAACCATAGAAAACATGGAGTCTTGGATTTGAACATTTCACTCAATGTAAACAAAACTTTAATGAAGAGTTGAGACATAAACATACTGTCAGACTATGTGAAATAAGATGATTTTAGCCAAAAAGTTACATGAGGGGAAAGAAAAAGGTTTTAATTTAACTACAAAGAGACATAGCTGCTCTGAAGACAGAAATGCTATTACTTAAGTTAAAACTGGACTTCACTCTGACATTATAAAGTCTGCCTCATAAGCTTCACCCACTGCGGTCCTCCCTCTAAGAAATATTTTCAAAACTACAGGTCCAACCTGCAAGCCTGTTCCCTGTTCCTGCAGGGCCAGGAGGAGGATATCGTTTGCTGGGAGGGGGGTTGCGGGGAGTAGGTGTGAATTATGCAAATAAACGCTCTGATACAAACTTGGACGGGGATTCAGTGAAGGAGAAATTGGCTGAAGGAGGAATCGTTCCTATGGTAGCAGTGGTGGCAGGGCCCCCCGCATCCCCCCACTCCTTGTTCTTTACCTTGAGGCAGGAGCTTATCTTATTTGCCGCTCTTTTTTTAAGAAGTGTCAGGATTAACATAAGCACCTCTGCCATTGTGCTCCCACTCAAAATAATTTTATCTACCCGCTCTCTCAGGGGAGACAATCGTCGTTTTATCAGGTAAGCGAATACCTCCCTCAACCCCCCCGCTACCGCATGAAATGTGCCTTTGAGGACTGCTGCCACCGCCCCTGTGTTTGCCAGTTTATATTTAGCAATACACTACTTCATTTTCCCATCTGAAGAAAGGAAGGAGGATGACACAGAGAGGGCCTCGGGAGGGTGGGGTGGGGTGGCAGGGTGGGGGTAGTGTTTTTTCCACATAAATAACAGCTGGTTAAAAAGGTACAAGTGGGGATGAAAGGAGACTCTTTTCAGATTATCTCGCTACAATGAAACTGCGAGATACTGTACGAGAAATACCAATGTTTGGTCCTTTTTTTTGCCCCTTCACTCCCATCACCGCCATTTTCTCTTCCCTCACTACAAAGTTTTAAATGCTCCCTTTTGGTTTACCCCCATTGCCCTGTGGAAATTGCCCATTAGGAGATTTTGATTTTTTTTTTGCACTCTCCTTTGGAGGCTGAAGTTGCCAGGAAAACACAACAGGAAATGACACAATGCTTGCAGACTGGAATGCTTCTCCCATGCCCAGCTGCTCCTCATATGACCTCTGCGACTGGGAGCTGGGAGGAAGAGGAAGAGGAGAAGCTGGCATACATGTCATCACTATGTACTCTTTAACATGCAGAATTCAATATTTTATTGTCATTCATTTGGCTCAGGCAGGGCTTTCTGTGCCAGTGAGTGTGCATTTCAAGTGTATGGTAATACTGTATGTAAAAATGAATGTTTGTTTAAATGAGTGACTATGCAGTTTTTAAGTGCTGGAAAAATCAAAAAGACTTAATCACATGTTTACCTGCTGGCTGTCAGTACATATTATCAACCGAGCTTCAGAAAAAAAAAGGTTTTATAAAACGACAGCACTCTGATTTCCTCATACTTCAAAGACCTGATTTAAATGTTAACAAGTGGTTTAAGACAAACTATGTGGTTTAAGAATGTAACAAGCCCTGAGTTTGACTGTACAACAACTGCAGCACATGAAACAACTTGTAACCTCCCTAAGACAGTACAAAGTAATATGATTACATGAAGGCATCACCTATGTTATGCAACACATGCAGTCTAAGAATGCATGTTAAAGGGGACTTTGTTGCTCTGCCTCAACTAAAAATATCCTGACAGAAATGCAAGAATTAGCACTACTTTCTTTTTAACCTGTTAAGCCCTAGGAATGCTGGAGGATATGCCTCGCCTAGAAAGACATACCCAAAATCAAGAATAGCTCCACAACTATCAGGTCCATTTGCAAGAGCTTGTTAACTATGGATAGGTAAGACCTCAGAAAATGTATTCCATGTGACAGCAACATTGTGACTGTTACTATAGCTGAGTAAATTGTGATAAACCAAAGGAAAAACTTAATTCATTGTCCTCGCCTAGAATTTATTTCAAATTAGACAGTGGATGACACCATGATAACAATGGTCCCATGCACTATGATGCCACTGATTTCATTCAGCAACTTCATGACTACAACTTTAACAATGTTGGTAGAAATACCACAAAGCACACAAATTATATAAAGGTTCTAATAGGGATGGGGCCAGGTAGACTCTCGTTTTGTCCACTTGGATAGCCAAGGTACCCAAAATGTGCCAAAGGGGTTTTTTACCTTTTGAAGGGAAATCTGGCTACAAAATACTAATGATTTCCACTACAGGAGGCTATGTGCACACAATACAACCCTTAGCCACTTCATTTACCCTGTGCATCATCAGATTCTACCATTGTGTACAACAATTGGGTGTAAAAAACAACTAAATTGTATAATTTTGTCTCCATTTTGCCTCTGAATTGCTATATTATGTTGATTCTACTTCATAGACAGTGTAAAAGTGAAAAATAAACATAAAAGTTGAATCAGCTATGCATCACGCGTAAAATTCCAATCTGCGGTGAAAGTCTCTTGTACTTACGCACGGGTGTAGTATCGCGAGGAAGCAAGTTTATCTTGTCTCCACTGCACTTATTTATGCTTTTTTCTTATCCATGGATAAGTGCTTTAAGGTGTTTATTTTTCTTGACTTGTTTCGACTGCTGTCTTCCTGCAGTCTTCCTCAGAATAGTCACGTGATGTTGCTGTGACATGACATGAGTTATCAGCTGTTGTTTATACTGCTGTTCAGCCAACATGTATTCCGCCTTGTCCCTGTTCACTGTCCTTTGGGCCTGTTTTCGGATCTCAATGGCCTCCCTAATCCAATGGTGGTGCTTGTTGCTCTCTGATCGAAAAGGCCAAGGTCATTCGATCAGAGAGCAATAAGTGTGACATACCGTTCGAAACCTTACGAGATGCTAGATGGCAACAAAAGACTCTGTATGAAATTCAGGCTTGGGGCTCGGTCTCTGCTATCCAGGCCCCCATTTTGGCCCCCATCTTGGCCAACTTGACTGGAAAATCATACGGATAGACTCAAAATGACCACAGAGGAAGGAAACAATATTTGTTGTTTTTGATTAGAACCGCTTCGGGATCTGATGGAATATTTAGTCATAAACCCAAAATTTGACATGTGAAGTGAAAAGCTATAGTAATGAGAAGTTTGGCCCCGTGGTTGTTTTGGGGCTGATATGAGCTGGTTAGCTCAGGCTACACTATGCTTGCTATCAATGGAAATTGTATCTTCTTTAGTTTTATACGATACCCAGCATGGTGAGGTGGAGCGAGCGGATTACATGAACTGTCGGTTTCATTTTGACTGTCCGTTTACATTGATAGAGGTCTTATTTTGAAACAGAAATATCGATATTATATCCATACAAATATTCATTGGACTAAATATAACTGGACCGTGTTTTGGCAGCGTTAAAGCCTCATCTTTTAGAAGCATAAAAAAAAGAGACCACCACAGCATTCTATCAACTTTTTATAAGCAATTATGTATCACACCGTTCTGCCCAACCCAGTACTGGGTCCGTTGGAAAGGATCTCCTTTTATGTTGCTTTTCACCCCTACTAAAAAAGGAAGGATTGCAGTATTGCCATTTACACCCAGGTATTAAATGTAAACTGAACATAGGAGATACAGGGATTTTTGTTGTTGTTCTCAAACTGGGATATCTGGTCATCGTCATCATCCTCCAATCATTTCTGTTGCTCCTAACACAACCAGATATTACTAAGGCATCTGCACTTAAGATGTCTTTACGTTTCCCAGAGCTCCATTTAAATCAACTTGTTTTGTCCTGAACCCTGTGGAGGCATAAAACAACACAACAGCTAATACAGCATTCATGTCACATGAGGAAAAATGGAAAAACTGATTAAGTGTTGAAATATTCTGGAAGGAACAAATGCAACACATCTTGAAACTACAATTTATGGTGATCCCTTTGATGTGAATATAAATATTTATTTGGATTTTTATTAACTCAGATTGTTGACTCTGGTTGGAAGTAACTGCTAAAAGACAAAAAACAAAATTGTACATCTATCTGATTCTACTTCCTATAGGTTATCATATATTTATGAGCTGAAGAAAAAAATAAGTTTTGAGGTTGTTACCATATACCATTTAAACAAAGGGTAAAGTTTCAAAGCACTATAGAGAAAGTTTGTTTTTTAGAAGTAAAAAAAACATAAATTGATATTAAGTTTATTCCTTCTGACTTTTCTATTCATATTTTAGTTAAAGTTGATAAATATTTTGTGAATCCTCTTCTCCGTTTGGACGTGAGAGATAGACGCAGATATATTTTCGAAGAATTCTTCACCTAATTAGGCACACAGTTTGCCATTTCATCCAAATTTCTCTTGACTGGGGCAATGAGAGAGAAACCTCTGAGCCAAAGTATAATATGAATATGAAAGTTTTGCCCCCCTCCATCTGCTAAATTTGTGCACAGAGGCTTAATTGGGGCCAAATCTTGTCAAAGCCTCTTCTAGTGAACATCCACTATTAGTTCAGAGCATGTTAACAGGAGCTCACCATAAGGATCCAAACTTTTAACAAACTAATGCTTAGTTTCTTTCTGTTTTTTGAAATAAAGCCTTAATAACATCTTTCAATATTGATATAAAATTGAATTTACAAACTAAAGCCTCTAAAATGACCATTATTACCAACTGTTACTAAAATATGAGCAGAAATTTTTGAAAGAACACATATAGATATACACCTACATAGACACATATATATACACATATGTAGATATAAAATAACAACTCCATGCTAAACCAATACATCCACAATGCCAACTTATTGTCCACATAAATTAATTTCCACATACATCTCAACCACCTTGTTATACACCAAAAGAAGTAATACCATGCCATTGTCAATGTAATTTATCACTTCCTGTTGGATGTTTCACAGTAAAAGCATTCCACCAGAGTAAAGGGCAAAATACTCTTCTGTCCTGGCTGGCTTTTAATTTTAGACACTCGGAGGAAGTGTTTAGTTTCAGTGACGGTAGCAAACGTGAGTGAGAACATTTTTGTGTAACAGAAAAACTCACAGGGACATGATATTAGGGAGGAGGGACTAGTCCTTACTTTTTTTGTGTGATTGTATCAGACTCCACCATTTTTGTTTCAATTTACACTAATAACATAGGTGTGCTTAAAATAAAAGGGAGAAAACTAGCCCCACTGTAACAAGATTTTTTTTTTCTATCACCAGCCTCTGTCATCACATGACTAAAGTGATTTCCAACACCTGAGATTATTTTGTTTATAGAAAAAGTAATTTTTACAAATGTGGACCTAAGTTATTGAGATATTAATGCTATTCTTTCACCTTCTCTAATTAACTCTCATTTCAACATTTCTTGTAAAAAATTAAAAATAAATTAAAAATAAAAAGATGTAAAAACTGGTATTTGGAACTTAGCAGACTAACTAATACATTTTGTTTTGTTTAGAGGGACTCTCAGCATTCAGTGTTTGAAACGTGTCCTCCTGGGGTTCAGCAACACAATGATAACTGCAACACCATGAGAGTTGTGCATGAATGTCACTCACTCGCTCACTGCCTTTGCATATACACACACACATACACACAAAAAGACACACATGCACACATGCACAGATAAATATAGTGCAGAATACATGTTAGCAAAAACACATGAAGATATAGGAAGCAGAAACACACACCAACATATGTTTGTTCATGTATGTGTACTTATACAAACTGTACACAAAGTACACGCACGGCTGACTTCATAACCTCAGCCACCCTGTCTCACACACATACACACACTTGGTCATCATACACACATGCAAGCACACAAATACATTTATTCAAATCATGCATACACACATTTGTTTGTCCATTAAAGTTTGTCTGTATATGCACACACAAATGCACTTTTTCCAACCACACATACACACATATTCGTACCTATTCAGACACACAACATGTAAACACACACTTTTTTTTTTTAAAGCATCATATTTACATTTGCAGTGTTGCCATGTCAGTCGACGGCATTATAATCTCCGACACATTTACATAACATATATTACCCTGCTGTGTTGACGGCCAAGTAAGTACTCAAGCTCATCCCGGCCCCTTTTCATATTTACAGCGTGACTGATTTAAGATGGACTGATTGTGGGGATTTAATTACGGAGGACACAATGGCCACACAATTCTGTTTTCTTCTCTTCCCTTCTTGCGAGGCGCTGACACGCCGCACACTCGGCTGCACACTGCCGAGGAATGTTTTACACTCCAAATGAGCTGTGCTTGCAGAAGAATTTAATTTGATCTGCCGCTGTAATTGTGCTCTCAAAAAAAAAGAAAAAGAAAAAAAAGGGAAAGAAAAAGAAGAGTGGTGGTGGAGAGGGGGTGGAGGG
>NW_019525403.1:634536-712121 GCF_002814215.2 Seriola lalandi dorsalis | reverse complement strand
CAAGAGGAGAGGCCCTTGTGATGTGTTGACACTTGCACTGGGCTCTCTTACAAGGAAGAGTGGGAGGAGGAAGAGGGAGGATGCAGGGAAGGGGGGATAAGAAAAAAAAAGAAGGGGGGTGGGGGGTGGGGCGGCCATGATAAAACACCACAAAGAAAAGCGTTATGAATTTTATTAATGACTTGCAAGACAGTATGCAAAACATCAAAGGTCCATGGGAAAGATTAATGACCCTGTGTGAGACTGTTTAATTACCTCCAGCTAATTAGATTCTTGACCAAATTTTTAATATCTGCATTCGTGCCCGACGCCTAATTGAGATTCCACCATATTTATCAATCTTTCTAAAAAATAAAAAACCCTTAGTGGCTCTTTTTTGTTCCCTTTAGCCTTTCTCTTGCTGCTCTTGACACATTGTCGCCATTTAAAGAGCGATTATGAATCTCACTCAGGTTGGAGAGAGGTTTCCAAAACCAAAAAGTAGAGCCATGAGGGACGACTGATGCTTATTTACTCCCTAACAGGAGGAGGGGGATGGGTGGTTATCAACCTGATCTTGGTTTCTAATGAAGTGTGCTTGCTAATAAACAGACTTAGCGAGCTCTGTCAACTCTCCTTGTCATGCCATAATTCTCTTATCTGGACCTGAGCTGAGGAGAGAGGAGCTCTCCCAGGAACCACTCTCCATCTACGTCGCGTTTCGCCTCTGCTTTCATTTTCCTCCTCCGGATAATCCGGGTGCTGTTTACCAGCACACACACAGTTTCATCTAAATCGTTGCCTTTGAACTTCCAGTGCATATTATCTGTTCTGTGACCCTGTTGTTGTTGTTGTTGTTGCGGCTGCTGCAATAATTGCACTTGGATTATTGCAGTGAAGTCAGAGATGACTCTTCCTCTGGGTTCTGGGTTTTGGTATCCACCTCTGTGGCTGTTTGCTGAGCCATTTCAGCATCTCCAACTTGTATCAAGACAGAGATCATAACTTCAAGCTCATTATTCAATCTGTCTAAAGCAAAGCTTCCCTACCTGGAGGTCGCAAGATAATTACCAGGGAACAAAATAAGGACATATTGAAGTCTGTATATGAAATTATTATTTCAGACTTTTGTCCAATCTTTCCTTTTTGTCTTTTGAACTTCATATTTTTTTCACATTTTGAGGGCTCTGAAATTATTCAAAAAGTCTAAGCAGTAAAATCAGGGTAAAGTTGAGCTGCTCATAACTCTTACAATAGACATGCTCTATGAGACAACAGAGGGCAAGCAGACATTTCTCTGTAATAAGGGGAACAAGCTTAATCAACAAAACCTACTAGATCACACACTGAATGGTAAAATGTTGTTTTGTTGATGAGCTATGTCAGCTGAAATTTTTCTTCAGTCTAGCCACTTTGACTTTATCCTTTAATTAAGATCTGACTAAATCTCCTTTTTTTGAAGGTATTTTTATGAATCAAAAATTATCATTAAATGTCTCCACTACCCAAGTTCTTGTACAAAAAGATCTAAAATTAATTTATCAAGATCTAAGATTGATATTTATTGCATTTCTGTTCCTTCCTTCCTCCCTGGCTGCTTTCTTCATATTTTACTGCCAGTGTTTCAATTACTTGAGAAGGATTTTGTAAGAACAGGTGACACACACTGGAGTAAACATTTTGGAAAGAAACAGCAGAAACTGGCTTGCACTGTGATGTATAATGTTGAGGGCAGGCAGGGCCATCCACAGCACCATCTGCTGTCCAAACATCTCCATTACAATAGTATACCACTTCCAAAACTAACAACATGCACAAACAACCAGGCAGCCCTGCAGCACTATACTGTGAAATGATATCACTGTGTCAAGTTTCACAACACTAGTTTGAGAGGGGGGTAAAGCCTTAATTAGCATGCATTCGTTATGAAGATGTATCTAAAAAGCCTCATTCCCCCTTGATAGCCCTCATTTTCTCTCAGCCCTTCTTCCTCCATTTCTTTCACTTTATTCTCTGTCCATTTTCCCCTCTGTCTCAACATCACGGTGTACTCCACACTCGTTCTTTCACTCCCTCCATCCCTTTTCTCTCCATCTATTCATTTCCATCTGTCTCTCTGTCTCTCTTTAAAGACCAAGATCTAAATAGGAGTAGATCACCTCCCTCGCTGGCGTTTCATTAGAGGCAATTAGAAAGCCGACGCTGCAGCGTCCCATAAGGCTCGACGGGGAGAGGCAAGACGCAGGCCGCATTAGCTCGTTGAGATGAAGTATGTATGACAACGCTTTCATCAACGCACAACAATTCCTCGCCGACATCTCCAAGCTGAGTGTCAGAGGTACCATTCTGACAATTATGACAATTAACACTGTCAAAATAAAGCCATTAGCTTAGCGAGAGGGCAAACCAATACACTTAATTATAGGGTTTTTTGTCAACATGGATTCCCTTCAGACCACTTCCAAAATGGAAAAGAAATCAAGTAAGTTCAGTGTATGGTGGAGTTAAAGCAGCCAACATCTGTCGCTGTATTAGCCTCCGAGCTGCAGCCTCCCGTCGAATGAACACCACAAACACACATACCCACACATAAACACACACACACAGGCCTCACATTCATTTACGGAAAATAGGAACGATAAATCATCATAAAGAATCAAACTTCCTTCAAATACAGATGCTTCTTTAAAGTGGATCACAAATTCTATCTTCAGTGCAGATGAACCAACTTTTCAGTGGTTAGCTTTTCAAAGTCTTATTATTTCTTTAGTTATATATTGTTTACATATTTTATTTTGTAGTTTTTTTTAATATGGTTATAGCCATCGAGGTTATGTGGTGTCCTATTTTAAAGGAACGTATGAACTGAAATGTTTCCTCAATGCCATGCCAGTTTATCTGTGAGAAAAACACCCTTCCTTATTCATTTATCATAACTATTCTTTTGTTTGCAAAAATTAATATTAATCCTCGACCTCTACCTGATAAATGAAGTCAAGTTACTACATTTTCTGTCACTTCTTTAATTTTGTATCATTTTAAAATTGACTTTTGTGAGGATTGATGCTATAAAAAGCTGTTGTGCAGACTCTCCATTCCCTCTTATCTTAGATTATGTAGCTAAGCATCTTAAGTGTTCATTAATGCCTCATATATCTTCCTTATAAATGTGATTTGGCATCTCAATGGAATCTGAAATGATTAAATTAAAGGGCATAAATCACTATTTCTCAGAATGCTGATCCTGCATTGTTGTAATGCTGGCCTCCAGGCTGTATACACTGTGTCTTGGCTACTGCATGACCACATCTACTGTCTGACAAACTTCACTTTGCACCAGTTTCCTCAGGAGTGCCTTAATGAAGAACAAAAGAGGGATCTGCACAGCACACACAGACATTGTCCAGGCTCCAGGTTGAGCAGTTTGTTGAAACACCACTGAACCATGAAGAGCAGGGATGCTATAGGAAGTTAGGGGGAAGGGTCATGTCAATCTCCAGAGAGAAAAAGAAAAATTCTGTACAACATTGTAAGATTGAGTTTTGTCACTTTTAAAATATGCAGCACTGCCCATCTGTCTGCAGATGCTTCAGGGGAATCTGCTCAACTTTGACGCGCCAATGTGAAAATACAATTACACAATCTCCAGGGAAACCCTGCCCTGTCACATTATATTTACCTTGGGTCAAAGCAAATGTGCAAACCACTTCTCTGTCTATCCATCCATCTATCCAGCATCTTATCTGAGTGGATGAGGTCATTCTACACGTAACAGACAGTGCATCTGTTTTGGAAGCTATCTGGTGTTGTTTATGGCATGTACCTGTTTTCAAACATCCAAAGTAAATGAAAATCAGATTTCAGAAAGCTGGGAATCAAATGGTATTATCAATGTCATCCACACGCAACTGAAAAGACTCAGGATCTATGTGATTCAAGTCAAAATTTACCCCTTGTTTTGCAACACAGGATGGATGTGATGTGAAAGCATTGTTTAGCAATGCTTAAGTCACTGTTAGATCCATAATTGTCAGCTACACTTTAATTGATAATGATATAGCAAAGACAGTCTGGAGTGATATAGTGATATAGCAAAGACAGTCTTCTGTGTAGTTTTACAGTAATGTGTCTCTAAACATTCCTGAGGTTTTCAGATGTTGGTCTTATATTAGGGATTACATCTAGAAAGTGTTGTCATCGCATGATATAACAAATAAGACAAAGATAAATAAGATTAATTACATAAAAACTGAGAAGTAAAATTATCACCACAAGTTTTGATCCAGACTCAGATTCAGAGACTTTTCTGCGATGATAAGAATAAAACTCAAACACTAAGTCTTTATAACATTTAGGGATTTTGTGTTTGGTTGCTTTAGTTGTTGTTACTACTGCTGTATGCATGTGGTCATACGTAAACAAACTTAATACTCCCAGCTATTATAGAATAAAAACATTACTGTACCTTTCTGGCTGTAGGTAAGAGCGTAACAAAAACAGTCCCAATCCGAACATAATAATGTAATGGTTTATACAATTACACAGGATGTGTATATGAGATATTAACATGGAATCCTTGATAATGATATGGCCCCCAAAGTGGAAATACATTTTTTGAATGATACCCTTCAAATAACCTCTCTTTGGAGTCAAAGTACATTCCCATTCATCTCAACTCTTCGTACAATAAAGCTTCATTAACACGCTAAATTTCAACCACTAAGGCCCAAATGCCACAGTGGTTTGCTGAAGGCTGTGACCCTTGAACGACCTCTGGCATCCAGACAGATTCCGGATCAAATTGCAGTCACGGGGGTTAAAAGTTTAGGCTGAAACCTCTCTTCTGCTGCAAACACCATTCACTGACCAATGCATGGAGGAAAGCTGTTCCGGGTCAGTGAGGAGTTCTCTCTCAACGCCTCTCTGATTTGTTTGTAATTAATGATCTCAAACAAACAAAGCGATAAAAAGTAGGGGAAATAATTGACTGAATCTTTAAATGCATGCATGATTAGCAAATTGGGAAACATTCAAAGCACAGAGGGGAAAAGTGCAAAAGTTGCAGTGAAGACCACAACTGTCAACAAACTCATGCCTTTTACATCACACAGCAGCAGCAGCAATATAGTGTGCAGTTGCTTTAGAATACAAGTGACATTTATGGTTATTATAGCCTAAAATAGTGTATAATGTATTATGAAGTTTACATATATGTGCTTACAGGTATTAGTGAAACAAAAATATGCAGTCGTCTGACATTATGATGTTCAGTATGTTACTACAGCATGTATAACAGATTCAAACTTAAAAGAATAGAAGAAAAAAAAACTTTTAGTTCTGGCTAAACTCTTCCAAACTAAATCCAAACAAGTTCAGACAAACTGAATAAAATGAGCAATGATATCAGTTATGCTCAGTAGGAAATGTCTGTCCATATATTTTAATTAAATATATATCATTCTATTTCCTCAATCTTATTTTCTGAGTTAAACCACATCTCGATGGAATCAGCGAGTCTGTAAATGAGACCACTTTGAGCCGGAGTCACAGAGGGATCGCCGCCGCTACCAGTGCTTCTCCCCTTTTTGGTTTTTATCAAAAAAGGAAGCCGATGAGTCCCTTCAGATAAGGATGGGAGCTCTTCGCTTAAAGCACCATGCTAATAAATGAATATGTTCTCCATCACGCCGACCGCTTATTGTATTTCACAGGGGCAAAATGCAATTTGTATCATTTCTGTGCCACACATCAAAAGGAAGTGGGCCGTGTGCGATGACTCACTGCAACGAAAACGCTCTGTTTCCAATCGAAGAAAATCAGATCTGTACTCTGTTTTTTCATTTCTTTTTACATCTCCATTTGTTTGATAAGGCTGTGAGCAGTGACGGTAAATGGGTGGATAAGTCGAGGCAAAAACAGTAACACGGCCCTTCTTGGCGGACAGGCCGTCAGCTTATCAATAAATGACATCATCTGCCCCCAAGACGTCTCTGCCTGTCACATCGGTGGCACTCGGACTAAAAAAAAAAAGACAAAAAGGAAGGAAAAAAGAAATGTCTATTTTTGCCATTAGGGCTGCCTGGATGAATGCTGGAGTCAGAGATACTGGGGACAGTTTGTCTGCAAACTTCAAAATGCACTGCACAGTCCAACTAATGAAAACAAATACATATGTACAGTTAGAAAAATAAAACATTACAATAGATGAGAGCAGAATTAACTGCACTACAATAAACCTGACAATAACATCCATTTTATTATGCATTACTTGAGTAGAGAGTAACAGTTAAAGCAGTTAGGATAAAAAGGAATAAACTCATTAAAGTCATGATGTAAAATGTAACTTGACAGTTACTTCACTTAATTTAATTAGACCTGAGTAAACCAGACCAGTGTAACATACTAGATAAAAAACATAACTGGAATAAAATACAGTAGATGACAAGTGTTTTTTCTTACTTCTTTTTTATTTTACTTCCTTTGAACCCTACTGCAAACAATTGAGTGTGAATATACGTGACTATAGATGAGGAATGATTGCAATAAAATAAACAGACTGGACAAAAATAACAGAACGACAGAAACTCTGTTGACTTTGTCTTATTCTTTTGTTTTCCCTTTTCTGGTTTATCAGTGGATACTTAAAGAAAATCTTCTCTCAGTGCCATAATCTTTGGCTAACGCAGAGACATAGTTTGTGTTATTGTGTCCCTTTGGTAACAATTACTTGCTTCTATTCTTCTTTTGAGTTGTTTTATTTGTTTTTACCTATAAGATTAGTCGTGTTTCTCTATTTCTGAATTATTGTAATGGAATAATTTACTTTCATATTACTTGTCATACTGTCACTTACTGTCACTGGTCATATCTCATGGCTGATAAAACTATCCCCATGATCAACCACTCGCCAAAACAGGAGGCTTGGAAAGTCCTGCTTCACCAACAACAATGCTTGTGTGTGTGTGTGTGTGTGTGTGTGTGTGTGTGTGTGTGTGTGTGTGTGTGTGTGTGTGTGTGTGTGTGTGTTTTGGTTGGATTTGACAACAGTGTTGAAAACTGTTTGGTGACATTATAGGAGGGGCATCACCCACACCCCGTTATCATTCTGGAAAGGTTCAGGGTCAGTGTTCATATTTGCCACACTAACATGTGACCTGGGCCTACAGTAAACTTCCAAAAACAAGAGTGCTATAAAGATTTTGCATCCCATAACTAAAGCACAGACACTTATTTCTTCAGCAAAGTTTACCAAAATAATGCAACTGTTTATATTTTGTTAGTTAAGTTCAAGTTAAGTTTGCTGGGATTTGGAGATTCATAATTTCCCTTTTCTCACAGGGAAATGTATCTTTTAGTTTACATGAATCATTCACTCATTTAATGCCTTACATTTAACACAACATGATTTTTGAAGATTGAAGCCCGCACATTCTGTGCAATTACCTCAAGTTGCAAAAAGTTGAAGTGAGCTGAAATGTAGAGCCAGCGCAGCCACACAAGCTAAGACGTGTTGATGATGGCCGAGCTCATTAGCAGTCAGCCTGTAAGGCCGTGTGCCTATGAGCTCTTTCTAAAGTATTTTTGAAAACAGCAGGGGAATATGACTATGAGCAAACCTGTAGCCAATCACACAGTGGGAGCGCAGTGCCGTTCCTGACTGTGTGATAGGCTTCCTGACTTGTGTGATTTGACTCAGAAATTGGAAAAAGATAAACACTACACTGGTGTGTTGTTATCCCTTGAATTAAATAAATCAAATACAGAAAACTAATCATGGCAAACGAAATCAGATTGGAATTTCCTGCAAAACATTAAGATGAATTTGCAGATTTTCTTACAGGCCCACAAAATACCACCAAATCACAAAATTTTCCAGCAGCTCATTAATGTTTTGAAACTATTAACAGTGAATGGAGAAAAAATTTGGTGAGGCACTATTGTTGAATTTGTCTAATAAAGAGTGAAACTCTTAACATCTCTCTTAGATTAAAGCATGAAGATTTTGTTGACTTGTAATTTTTTGTACCAATGAAATATACACAAAACAGTTTGAAGGAGGTATGACTTAACTCAGCACTGGAACAATATGCATCTTAAGCAGCGGGTCTGTCCAGCAGTACCACCTCCTGCCTTTAATGTGGTCTCTTAAATCTATATTTCACTCTCTGCAACCTCTCCTGATCTGCGTCATCAATCATTCAGTCAGAGCTGGTGGCACGAGAGGGCATCTGAGACTGTGAGGAAACTTCAAAGGCAGGTCAGACTCAGCATGCGACGCTGTCAGCGTGGCACGGCCAAAAGGGCATTGTGTTTTCACAACAATGGAGAACCATTACAGTGGAGCCTGTTATCAGCCAAAGGCTACCAGGGACAGTTCCTGCCTCATTGTGAGCCATCGGAGCAGATTGTTTTCAGGGGTGAGGTCAGACTAAACATATTAGGGTGTAAAAAGACACACCTGAGGCTTATCTGATGGGAAATGGAAAGGGCTACAATATACGAGAAATACACCCTGCCAACATGTTACATTTGAAGATGGTGTTTTTATGTGTGCGATTACGTCAGTGTTTTGTACTGTGTTTTTAGACCTGATTTTATGTGTTTACGTGTCAAAATATTAAGTGCTTAAGAGCCTTTTTATTCATCCGATTTTTTAAAGGATCACATAAGCTTTGTGTTTAGGTATGTGTGTCAGGATGTACAAATTGTGTGTGTATTTGTCACCATTATGTGTGTTTATATGTCATTGTGTGCATTTCCCTTTTAGTCTTTACATGACTGAACCAAACATGTGGACCAAAATCTAAGAGTATCTCTCATGAAAAGTCAGTGTGACATCTTTTAATGATAAAGCCAGGGATGAATTGTTTATGGTGCTTTTACCAGTGTGTATTTCTGTGTGTGTCTTTGTGTATGGGTGCGTATGTGCGTGATGGAGGCGGGCGGGTGGGGTAGCTGGAGTGAATAATTCAGAAAAAAAGCCGTTTGTTTTCAGGGGGTGAAGGCAAAGACACATCTGAAACATATGGGAGGAAATCACATTGAAAGCAGTGAGCAGTAAATTAATGGTAACAGATGCCAAGATGTCTGGCTAGTGCTTTTTTCTACTCCTTGCTTGCTTTTGTTTTCTCTGAGAGCTCTTGCATTCTTAATGTTGGAAAATAATACAATTAAGACTTCCCTCTCTCATGTGAAGTTCAACGGTGTCACTTCTTCGCCGCTGCAGCGTCACAGCACCACAATCTGTTTGGAAAGTCGGCCTTACCTGGCACAGGAGTTACTTTCCTGTGCCATCGTTTAATTTATTTTAATTCTCTGTGGTAATAGGTTTTCAGCTGCAATGACGCCATAAAATATTTATTTTACCTTGATGATGCAGGCCAAGATAAAACAGAACTGTGGTCTCTGTTTTCTTAGTCCCCCCCAAGGAAAATATCTTGACATATTAGAAATATGTGTAAGCTTCAGGAGTGTGTGTTTATGCATGTGTGTTTGTGAGTGTATGTGTGTGTGTGCGATGATGGTGATGGTGGTGGAGGGGGGTGGAGGGGGTTGGCCTATGTCCAAGCTTGAGCTGCAACAAAGACAACCTTGCTCTTAATGGCACATATCTGGGAGATGGAGGAGCCCGATACATGAAAGCACTGTGATCATTACACTGATAGCAATTATCCTTCAGGAGGCACTAATGGCAGCGGTCTCTCTTGCACGCACACACAGACAAGCTTCAAATCAAGGGTGGCGGGCAATTAAATGCAATGCTTTTTGGCGAACCTTTAACGGTGAACAAAGCCTGACGACAAGGACCAACAAGGAGATTTAATAAAAGAAAAGGCATAATTTTGGAGAACAAAGGGAAAAAATCAGGACAAGAGAGGAAGAAAAGAGAAGAAAAGATATTAATGCTGTTTATTAATCTCTTCTTAATGTGTTGCAGTGGACTGAGGGGGAAGGGGGGTGTATGTGAGGGGTCTCTGGAGTGGAGCCGTGGCTTTGGCAGAAGTATGATTGAGTGCAGGGGCCAGTGTGACGGAGGGACAAAAACAACAAGGTAATTAAAGCTTAAAGCGTGCAGTTTACGCTCTGCCATCCGTGACAGCACAAGGTGTCTTCCATCCAACCCCCATCACCCCCCTCCCCAAATGAAAAATAAGTCAGGTAATTGTCATTGCGCACTGCATGTCATTATTTATTAAATGGGTAATTCATCTTCATGGAGAAGGCAGAGGAAAGCAGGTAGGACTGGTTTATTAGTCATAATCCAACGGGCAAGTCGCGCTTATTAAATCAGGGTTTTACAGGAGAAATGACAAATATAAAGAACATAAACAGAAAGAAATGATCTTCACTATTACAGTCTCTTGAGTGTGTGTGTGTGTGTGTGTGTGTGTGTGTGTGTGTGTGTGTGTGTGTGTGTGTGTGTGTGGTGTTGATGGAGAGAGTGGAAAGTCACCACATGGAGAGGAATCTTTGAGTTAAAGTTTTCGAAGGCATCAGCATAACCCCCCTCACCACACACACACACACACACACACACACACACACACACACACACACACACACACACACAGAGTCCTTTTCTAGAGTATAGTTTTTTCAAAGTGGGACGGGTTGACAAAAGAGATCGCTCCCCGTTGTTTTTCCTCGTGCGGTTACAAAGAGGCGTGTAAAAAGTTACAAGGTTGTCCCCCGTGGGGTTAGATTTCAAACAGCACCTGTCAAAGCAGATGGGGCATTTAAATAAGAGTCTTTAAGAGGTATTTGTTACAGCGGAGCTCAGGAGTACCTGCTGTGCTCGCCGATGCTTTTCACGGCTGTCGTTGCTCTGACAGAATCTGTTTGCTGTGTTTGCAGGGATAAACATCACATTAAAAAAAAACACCCGCACAAACCCACTGAGGCCACAAATTACAACAGAGAATACTGCATTTATGTAACGGCTGAAGCAAGTGAAGCCAAGTCTGCTTGTATGACTGTTGCCATGTTTTTTGTATATGAAGTTGTATTGCATGCGTTTCCCTGTACATATGCATGCTTTCAAATTCTCACTATAAGGTAAAATCTTCATTTTGCATGGGAAGTTAGATTATATAAACTATATAAATGTATGCGTGCACACAGGCAAATGTTTCTGCACTTGTGTGTGCAGTCTTGCAAGTGTGCATGTAGTGAGTCAACAAAAAATTGCAAAATCAACTTTCCAGGAGCAAAGAAAAACAGTCTTGTGGTAGCTTCATGACAAAACCTAAACATCAAGGAAATTTTCTAAACACAAAGTAAAGCAAGAAATCCTTCACAGCAAAGTCCTAAAAATCACCTCAACGCGCATGTATGCAAACACAACTTGCATCACGTAACACCGTGATCTCTCCTCTCTCACTGTACCCTCCAAAGTGAAAAACAACATGCTGGTTTGAAGTTGCACACCGCAGTGTCATGACGGCACTCGGGCCTCAGCCTCAGTGTGAGCTCACACCTGGGAATTCAGATAGAGACTGTGACTAAACATCACCCTGGACAGATGTGTCCTAACGGCCAAATGTGTCCTCAAGACAAACAAACACCACCACCTATAAGACTCTTGGACTCCTCAGAGACTAGCCTTGGGCCAAATAAATAAATAAACATATCAATCCACAGACTTTTAGCTTTGGAGAGCCAGAGGTAAAGCCACACGTACTTCAGGCCACATGAGCATATGCATTGTATTGTGGTGGTTCCAGCCACATAAAGATTTTTTTTCCATTGGTCGGAATGACACAAGGTCCAAAGTGACATCTTCAGTTTAAAACCCCAAAACAATGTGCAATGATATAAAAGGGCAAAAAGATAAATCCTTAAATTTGAGAAACTGGAAGTAGTAAATATTGGGCATTTCTGGTTCACCCATGAATAAGGAATTTCACTCATTATTAAATTGTTTTGTTTTATGTCAATTATTCAATCAACTAATTGTTTCAGCACAGCAAATTGATCCCCAGGTGATGCAGCTAAACCACATCATCCAGTTCTTTGACAAAATTGATGACAAGATGAGGGAACAGAGAGGGGAGGAGGGGAGGAGGTGCTGTCGAAGCTGCGGCTGACAGGCCAGGAGTTGCCATGTTTGAGACTGATCCCCTCTTGAGATGACTTTCCTGTCACTTTGTTTCATCACTCGGTTCCCGGCGTTTTCCCGGGGCTGTGACCACCAGGGGACCGGGGGGCACGTGCTCGAGGTCAGCGTGTGGTCCTCTGGTCCCTCCCTAACCTCCCCGCCTATCACCACGGCACGGATCTTCCACGATGACAGAGAGGAGACTTCTTTAATACACTGGTGGGTTCAGCGACCGTCACTCGTTCTGTCATTTCCATCTCTCTCTCTCTGCCATCTCTCCGTGGCCCTTCCCATCTCTCTACCAGCAAGAAAATAAATAAAAAAAATAGGACGCCCTCTTGTTCTTCACATGCTAAACTTCATTCAGATTGTCAGACACTTAAGAACTGACAAAACCCTTTCTCTGACTCCCCGTCATTCCCTCTGCTGTCAGAGGAGATAATAAATAAAAATGACTCCTACGTGGGCGGACGGAGAAGGACCAAGACACAGTACATCAAGAGATGGACAAAGTGTTTCCAGAAGCCTGTAGGGAAACTTGGGTTAAAACCACAGACCAACACACACGTCAATGTATACACACATACACTTAGGACGCAGACGGGCAGCCCCCTGCTCCCAAAAGGCTTATAATGGGAATAGGCAATGTGACAAAGAGTTAAAGGCACGGCAGGCCAGTGTCCCAGATAATAGGACAAGCTGTCCAGAGTTCCCACTTCTTGCTTTGGTGCGGTCAAACAAGGCCTAATGTGGTGACTCTGTAACCAACTGGGGTTTGAGAGAGGGTTGTGTGAGTAGATAAACTAAATACATCCTCACCAAACAGGCCTCACCAGACACCGGCTGTACATAAACCTCTGCACACAGGCATGATGGGAAAACATAAGCTTTGCAACAAACTCAGATAATTCAATGAAAGTCGTCCACATAAGAGCAATAATAAAGTATAAATAAAAGGTAAAAACAAGCGCAAAAGTAGAAATCACTGGTAAATCCAGCTACATCAACAGCTAGATGAAAGAGACACAAACAACAGAATGCCCTTGCTTTGTGGGGGTTTGTAATACTTTGCAAGTGAAGGACAATTGGTCCTCGGTGTAAAGTGAGCGCTTGGCTTTTAACGGACCTCTGCATGCCAAGTCCTCGGCAGGCGAGGCTGGGGACGCTACCTTCACTGTCATTCAGCCCCATCTCGTCCACTAATCTTCTTGGTGCAATGAAAGAGCTTAACAGCTTTGCAACACTATCCCTCCCCAAATGTCATTATCACAATGTACTGTGCCGACCGACCGTCTCAACTGGCTCCCTGCTTATCGTTTTCTTCATGAGAAGTTGAAGGCAGGCGTCCGCTAACATTCGCCGAGCTCTCACTGCAGCTCTTGTCCTTAGCACGTCAGACAAACACATTGGCAGAATGTTATTCAGAAGTCAATCCGGTAGTTTTGACTTTATTGCTTCTGTTTGTGTGTGGTGTTTGTTAGACACTGCACTGTGCTGACATGTAGTGTCAGGTCTGACAGAAACATGACATCAGTGTTGGACGTACTGATCGGAATCAAGAGGCTTATCATATTTGGAGAATGGCCATCAGAGTTGAGAGAAGACACACCTCCATGTTGGAAAGATCCTGACACTTTTTACACTGTATGTTTCTACAGGATATTGTTGTAGTGCAGTTGTAAATCAAAAGTCTAATAGTGTGATTGATAAACAGCTATAAAAATGTTGTTATAAGGCTCATTTGCACAGTTTTTTTAAGTACTGCCTGCAAAAAAAAATCAAGAGTGGCTTTGAGTAACTCATTTCACATAAAATGGAAAGAATATGGCATATAAAGCATTTAAGTTTTTAACATAATCTAAATATTTGTCATTAATACTGTATATGTCCAATAAAATATATTCAGTGCATGCATATAAATACATCACAAACATTTATTGGTGTATTATAAACAGATACTTTATATATATTATTCATCTAATGACACCTAACATCCCATAAAAGAGACTGAGAAGCAATCAGGAAGACAGAGTGACACTTTTGCCAACCAAGCACCTCACTCGTACGTACGTCCACATTCTATATCACTATGAATAAAAGACATTATAGGTCAAGTTGCACCTATAAACTACGTTTGCACACAAAAAAGTGACATAAGCAATAATACAATAAGCATCAAATAATATAGATTTTAATATTTAAAGACATATTGGGTATTCATTAATGTATTATAATTAGCTATTTTATAAAAATAATAATTTTAGCTTTAAAGCCACTGGCAACTGATTTTAATGTTCTATAAACATGTCTAAATTAGTATTTGTGTGTATTTGTGTCATACAATAAGGCTGGGGTGATCATGTGACCATATTCCCCGTTTTCACACATCCAGCATGGCCGTACATCCCCAGAAACTGCCACTATCTGTCCCTATGAGCTTGTAATAATAGGCCACAAGCCAACACTGTTTTGTCATCATCATTGAAGGCCTTCATATACATGTCGTACAGTATATACACTGTGAAACTCTCTACAGGTCTGGATGTATATGTCATATGCATACTTTAACCAGACGAAGCCTTTTTCTACGCGGCCCGGCAGGGAGCCACAGATCTGTGGCTCAGTCGTGATCTCCGAACCCACCCTCGCCTCACTCTTTGTTTACTCTCACACAGAGTTAGCGATGAGAGCCCAGCCCCTCCTCCTCCTCCCCCACCTACCCACCCACCACCACCTCATTACCTCCTCTACCTGATGGGCCCACTCCTCTTTCCTCCCCCTCTCCACTTTTATTTATATATTTATCTTTTTTACCCCGGCTTTGCGGGTTACCGTTTTTAATATCATCGGTGAAACATGATTATTACCTCTTAATGCCGAAATTACGGGGGCATTCTTTTTGTCATCCTCGCCGTTGCATTTTTCCCGCGTAGCACCCCGTGGCAGGAACATCTTTATCTCCCCATGTGCTCCTAGTTTTAAAACCTTTACCCCCGCTGTTTGAAAAATATTTCTCATTTTCCTCCCCCATGGCGTGGAGAAATCCCCATAGGCAAACCATTAGTGATCTTTCTGCCTTTCCCAAACACTTATTACTATCACCCGCACTCCTTGAGCTGCCTCATTGGCTTTTGGTAAATTATGCAAATAAGGTGATGTTCGAACATATAGTTTTTCTGTTTTTCTGCAACTGCGCAAGTTTGCACAGCCTTCCACCGAGCAGCCGCGGCACCATTAAAGTGACTGAGCATGTCAGCAAGATTTATGCATCAGTGACAAATTATAATGCTTTGTCGCTAATTTCCCCGCTGCCGCTTCTTCGCACAGGTTTAGTTATGTGTTTGCCTTTTAGGGAGGCCTTTGGTTGTGAGTTTAAGTGTTTAGTGGGGTTTTTTTCTCCCTGCATATCAATGTGTCACTTCACTTCACATCTGCAGAGACAGGAGGCTGCAACCCAAGCGAGTCAACTCTGGTGTTTGACTCATTACAGACGATGCAAAATCTATTCTGGAGTTTCACTTTTCTTTTAGAGAATTGTCAGAGTGACTTTGAAGCAGACAGATGGACAAACAGGGGGGTGAGATGTTTCATTTGAAGAATATACATGATAGAGTATAGAATAGCGGCAGATTTACATGTAAATCCCAATATATTTAGCTACTAATATGAGAAATAACAGTTAATTCCCTTTTTGGTTGGTCTTTCTAATACACATGTAACACATCAGCATGCACTGGTGCCCTCAGCTCACATTTTAAAAGCCTGAGTGGTTAAAAAAAAAAGTTGAAAAAGCACATTAAGGATAGATGAACACTACCAGAGGGGATCCAGCATCGATACCCCCTTCACATCAAGTCAGTGGCATCCCACCTTGCCTTGCTTCCTCTTCACGCACTGTATAATTGTTTTTCATTTACTTTGAGCACGGCTAGCTGAAAAGATGGACCGTTTCAATGAACAGATTAGGGCCTGTGAGCACAAACAAATGACAAATCCCTCTTAACCCCGTGAGCCTCTTACTCTACGCCCCCCCACAAACACACCTCACCCCGTCAAACATTTGGCTCTGGCAATGTTATTAAACACAACTTTGTAGATTTACTTCCTTCAAAAGTGCCATTTAACCAGGCGGCAGGCAGGAAGGAAGCAGTGCTGGGAGGGGAATTACAGGTTGTCAGTGTTTCGTCTTTGCGGAGGAGTGACAGGGCCGTCATTTTGCCGGCGGGGCCACCTCCCGTGTTGTTGTGACAACCGGTCATTATACATCGCCGAGATGCTCTCAGCTGCAGGTTTCAGCCCAGATGCAAATGGACGCAAATGGGCTCCGACC
The DNA here is from genome assembly GCF_002814215.2 of Seriola lalandi dorsalis. Taxonomy (NCBI): domain Eukaryota; kingdom Metazoa; phylum Chordata; class Actinopteri; order Carangiformes; family Carangidae; genus Seriola; species Seriola lalandi. Next base: position 695,715 of record NW_019525403.1, on the reverse strand, counting down.
GCGACCAAGCTAATAACGTCCTTTTCATCAGCTTTGCTTCCTTTTTGTTTTTTCTTTCTACTCTCCTCTGCATTTCACCCCTTCTTCTCCTGGCTTTTTTTTCTCCCCCACACTTCCCCTTAAGGTGGACAGTTGAATGCACAGTTTCAAGAGCATCTTGGTTTTTTGATAAAACCTGAAGCTGTTACAGCTAAGTTATTTGAACCGTGTTTAAACGCAATGACAGACAGAATTTAAATAAAGCAAAAAGAGATAACACTATTTCCTGCCAGAGGTAACAAAGGCAGTCAAATCAATATCTAGTGTAGATAACTAATTAATACGAATTTAACACCTACACAGATACACAGCTTAATGAGGGAACAGAAAGATGGAGTGATGATAGTTTAATCTTCTGTGGGCATTTTTCATACTAATTTTTTGGGGTGTTTTTCATGTGTAAAAGCAAAAAACAACACTTTTATTTTTCACAAAATCTTGTCAGGTAAAAAATTAGAAGACACTTTTATTAATACAAACTCTGAACAAACTTTACTTTGCTAAAATAGTTAAAAGAGAAACATGAAGCTTCACTCCTTTTATGAAGTTATCAGATCCCTATGTTTTCCACCTCTTCCCCTTTTGCTACATTTAAAAGCATGCCCTAAATCTTTACTATCTGTAGTAACAAAGATTTCTGGAGCACACTTACATTTACAGCAGCAAAAAGCAACAAACTGTTAAGAAGGTCAAATGCAAAAAACACAGGAGAAAGAGGAAATGTGTTTATATTGCATGGACTAATAGTGCTTTAAATAAGAGGAAAAAACATGTTTGGAAAAAATTGTTTTTAGATAGTTTGTGTAAAAGAGTGGCCTAAATTAATGCCTAAAGCAAGAGTCTTAATAATTTATGAATTGTAGCACTTTTACGTGTATTCAAATGTTATTTACTCTAAATGATTATTCTTGTCTGCCACAATATCTCCTGTATTTCATACTGTATCTATCCAGGTCCGTATCAACACAACTGTGTTCCCACTGTGATTCAGGTCAAATATGCTGTGCTAAAGATCTTCGCATGTACAATTCTGGTTAAGTTTTCTGTATCAGAGGTGAGATATGCTGATAGGGGATAAGGTTATCAACACTGCCAGTCAGTTTGTCTCTATAATCCTTCAGTGTTTCACCTCAGAGTAACAGACAACAGCTCTGTGCAGGTTGCTTGTTCTACCTGCTGATCATTCTTTTCCTCTTCTATTGTCAGTGTGCTGAGGTTGCTGGGAGTTTTTAAATTACCAAAGTCCTTTTTCTGCTTAAAAAGTAATATTTGAGGATCTTGTGTAATTTTCCCTTCCTATCTTCTTAATTTCACTGAAAAAAATAATCTGAAATCACAAGCACAGGGAAACGATTGTGATTTGTTAATTATCACATTCTGGTTTTAGTTAATCCCAAAAAATCTGTTCAAAACTTTCCACCACAGCTTGAGAGGTAAATAGAAATCGTGTTTCTAGAAAAACAAAAATGGCAAATCAAACACAGTGTTTGTGCCACTGGATTAGTATTATAAAGACTGTGTAACGTTCAAATTTCTTATTCAAATTAAAGTCACAAATACCTGTAACTGCACGCCATCTGGTAGGATTACATGAGAAAGAAAAGAAAAAATCTGTGTGAAGAGTGTGACTGTTAAGTCCCTTAAGGTTGCCTTTACCTTTACCAGAATTTAGATGTAAAACCTCATTAATACTTAAGGCAAAATTTTTATTTTTTATCTAATAATATTATCAAATCAGCAAATATTTAATTCTAATATAGTAGAACAAACGCACCCAGGTAACACAATCTTTTATCAATACGATCCACCTTAAAGTGTTTGAATATCCTGTAGTTTTAAGGCATTTAAAGCCATTTCATCAACATCTCTTTGTTAGTTTCATCCTAATCCTCTTGTTCTTGAATAAAGAGATTTCATCAAATGGAGTGAGGCTTTGTGCTGCAATTTAGCAAGAGAGAAAAAAAAATGAATTATCATATTGTTTTTGGTAATGCTTGCTCTCATTTTAAGGGTCAGACTTGATTTGAGTACCAGTCCATTAGCAAAAGTAAAACACCAGTGTTTTGGATAAACAGTAGCAGCAGGGGAGAGCTTTTTGCAGACAGGAACTGTCTTTCTTCTGCAGGTCTTTTGGTTTTAATAGGACAAAATGTGACAGGTACACACAAACCAGCCGGTGTTCAATGAAGCTGAGCTGCAAAACAAAAAGGCACAGTTTCCCAAAGCCTGGAAAGCAACAGTAAAAATCCAGTATGAGTGATGATTATTTTAGACTGAAAATCTGCAGTGTTTAATAAGGTCTGATGGTTGTGGATTAAAATGCATTATGTTGGATCTGTTAATGTTAATGATTTGTTATACTCTCACTTTTAAATTGTTTTAATATGATGATGATTTTGCTAAGATGGTTGCATCTCTAAAAGGCGCATACTTTTATCTCAAGGAAGCATGACTTCTGTTAATTTTAAGAGGTCAAAGATTTTTTTTGCCTTGAGTTAAAAGTGACAACACTTGCACAATCAAGATCCTACATGTCTTATTTAAATTGCTACCTTTAAGTTAAATATTTATACAGAACTGGTAAGATTATTTTTCATTTTAGACATTCAATATAAATTTCAAAGCTAAATATTTCACTTTTGACTTCATCTGACAGGTATATTGCTACTTACTTTGGTATTACATGCATAATAAATAAGAATAAGTTTTTGTAATACAGTGCACTTATCTGAAAAAGTAGGATGCATTGCCAGATGGCATTGGTGATGCAAATCTGTATTTTTCTTTATAAATGATAGAAATAACATTAGAAATAATTGTCTTTGCTTGATTTCACTGAGCAGTGTCATGATATTTGAAAGGCAAAAAGTATATGGATTAATAAATTACAATATAAAATTATTTGTCAAATGCTAAGCCTAACTTTCAATAAACCTATCCAAAATAAGTACTAATTAAGCTGTGTAATGCTTATCACTGTTGCATTAAAACTTTTGCTTTACTAGAGAATTTGAGTACTCTTTTGACACACCATTGCTCCCTAATACAGAACACAAATGCTTTTTTTTTCTTTTTTTTCACTCACTGAGAAATTTGCAAATGTAACAAAGTAGATTGTAGCACAAACATTTCAAGATTTAAAAAAAATATATGCACAAGCAATTGAATAAATAGCTAAATTCCTGAAAAACAAAATTCTACAAAATGTTATGCTCAGAGTTATTATTGCAGCATTGATTGGATTCGGTTGACGCTGAGGAATTACATACGTTAAGTTTTAAAACTGCCTGGCACTTGATGTGACAGCTCAAACCATCAACCAGTTTTGAGCCATCAGTCCCATTAACTCTCAGTATTCGATGAATCGTGATCCAACACAAAAAAAGACATCCGTCAGTAGAGAGGGGCTTCTCCTCAAGGGTCTTATCCTAAGTCAGCCCAACACGAGAGCCGTGGAATTAAGGAACACTGATTACCATTGTGAATTATCTTTTTCATAGCAGGGATGCGCGAGCCGCTTTGAAACGCACAGTGAGAAAAATCCCCAGTAAGAAAGAGTCTCCAAACATGGATAATACCATTTAAGAAATCGTCTCATTGGTCTTGGAGAAGTCCAAGCTTTATCTTAGCACATAACAAGCCGAGCGTTCATAAATTGCAGCTTCAATTGGATAATTGGATCACTTGCTGGAAGATTAATTGTGGCTGCGTGTTATTACACTTTATACTTCATGAGGACTGGACTGCTGCACAAACCGTCATCAGTGGAAGAGCGCTTGCCAATTCTATTTTTTACCAGTGTGTTTAAAATGATTGTTTATACACATAGCAAAAGTTTAATGTTCAAGAGTTGGTCAGACGAATTGTACAAAGTTGTATAACTTGTGTTTTTCTGTCACAGATGTTGACATTTGTTCTGTTGGTTAATTTGTGTTTTTACAGGAATCCACATCTGAAAGGTTAAATTGAGCAATACAGAACAAAGCATAACAAACTCCATTATGTCAGTGTCCTTGAGAAGATGAAGACACATAACTGTAAGGGAAAGAGAGAGAAAATAGGATTTAGGATGTCTGGGCCAGAATTTATACTTCCTTGTTCTGCGATAAAGTGCTCTATAATCTGGAAATAGAGTTTCCTTTAAAATATTACGTTTGAAGGCAGAGGATAGAGGGGGGAGAAAAAGCAGAGCTCAAAGCAGGCCTCATAATCTAATAAATTGATTTGCAATATCCTCTGAAACTGTGAACTGATAAATGTAGCTTCTCATGTCGCCCCGCCCGTCTCCAGCTCTCTGCTTAATGTGCTTCGGCGCATTGAAAAGACAAAAGGACAGCCCCAGTAGTTTTGAAAACTATTCCAGTCGCCTTAATGTAAGCGCTCATCTGGGCCTCGCCAGTGGTCACCCAAGGATTAGGGGCTGCTGTATTCCTAAGCTTGCTTGCTCTCTTCTCTCTCTGCAACCCTCCCTCCTTTTTTCACCAGTTCTTTTCTTTGACCAAAAGCTAGGATACACCCGAGACAAGGCATTAAACATCGCCAGCAAATGTAAAAAAAAAAAAAAAAAAAAAAAAAAGATTATCCTTGGATATGAACTCCCATGTTCTTGGGATTGCTGGACAGCTGTATCCAAAATGAACAATAAGCGGCTGACTTGGTTTCTGTAGCCAGTATCATCTGCACTGGCAGATTGCGGCACAACACAAAATAAGATCCGGTGACTTCCCAGGACCGTCACAACACCATACGGCCCCAACATGGAAAAAATAGAACTAATCTGAGGCCCCTGAGGCGACCCCTCCACTCATTTTTAACTGCTCCATTTCTAGCGGGAAAGATTTACCACCCATGATTCCACTGGGCGGGTGTGTAAGATGCCACCCTACTCTACCCCCCTCGCCAAAACATTAGAGCGCACAAAAGAGGAGAGAGAAATAACAAAATGTGATTTGCACCCAAATCCTCTCAAGTCCTCAGAGTGTGGCATGAAACGTCTCATTGGAAGAGTTGAAAGGATCTCCCAGAGGTATTGTGTCTTCTAATGGCTTATTTATCAATGCCGTCAGCCACAAGCGTTATCAGACGTTTTTGTTTGCTTGCAAGGTGTACCTGAGACTCAGGCAGGCCTGTGAGGGATTACCAGAAATCTGGACCGGCGTCAAAACCGCCAAAAAGAAGCCACTAAGACGGGGAGAAAGACAGCAGCTCCGGGTTTGGCACTCCTGCTTGGACCACACAGATCACCAGGGACACTCGCATGAAAACATTCTCCTCTCCGTGTATTTAATAAATGCCACTTGACATTGGGAGAGGCTTTAGCGGTGCTCCCCGCTTTGGAGGAATGAGGACTTGCTCTGGATTTGGGCAGTTGGCGGGGCCTATCTCCACACTGGCAGGAAGCATCAGGGATTTCATGGCTGTTTGCCCGCCCTGGTGCTTTTCCTCTGCCTCACGCCCCACTTTTTTCTGTACTCTGAATTGCCTTCGTTTGGTTCACAAAGACATAGACATATTTCTCTGCCTACATCCATGTGACCTCTATGCATGAAGAAAAACAGATAAAAATCGAGGTCTAATAATTAACTATGTAGTTGCAGTTTGAACGCTACTGTACCAAAGTATGAAAAAATTCACAGAAGGGTAGTCTATCAGCTTGTGTTAATTTCTGACCCTGTGTGCGCATCCAAATGAGCACCAATCCAGGGTCGTAGTCAATTAATCAGTTAGCTGAACAACAGAAAACTAATACATAACTACTTTGAAGAGTAATGAATCACCTGTTTTCAAGCAAAACATTCACTGGTTTCAGCTGCTCAAATGTGAAGATTTGTTGCTTTTCTCAGTCATATATGATAATAAACTGAAAACCTTTGGTCTGATAGAACAAGCAATTTGGCTTTTATGACAGAAAATAATCAGCAGATGAACTGACTGAGGCCATCAAGGTGAAGCCAGTGCTCATAGAGCACGAAGTCACAGCAAAAACAACATAGCAAAAGTATGTTACAGTATGAGGCAAAAGCAAGTGTCAGGTTCTGTAAGCAGGATGATAAGAAGAGTTTGAGAGATTCAAAGGTGTTAGGCTGAGAAACTAACCAAGACTTGCATATTTGAGCTTCGGAAACAAACAGTGTGCTCTCTCCAGAGAACAGAACAACATGTTCATCACTCTCTCAACCAACAATAGATTGTTCCTGTTTTGAAACAAGAGTGTGTACGTGTGGCAGAGCAAGATGGGAGCTGCATCAGGGTGGGGGTGGGGTTAAGAGGTGCGTTAATGTAGCTGCAGGGTCTCAACATCTGCATAGCCGCAGAGAGCATCCAGCCTGCTCGACCAGCCAGCAGCTGAGGCCGCCTCTGTACGGCCCATGGGCAGTTGTGCATGGGTTTGGGCTTTTCTTTTTGTGTTGTTCTTGTAGCTCCATGTTTACCCTTCTTTGTAAAACTTTCAACATTCCTGCGTTTGTGTGTGTGTGTGTGTGTGTGTGTGTGTGTGTGTGTTTGATTGTGTGTATTTGTCGGTGAAAAGAATAAATAACCAGGGCTCTGCTATGGGTATGTGATTACGTCTCAGTGAACCACAGACTGGATGGAAAATCCAAAATAGTCACAAACCTGCGTTCTCACACGACGTACAGCTGGGGTGTGTCAAAGACCGCAGCACCACTAATGTAATGTTTGACTGCCAAACAATACTGAGCCTATACACACACACACACACACACACACACACACACACACACACACACACACACACACACACACACACACTCTTACACATAGGGAATATTGAGTCTCATCTCTCCATGGCAGGATGATATCACCCAACCTACTTTTCCACCTTTTCACACACAATTACCAACCAGCTAAGGACTCTCTTCCCTTCTCTCTCTGAACTGGTATAGCAAAGGCTATAATTACAGCAATCAGCAGCGTTGACTTCACAACACCCCAACACAAACTACACTCCTGCTCACACACTGTGGACATCGATTTACACAGTGAGCCGGGATGCCTTGGAAGATAGGGACTGTCGTGATGGATGGGCGTACGCTTTCCAGGCCGCTGGTCATCATCAGCTTGGCGCCTTGGAACCCCCATTTCCTGCTTCACACTGACCCCTTCCTGCCCCCATCAGCCCCGGGACAGGTCCAGGCATTCAGTCACATGGGGGAGGGCGGGTGGGGGGATAGGAGACTGCATCACAGCTCACACAGCAGAGTGTAGCAGATTAATGCGGGTTAACACTCCAGGAATTGTCACTTTTCCTGAGGTTACTTAAGCGCAAAGTAAATAAGAATAATCACAATAATAATACATTTTTATTGGTACAGCAGTTTTCACAGCAGAGATAAAGTGCTTACACAAGCCTAATAATAAATAAGCCAGACACAAATTAATAACAGGGTTAGAGAAGAAAAAAGATGGCCTTGTACACAGCTCAGGGTAGGTAAACACTACAGGACGTCTTTGCATTTCCTTGACATAAGCAAACAAAGCAAGACATTTATGAGGAAGTTCCTAAACATAAAGCCCACAAGCTGTGTGGTGCGAGCTGAATATTCATGACAGAGAAAACTGCATTGAGAAGAATAGTAACGCAAGATTTATATCTAGATTACAAAAGTCAGTGGGAGAAAGCTTAAAGCTGTAGCTCCAAAGTTATGGTACTATTACTACATATACCTTCAAATCAAGTAAAAGTCAAATTATAGAAACACATGCATCATATGTGTTAAAAGATTTAAATGTAACTTGAAGTTAAATATTGTTGTTGGATTAGTTATCCCTGTTATTTCATGCTGGCTGTTATTTTTCCCCAAAGATCTCAAAACCACAAAACCGATTTGGCATTTATTACTAATACCCCTGTTATTAATACAGTGTGAACACAATCAGGTCTACTCTTATTTGTCTGGTTTTGAGGGCAGGCAAGAAAAATACCATGAGAGAAAAATTATGATATTCATTTCAATTAGGACAATTCTTCCTTGCTGTAATCTATCATAGTCACCATTCGTTTCCTCTGTAGGATGAAACATGAGCTCTTAACTTGATGTTGTATAATCTTGTGCGGCCTCCACATGAACCCTGCCCGAAGATAGTAAAAAAGTGGATGAAAGAAGGAAAAAAATGGCTCATTTGGCACATTTGTTTCATAATCTTTCCAACCAGTTATGGATCTTACAGCCAGTCTGAACATCTACATATTAAAAATATATATCTGACCGCCATTATTTTTTGCTGGGAACCAGACTCTTCCATCCTCCCATCCTGCCATCTAGCCTTCATCTCAGTGTGAGAAGTGTAATTTGTGTACATGGCCTCTGGTGTTGTTTTAGGCCGCGCTCCAAAGCCACTCTAAAAAGGTATGTGGCTTTGGCGGAGAGAATAAACAGCCACCTCATTTCATTCTCCCACGTCTCGGACGGTCGTCTCTGCTCCTCTCGACCCTGCCAGCTCCCCGATTCCAAAGAAAAGCACACATAAAACACAGTACTTTGGGGAAATCAAGAGGCAGGAGTGGGAGGGAAGGGCTGAATGGCTAAAAAAGGTTACAGCACGGATCCCAGAGTAGTTTAAACAGACCACAATACAGGAAAAAAATGCAGATGCATGACATTTGTTTTCCAAGATGTGTCAGACATCACTGTTTGTTTTTATTTGTAGTAATTTATCTGTACTCGTTTTAAGTTTCTGAACTCACTTGAACATCTTGATCACAAAGATTTTACTCCATCCAGACAAATATCACAAAGCAATGCTGCTGCAACAGAGGAGCATCACATTCCCACGAGATTCTGCACATTCACCCCATTTGCCAAATTTATTTTCTCAAGTCAAATACAGACATAAATCACAATTTAACAGCAACAAGTGTCAACTCAATTCATTTTTTTCCCTCTCCCTCGTCTCAGTGTTTTCCGTTGGTATGAAGCATCACCAAACAGCTGTGTTGGTAAAGGTGACCATGCTGTGAGCAGTTTGCTGATTTAACTCTGCAAGATCATATTTTCAGAGACCTCTTGCTGCCGTGAGGGTTAACCAACATTAGTAGCTGATGGACATAGCTTCACAGTCCACAATACTGTGTGGCTTTGTAATGGATACAAGCTACTGATGAGTAAGCAAGTAAGTATTACAGTAGTTCTGGGAGAGTGTCATTTTCCTCAAAATGCATAAGCCAAATGCTTCCATGGAAGTTGTTCAAGAAGTCTTTATTATTCTGCTTGTCATTTATGAAGTGCATTTCCACCATTATGAATTAATTGTGCAGTCAAAATAACAATGCACACCAAGGGCATTGCAAAGAAATATTCCTGTACACATGATCATATCTATAAAGATATAAGTCAAAAAGGATTAAACAATATTCAGCTGAACCTCCTATACACACTGTTATAGCCACTATGGTACTATTGCTCCACCATACGATCCTATTCTATTTTTCTTCTGAAGGTGATCCACCTAGACAGCAATAAATTAACTCTTCACAACACTATCTCTTGTTTAGACAACACAGAGGAGACAAATGACCGTCGATGGGTGTATGACTCAGATTTAAACGAAACTGCAGATATACCTCTGTTGGCGCCTAAGAGGCAGTGAGTGAAGGCCTGACAAATCAGCGCTGACAGGTCCACCTCTACCTGGCCTCTTCACGCTCCCATCAATGTCGACAGTGTCTCAGACGTGACGGGTAACGGCCCGTGGCACCGCAGTGAGGTCCGAGACTTCACAGCCAAAATGCCAAACACGATCGACACAAGCACACAAAGCCCTTCTCCTGTCACGAAGAGGATGTAGAGGTTGCAAGGGGAGGTCGTCCGTGTCTCACCTGGTTAAGAGACGCTTAAGACAGTTGGCGGGCTTGTTGGTGAGACATTTGTAAGCACAGCGGCAAGTAGAGGAGGTGATACAGCCTCAAGGTTGTTGCTGACCTCAGAAGACGAGGATGAGACAGACAAGGATGGGCCTTTTTACCTCAAACAACAGTTATTTAGCAGACATGAGCCAAACAATCTGGAAAATGGGGGATATTAAGGTTCATATCCCATATCTTATCTCTTAAATTAAAAGTTGCACATTTGAAATGTCATCATGTGTAGATATAAGGAATGTTATTCCTTTACCACAGCAAGAGAAAAAAACTGACATGATATTTTATTTTCTTGGCACTTAATTTTTCTTTTTAAGAATCATTTTGGTAAATTATTTGTTCAGTTTAAAGGCAATAATGATCCATAGTGGGTCACCTGCCTTGAAGAGCATCTAAAGCTGAAAAAAATGTTTTCATCTGGGTTACAAAAGAGTTTTGTTCCCACATAATATTATAACACACCTATAAATGTCTCACACAGCCTTATAAAAGCCTACTGCTCTTCTTAGTTGACGACCATTTTCCCTGTTTTTTCCTGGTCCCTGATGTATCGTTGACTATACATCATGTGACAGCAAGTCTATTTGTGTCACAGCAGGTTGGGGAAAATGTCAGAAATGAACATGTCTCCTCCACACATCTGCTAAACAAGAGGCAGCAAGCTTTTCTCTTCACGGTGCTGATGACTGGCGTCATGCAAACAGATTGTACCAGAAGAAGCCACATTTTCACATCGAGAAGTTTAACCTTAAAGTTGGTTTGTCAGTGGCAAATGTAAGGTATGCATGTCATTTTAAAACTGCCTTTTTCTGCATGCAAAGGTATGGATTTTTTCTGACATTCATAACTGTAAAGGCACTGTTATGTATCTTAAAATGTCGATGCATATAGGCCAAGGTCTATGTCCCTTACGGACTCAAAATATTTTAAGAACCATTAGTACCTATTGTATCTCTAATTGTAACTGAATCAAAATAAACATGCAGGAATTTATCTAGATAGTATATGTGAGACGCACTTAATTCCCATCTCATAAGTCTTGCGTCCTCTCTTGAAGCTGCCAGCCGCACCGTAAATCAAGCGCGCCTTGCGCTGTTCAAACATCTGAAACCATACTCAAACACATTTTTCCCTAGCATTCGTTATCCAGCCACGGCAGGGGGAAACAAGGTGTGCAGCCTAATATGAAGATGCAAAGCAATCATGCAACAGCATATGGAAGGAGACGGAAACGCTAAAAGCCTTTTGTAAACCCCTAACAGATTCAACTCATTGTTCTCCAGATGCCAGTTAACAGAGCCAATTGAGATTTTAAGCATTTCTGAAAAACACTAGATATTTAACACCAGTTTTCCACACACACCGATTCACTTATTGTTTTTCCTTTGATGGAATTTTCTTCAAAGCATGCCTCTTAACGTTGGCGGATCATCTGGCTCGGCCCCCTCGTTTTCAGATCCCTCATTTTATTTTATTTTTTTCAGCTCAACTCCTCATTTGCGTGCCGAGGTGCTTTACCTTTAGGAAAAGAAACATCAGGGTTTATTAACGGCAAGAAGAAAAAAAATAAAACAGGAGGATCTCTTAGACTCTCACACAGAGTACTCCTCTCCCCGGGAGACTAAACAGAACAAGAAATAACATGAGCGGTATGTATTAATGTATGCCCTTTGATGTCTGGCTTGCAGAGTCCTGTAGCACCATTAACAATTTAACTGAAACATCACATTTGTCAAAACTAAATTGTGCATCTAAGAGTGGAGGTTGAAAGAAGACGTACGTGTCTTTCGCAGAGTTGGAGGAGAGCAAAAAGGCCCAATTAGAATTGTTTTTTGAACTGGAGCAGAAAAAAACAACGTGTGTGTGTTGATGTATGTGTGAAAGGGAGAGAGAGAGAGAGAGAGAGAGGGAGTGAGAGAGTGTGCTCAGGAAGGCCTGCTGCAAATGCTCACATCTTACATTAGCTTAGCTCCCTCTAGTGTATAATTAGAGCACTGATGAAATTTCAAAATCCACCAATACAACCTGAAACTACACATTAAATGTGTGTAGATTCATGAGTTTTTCTACATCACAACATGATTTCCTATACATTATTAAATAAAACAAATGAGCACATGTTTTAGCAATGATTCAGGAAGACTTTAAACAATTTATTATTTTAAATAAGCTGCTTATACAGTTAATATACTCTAATATAACTGAGTGAAAAAACATGATTTCCATCGCTAGCAAGATTTTTTTTTCTAAAAAATACTGTATGCTTTTACTTTGTAGTGTCTAAAAATAAGCAAAGTAAGAGCCTCAATTTGTGTTCAATTTTCATGTTTGTCATTTTTTAATGATTTATTATTTTATCACTTTCTGATTTATTTGTTGTTTTTTTTTAAAGCTAATCTTCTTTTGCATTGCTGTACAGTGGAAAAGGCTTGAGAAGATTTAAATTTATTCAATTCTATTCAATTCTAAATATGTAATGGATGATTAGTGCCACTGTTACAGAGCTATTTTTAAAAATGCACATTTAATAGCTAAGTAAGATGGAGCCCACAAGCAGGGTTTTTGCTATTACGTGAGATCAAATCGAGCAGGAGAAGATGTGACTGAGACTTGAATCTGTGGTGCAATGTGCAATGTGAAATGACCATGACAACATATAGATTTCTATCATTTGTAGTTAAAATTAAAATCCTGTGATGCTCAGGCTTTGATTTGGATGTTGGACTTGGACTTGTGACCAAAATGAAACAAATAGGGAAATTTTTAGTATCATAATTCCGAGAAGACATTAACTGTCCCAAATTGACCCTAACTGTAATGTAAACACAAGATAAAATTGAATGAACTTGAAATTTCACCCATACTTCCTTAATCTATGCTCAAAATGTGGATCCATCATAACAACGCTCTTGGTTTTCAGTCTAGGAAATGAAAATATCCTCCAGTCTTCATCTTTAATATCAAAAATTGTCAGAATATGCACAGAGCTGCCCTCAGATCTGCCAGTAAAACATTAAACAAATCTGTTCAGCCTCCTGCAAACAAAACCCAAAACGTAATCATTAACCAATCAAGCTCAAAGGCAAAGTAGCACTTGAATGGGAACACAGGCCGTGTTCAGTGGGTAATATCTGGCAATTAATCACTTGATTAATATGCCCTTAAACGCACAAAGTGACAGTGACAAATTCTGTTCGCACGTTTGCGATCCCGAAAACGATAATTGTCCAATGAAAGTCTCATTTGTCAACCAGAGAGAGAAGCAGAGCTTCCAGTTCAGCTCGTAACATAACACAGTTGTATTACTTTTTGTTTATTTTTCAATAGCAGCTCAAGAGGTCTGTGAAGGTCAGTTCTTAAAAGATTACATGTTTCATGAAGAGACAACATTTTTTAAGCAAAATAAGAACTGCTGAGGTTAAATTTAAGGTTATGTCATAAGTTAAATTCAGTCTGAAAACAAACTTCCATGACGGTTTATTTGACATGGGGCATTGTTTCCCACCTCTGCCCCTTGCTATTACTGGATGCATTCATGTATGCTGATCAGTAAGAAAGTCCTGTCTATGTTTCAGTATATTTCACAAGGCACTGTCAAATTTGAGAAGCAATAGCATCAGACTTGAAAAAAAGGACGGAAACTTAGCTCTTCAGTATTTTGATTTTTCAGTTTTTAATAATTATTATAAAAAGAACTATTACAATGACTACTACTATTTTCTTTCACCTCACTGCCCAGTTAGTATGGTTTTAGTCTCAGATGTCCACAAACAGTGATATAAAGGATGAAAAAAACTATGACCAAGTTATCTATATATTTTTGTTGAGCTCATGAATATCCAAATGCAGCATGGTTTCATCACACGCGTCACAGCCAATGGTATCGCATCACAAATGGTATCACAAAATGACAACGACAATCTGCATCAGGCAGTAGCTCATGAGATTGGTAAGAAAATGAAGGAGAGCTGGACTTCTGATATTGGTATAGTGATATTATTTTTACGATTTCATGCTGTGCTGCATTACTCCTGGTAAGTGAGTGGTGACCTTATTTCATCACATCCCTTTTTCCATCACATTTGTGAAAGATGAAAATTTCAGCATAAAGTTAAAAAAGCAAAATAAAATGATCCACTTTGTCTATTGAGATACTTCAGCTGCATCACAAACACAGAGTGCTGAAGGAGAACAATTTTGAGAGTCTGCTGCAGAAATAAAAATATCTATTTCCATAATTGAAGATTCATGTTCAGATTCATGCAGTAGTAGAAACTGGACACATCATTTTAACCTGGATGATTTTAAAACTTAAAATCCTAAATAATTTAATACTAATTCATGGGAAGGATTTTTTTTGGCCAGGACAAAAAAGTGGTGCAAACTTCCCTGCATCCAACCTCCACACACTTACTTCTACTTCAAACTACTTACTGTTTAAGTTATGACTTACCAAAATAGTCACTCTTAATCTTTTGCCACATTAGAATTCCTAATATTCTCTGATTTGAGCTTCAATAATGTGAGAATTTTCTGCTCTCGTCTATTTTGTATCATTGAAAATATACAATTTTTGGGTTTTGGACTGTTGCTGGTACAAAACAAACAATTCTATGAAGTTATCTTGAGCTCTGGGAAACTGTGACAGGAATTTTCTCTTGGCAAAACAAACAAATTATTAATCAAAAAATAATTGCCATATTAATAGATAGATTTGCATATCGCTTAAATTTTAAAAACACCTTGATCATTGCTCAAAATTCCCAAAGACAAGATTTTTCTTCTGAAAAAGGCAAGAATCAGAACTACAAAAAAAAGCCTGACACTGGTGTGAAGTGTAACCGTCACCCAGCATATGACAGCATACTGCCGCTGTGCAGAAGCCCTCAGTGTGATGTGTGCAGATGAAGGGCTGCGGCTGAGGGCCCAGCCAGGCGGTGCGGCGGCCGGGAGAGGAGCATTGGGAGATGGGGGCTGCAGCGGCCGTGTTCCCCTGGCACCCCCCTAATGAGCTCCACTGCTGCTCCCAACATGAGCCCTCGCTCCTCCACAACATCACACACTCACAGACAGAGCAAGTGAGAGAGCGGTACGCACGTACAGTATAAACACGCACACACACACACACACACACACACACACACACACACACACACACACACACACACACACACACACACTGCTTTCCTGCAGAATGGAGCAAGAACATTACATACTCTGTGAGTAGCAATATGCATGTTTAAACATACAGACACAGTCCAGGCCTAACAAGTACACACTAACAAGTCATATGTACGTGGAAGCAAAAATAGGCGCAGCATTCATACACACCTCACAGCTGTTGCATAGCCCACTCCAACAGGGAGACAGAGAATTTATTAGAGCGAGACAGCAAGTGAGAGATGCAATATGCATGCATATACACACTTTTGAGCACCACACACACATACACAATCTTGCTACAGCTGTAGCATGGACTGTGATGGACTGAAAGAACATTACACACCCCTGAGTGCATGAGATAAAAACGTGTAGAAAGTAGTTCTCACACACAAGCAGATGCAACATAGAGCATGCAGTCATTAGGGTTGGACAGGCTATGAACTGGAACCAATGCAAAATTTATATGACTGGGAATTTATTAATAAATGTGGTTTTAGAATTCAACTTTAACAATTATTTTTAAGTAACTGATAATCATTCGCGAGTTTTGGAGTCTTAATGGGTCAGACATGTGTAAAACCAAACTGGATATATATAAATGAATTTTCAAAATAAGAGACCTAATCTTAAAGTTGGTAAAATGGAGCAGCGGAGGATTAGACCCTATCTGAAATAAGGTTGATGCAAAAAAAAAAAAAAAAAAAAGAGAACACAGCATGATGCGGTCGATAAGAGCAGCAACCCACATACTTTCTGATACAGATTCGAGACTTAGCACAGCAGAACTGCACCCAAGGTGGACTTGATTTTAACAAAGATAAAATGGGTCCAACCCAACTCAAGCCTCAGGTCGGATCTGTTACTAGAAACCGAGAGGACCTTTGAACATCATCTGCAGGTGAAAAGATTAATTCATTACTCTGAGAATTAATCAAATATTTCGACAGTTGAATCAGAAATGCCAAAAATTCAATCCTATCAGTGACACACATATCATGCACAAGTACAATTTCCAACAACATGGCTAAAAAAACAATACATCAACAATATGATGAAATGTAATCACAAAGCCTGACATAAGAGTGCAGCATTGTTCCTGTCCTCAGTGATAGTCATGATCACCCAGAATCAGCTAATAAGAGCATGAACCAACACATAATACATTTTACTCTAACCTTTGACACAAAAATGGTTCATGAAAGCCAAAAAACAAAGGTTTTAACCATGGGCCTATTTTGGTTCTGGTCATATTTAGATTATATGACAAGGGTCAAACAGAGTATACGATGAGAACTGGGATAAGAATCAGACCTGATACGTCCAAATCACATACAAGGCAAATCTATCTCTCACATGTGGTTCACAGGGCATCTCTAATCATCTCAATTGTCTCCTTAGCCACAACAGCAGTAAGTAAGACTTCCAACAATTACTAATACTTACATAGAGATGCCCGATAATGTCTTCCCGAGAAGCAAACAAACTGAATTGGCTTTTATTCCAGTCAAAGAAATCAACTACCAGTAATTACCCCACACAGAAAAACAACACAGAAAGAAAAAAGAAAGAAAAAGAAAGAAATTTGCAAACTATACCATTTTTTTCTGTCTACCATATCAACTAATGATATTGTAATAAGATGCCTTGCAATGGAGTGGGAATGGAAAACGTAATTACATGCATTAGTTTATCTAAGCGCTTGTACCGTCGCAGATCCATCAGTTTTTCAGAGCTCATCTGGAAGCCCATGCATCACTGTCAGGAGCCGTTTGATGGGGGGAAAACGTGTTCATTTGTTAGCCTCGTTTAAAAGATGGCGCCTCAGATTCACTTAGGCCCAGACAGGGCAAAGCGGTTATGACAGCACCATTACAAAAACACGCACAAAAAAAGGTCTGAGACAGAGCACTCCGCGCCTTGGCAACTTCATCAGCTTTTTGCATTAAGGTGATTACAGTCAATGAGAACAGCCTGAGCTGTGTTGTGTTTGTTAATGATTAGATGATGATACAGTAACAGCCACTCTACCTGGACTGATGTTAGCTGGTGAGGTGGTGTGCAGCTCAATAGTGAGAGCAAGGGCTGATTCTCTTATCTCATCTTATCTGTTCTGTAGAAATAAACTATTCGGCGTGGGCCTTATTGTCCCACTTGTTATCTATTTTAATGGTATGGAGTATGGTAATAGCATCTCTATGTTTGGCTGCTTGACCTGCTATTTTTTGGGGGGTTTTCAAATTGTTTTTTCTTTTGTTTTTTTTTAATAAGTATACTTTATAGTGCTTTTATGTCTTTGACAACAAAATGCTGCCGAGCATTCTTGTCATCAGAGTGGTTGTGAATCAGCATTTTAGTTTCCACTCAAACCAAAAACAAAAAAGTAGATTAGCTCTGTCTGCTTTGTTCACCATGTTCACATACTCCCAGTAAACCTCAAGACACCTAGGATGTAATGCGTTGTTCACAAAGTTGCATTTGTCATTTAATAAAAATGCTGCTAAATAATAAATATATGATTGTTTGCAATTAAATGAATGATTAGTTTAACATCCTGTCAGGATTTCCTTATTTGTTTTTATGAAAACATTCTCAGAATACACAGCATTAGGTCAGAGGTCGACAAGACTGACCGTATCTGATATTAAATAAAAGGTTGATATCAGCTTCACTTTATTAGTCTAAGCACAGTAGTTGAATTCCCTGTGGAGCTTTTTGAACAGAGCAAAGCACTAACACTGTCTGGGTTATGGGCTTTATTCCCGGAGGGACCACCAATACTAAAAAAAAAAAAAATGTATTCATGATACACTGAAAAGCTTGTAAGTCTTAAAACCACAGCCTTCATTAATTTCTCAGAAATTGCCGTTGGTTTTTATCGTTTAAATAATTGTTCCTCTTTTACAACCCATACATTTCCACACTTACATCTAATCCTCAAATTTAGAACATGAAATAGTGTAACAAAGAGTAAATTAATCGCCAGGTTTACACCCAGCAATGACTATAAATTCACATATTATCACAACTGTTTTATAAGTAAACATCTGTCCACTTAAATGACTTTCCCATCTATGACTTTTGTGGCGTTTCTAGTGCCATAACCAACATGAAATAGTCTCCAAAGACAAACATTACACTGAATAACTGTGTTTGTGTTATCACCAAGAGAACAGACTCCTTTTTCTCCTCGTGCCACTGAATGCCGAGTACTTTAATGGGACTGGGAGAGAAGCGGCTTCAGGTTTTTGAGCATCCAAATTTGATGGAAAAATTGAACTGTCACAGAATGACTTCAGGCTGCCATTAAAACTTTCTACTCACCTCTGACTTCTAGCACTTGTTCCACAATCTTAGAAACAAAATTGCTTTTCCATTAAACAATCTGATGACCAGTAACCAAGGCCAGAAAGTACTCTTGTTACCCAGACAAACATTATATTGAAAACTTTTTTGCAGCGGTCTGACACCCAAATCACTGCTAATCAAAATTCGGTTTCATTCAAGCTATATCGACAAACCACATATCATTCTGGACAACAATACTGAATCCTTGTGGTGAAACTGATCACATTTATGTCACGGGAATTTATTAGCTTTAGCACCAAGTTTCTGCCTGGAAAAAAATACTCATAAAAATTAGAGGCTATATAATTAAACTGTGTGAGATTCAGGTCATTTGTTTGGGCATTTAGAAGGGCATTTCACTGAAGTTATCAATCCTACCTAAACAATTAGCTTGGCTTTTTGTAAGCAAAATTCACTTAATTATTAATTGAATAACCCTGAAAAAGTTAAGCAGATGTTATGTAATTGATGATACAATTAACAAGTCAAGGTTTTTCAGTAAATGGTCCTTTTAAAAATCTGTAACAAAAAAAAACAGGCTTATGCAGTGTTACAAGACACCATTACATTCCTCAGTCACTGTCTCTTAAGTCTTAATGGACATTAAACACAGAGCTGAAGAAATACACAAGCACAATTGAGTTAGCGGGCACTTACAGGGAAGAAACCTTGCCCCATACATTTGCGTAAGAACACATAACTGTCACAAAATTACACATCATTATTGAGCAGATCGTATGGATTCCACTTATTGTTGCTTAATGGCCTCTTTAAAAAAATAAATAAATAAACGTGGTTAGTCTGGTGTTTAAAGATGAGAGGAGGATGCTTGGGTGTCGTCTTGCCCACCCTCCTGTCCTCCCTCCTTTGACTTAAAGTAAGAATCTGCCTATTCAGTTACATTTCAAAATTCAATTTCCGTTTGCAATCAACTCGTTACAGCTGACAGCTTGAAAGGCAGCCATTAATGACTGACACACACACGCAAATACACATACACATACACACACACACACACACACACACACACACACACACACACACACACACACACACACACACACACACACACACACTGCAGCTCCATGTCAGAGAAAGACCTGTTTCTACTGCAGCCAGGACAAGACCTGAGTGTAAAGATGACTGCAGCTCAGAAGTAGGGGGAAACCGCCCCCTGCTGGCCCTTACAGGGGAAGCATCAATTTCTTCAAAATGAAAGCCTGTCTCAATCATCATGAGCTTGTTGTCTCAATGTAACTGAGCATATTTGCAGCATTCTTGTATTTTTCTGTGTAACTTTGCCATCAGTGATCTGAGGTCACAACCATTACAGAACAGAATCTATAATCAGAAGATGTGCAGTCATTAGCAGAGAGCAGTCAGTCACTGAATGTAACAATCATCTGGATTTATTTGTTTGTTTTGTAATCTGTTTCCAGGATTTCATATTTTAAAAAATCTAGTACTTCACTTTTTAATTGTTATTCTCTTATCAAAATGTAAAACTTTAAAACTTTAGATTTGTAGTAGAATGTGTTATTACTTGATATCTTGTAATCAAGTAAAACATAATATGAACGCTTCTACAACAGATAATATTTACATTTACAGCAAGCAAAGAAAAAGCATGTTTTGAGGCTCCGGTCATATCAAAGACTTTGCTCTTTATAAGGATTTATTTCTGAGGTGAGCTCCCCTCCCCTATGCACACACTACACTAACTGATTTCACTGTCTCCTCTTTGTTTTGCAGGCACAGTGTGTGAGGTGGATTTGGACAACAAAGCTGCAAATTCATTGGGGAGTTGGACAATTATGACAACCTTGTTATGCATGAAATGAAAAGAGCTTTACACAGAAAGTGAGGAAACATCAGAGATTCATACACGGTGTAATGCCTGGCATTACTTTTTACTTTTTACTGCATTTTGCTTTACATGATGATAGCTCATTTTGTGCAGATTTACAGTACACAAAGGAACACTACAGAATTTCCTTTTACCTTTTTAGGGTGCAAAAGTCTGATTGTGGGACACTGTAGAACAGTAAACCTCTCCACTAAAACCCAGACTAATGAAAATCCTTTAAGGTTATCAGCTATTTTAATTAGTATAATGGAAACTCTGGGACACATTGTTGCCTGCCTCTAATTATATTTTTTAGTATTTATCTGCTTTGGTATCTGCAAAGTACCTGGTGATAAACCTCTCTTTTATTAAGACCACATAAAGCAGATCTCACTGAACTAACTAGGGTTCATCATTCAATCTAAATCCAGTGATTTGAGCCTTTAGACATTTTCACAGTGCATCCACCAAGGACCACAGTAGCCACAAGTTTTTTAAGTCCTTTCATTCGTCTAATTTCTTCTACCAGAGCAGGTGTAATATTTTCATCCAAAAAAGGGAGCTCTTTCATTTTGAAATGGAAATCTCTGAGAATTAATTTTTTGGCAGCTCCTCTTGCATGATTCATGAAAGGCCGGTAGAGGGCTAATTGTTCAAATTAATTTGCGTAAACGACTAAGCAAGAGATAACAGAATTACATCTGCACTTCCCTGGCACCGGTTCAACAGTGATGGGCCTCAACAGGCAGCTGCATCCAGACGGCATCCTTGCCAGAAATTAAAAGCCACAAAACATTAATTAATAGACTTTTTGTTTCATTAATCTGCACCAAAAGGTTTAAGGAGAGCAGGGTGGAGGGAGCTGGGTGTTGGGGAACACAGCACAGAAGTTGGCGGTGTGCATAATTATAATAAATTACTTTGATGCAAAATTTCAGAAAAAGGTTTTTAAAAAACTGGGTGTGGGTTAAATAAAAATAAAATCTAAGGAGGGGCACCGGTGTGGGGTTTGATGTTTTTGACAAGCTCATTAATCACCATGGTAATGGAGCCGTTACAGTTAGAGCACATGGCCTTCTGTCTGTAAGCAGTCATGTGGACGGTGGCGGTCTGTCCACACGAGCAGCCGCCTGGCCAAGGAACAACAAGGCCAAGCCCCATGGACTTCTGGGAGTTCAAAAGTAGAGCCAAGAGGATGTAAGACCATCAATCTCCTGGACTTCAGCTCCTCCTCCTACTGTTCTCCCAAATTGAAAAAGCAGCCCATACTTTGCACTTGTCAATTTGGAGCTTTATCTACACGCTAGAGGCTAATGAGCCATCTCAAACTCCTGATGGCCAGGATGTAAATGATCCTAACTGGCTCTCTGTCTGCTGTCATGAGTTGTAGGGCCACGATGGGGAGGAGAAGGGAGGAAGTCAGTGTGCAAGGTCTCCCAACACTCTCATATGCTTTTGGGGTCATAGGATGAATTCGCTCTAGTCAATGGTTAGAGTAAGGCACCAATCTTGTCAGGGGTAGCCAAGTTTAAACCTTACAATACATACATTTAATCAAGCTGTATGGTGCTTTGGTTAAAAGCAGGTGTCAAATTTTCTGTCATGAATTCCTTAGACTAGAAAAATGCTAAAACTCTTCAATTTAGACCGTAAACACATGCTGTCCAACCCTGAATAAACTCACAGAAGTTCAAACTGAAACCATCAACTCCCCAAAGAAATGCCATATGTCTTATTGATAAATATGCAAAATCAGATGCAAAACAAAGTCATTTTAATTTGGATGGAATGGTGCAGTCACAAAATATAGTGCCTTGTGTGATAAGGCCTAAATGAACTGTTGGAAAAAGCAAATAATGTATACATATCTATATATATATATAGAGAGAGAGAGACAGACAGAGAGAGAGCAAGAACATATAAGAGCAGTCAATCTTCACAAGGTTAGGGTCTACTGTTACAGTATATGTATAGTTAAAGACAGAAGAGGTGTGCGCATTCAGGTGACTGTTGTGTGTCGTGTGGGCTGCTCACAATAAGAGAAACCTACATTTTCTTTCAGCTAACGATCTCTGCATGAGTCTCGATCACTTTGAAATAGATGAATATATGAATAATTATTGACGGCACTTTTTACAATCATGTATACAAACATAAACCCAACTTGTAATAAACACAAGATATAAAGTTGTAAGAAAGAAACTTGTAGGAATATATTTCTGAAGCCTTAAAATTATTCACAAATGTACAAATAAGCTGGTATACTACCGGCATATAAATAGAGTAGGCAACAGCAACAACATGGTGTACAAGACAACCCATGCTGAGAAGAATGAGAGGACAGCCAAACAGGGCCTGTGAGCATTTGAATTTACATGAGCAATGGCTCTAATGAAAGCTAAAGCTCACTGAAACTGTGAAAATCCTCATATGAATCACCTTTTCCAATCAGCCCGAGGAGATACAGCCACCCTCCCCTCCCCTACAGCAGTCAAACTCCTGTTTCCCACAATCATATAGGCAATGTAAACAAGCTGCGCGGATGCTCATTTCTCATCTGCTTCTTTTCCCGCCACCATTTCAATGGATATTATTACCATAAATTACGGCTGTAACGTGAGGTGGGAGGCAGATAAAAAGTGGTGTCTGGGCATCCATTTAGCTCTGGTAAACCTCCCCGTTGCTGCCAGTTCATGATCACCCATCCAAACGGACTATTTTATGCCCGACTTGCTTGATGCATGAGAGGGAGAGCGCGCTGCTATTTTTTATCCCCTTTCTTCGCTTCTCTCGCCTGCAAGAGAAAATCGATGGGAGGACACAAAGAGGCCATTGGTTATGTCTGCATTTGTGGGAAACAAGCACGACTCACCTGGGCCCTGTTCATCTCTGCTCTGTGGA
The DNA here is from genome assembly GCF_002814215.2 of Seriola lalandi dorsalis. Classification (NCBI taxonomy): domain Eukaryota; kingdom Metazoa; phylum Chordata; class Actinopteri; order Carangiformes; family Carangidae; genus Seriola; species Seriola lalandi. The sequence goes on along the minus strand of NW_019525403.1, from coordinate 672,541 downwards.
GCCCCTGAGGGCCCTGAATGCACCACCCACACCGGTCGTATCGACTCTACGCCTACACATCACTTCAGACAGAGCAGGGATCTAACTGTCACTGCAGAAGTGTGTTTTGTAATATTTTTATATATAATTTTTGCTGCTGAAATGAGCCAAGTGTGAGCCAAGTCTCTGACGTTCAGGAGGCTCATCATCTGTATGTATGTGGTAGAAAGTCACACACACACACACCAGTATCTGTGGCCTGGCCATGGTCATTATTCAGTATATTGAAATTATGACATTTCATTGAAAAACATTTCTTTAACCTGTAATAAGGTAATTAAAATGACAATTTCCATAATCCAAAAATGATCAAAAGGGCATGCTGCTGATCAAAGTAGACCAAGATAGGATAGGATTTGCTTTGGTGTCTGAAATCATTCAACCTTTTTCTCATCTTACTGTACCACATTTTATTTTAGCCATTGCTTTTAGATTTCTCTTATGTTTTTATGCGAGGCCAATGTTGTAGACTATGCAATGTCAACACTGTGACAACTGAAAAACCCCAATAGTTGTGTTCAGGTTTTGAGAAAGAACTGTCTTTGTCAATGCCAAGTGAACAATACATTTTTTTTTAATCCTAGATTCTCATTTTAAATATAGAAAATATTCGGCTTCATGAGTGCGACCCTGCACTCTGGCCATGAGTTCTTTGCTTGTACAGTTTTGCTTTCACAGATTTGTTGGACTCAAAAACTTTTATCTACATCCAAAGAAAATGTAACTTAAAGCCACAGGCTTTCAAACTCTCCACAGGAAGCCAAGACAACAACAGTAATGATGTTGTTAAGGAAAATTAGAAGATCATCTTATTTACAAAAAATGTAGTACGAAGCAAATCTTCAACACCTATGTAATTAGACAAAGTCCATCGTATCTATCAAGTCAGAGTCAGACACAGCTGACTGGACCAAAACAAAATTATACACTCTCCAACTGAGATGTGTGTCTATAATATTCTGGTCAACTCCTCTAAAATATTCTCTTTGATTTCTTCATCATTTATCCCTTCCATCCCTCCTTCCCATGACCATTTTTCCACTGTTGTCATCCAGACAGTTGGTGCTGCCATTTTGCTTACAGCCTCATTTTTCTTCTTCTTCTTATTCTGCTAATATATTCAGCCTCCCCTTCTTCTCCTGATACATATTTGCTCTTGATTGTGGCTGCCAATTAGGCAGCGAGGCTGTGGCAGTTCATCCATCTGACTTAAAGGTTCCTTGCCACTAATTTTGACGGTCAGGTCAAGTAGCGGAGGGACCCATTAATTGGAATAATGAAGTCTTCAGTGAGTGATCATCAATGACTTCAGAGTGCTATTAATCCTTTAAAGGAATCATCTCTTTATTTTTAATGTTTAGCTTTACTGTCCAGCCTGCTGCTGCTGCAACATATCATTTATCCAAGACTTAATAAACATCATGCATACATGATTTCTCTTTCTTTCTTTCTCACTCCGATGTCGATTACTCTCTAGACTATTTAATTTGTTCTCATCCCTCTCTCACTAATCTTCATTCCTCTATTGCCTTAATTTTCCTGCCCACGTTTTTCTTCTTTCCACCATTTTGCTCCTTTTCCTCTTTCTCCTTCATTCCTACAAGCCACCCTCTGCTCCTTTCTTTCTGCACCTTCCTTCCTTTAAGTCTACATTTAGTTATCATCCGCCTGGTAGATCTTTATGTTAAGGTCCTTGTTATAAGGATCAGTTAATAGGCAATAGGGCCTTTATAAATCTTAATGATATGCTTGTTAACATAATGTGTTAATAACACTGTACAAGTGTTTAGAATTGCAACACAAACGTGTTTATTATTAGACTATAAGACAATCAGAAGCACCTAAAAGAAACATATCCTATCATTGACAGTTACTAAGCTTTAAATTAAGCTCAGTTAAGCTTTATGTTAAGCTAAATGTTTGTATGGCTGTTTCCTATACATGAAAGTTTCCTTTAAGTGCTCATGAATGTGTGATAATCTAACAATAAACATGTTTATGATGCTTTTATTAACACTTATATAATCTTATTAATAATAATGTTAATAAGCATCTTATAAGGACTTATAAATGCCTTCTTACATATCAACTTACTTATTCAAGTGTTACCCTTTTTCACACCCTCCTCCTTCACTTTTCTCCTTCTTCCCCTGCCTCACCCTCTGCTATGCTTTTTCGTTCTCCCCCTTTCTCAGTCCTCTCTTTCCTTCTCTCCCTCTCCACTTCCTCTCCTCTCATTTCCTGTTTCCTACCATCCTCCCTCCTTCCCTCAATATCTCACTCCACTCATGCTGAGCCACTTCATGTCTATATTTGCTGCTTGACTGGACAAATAGAGGATCTATCTCTGCACAATTTACTGGCAGACACCTCTTCCCATTCATTCTGTTGCCAGATGGCAGACAGCTTTAATAACCAATGTAAAAAATAAACTGTGGGAGAATATGACCAGGTCCTTCTACATAACAACCAACAACACACATGCCTACATACTGAAGCACTGCAAACATGAAGCAGAGACAAAATTTTAAAGCTGGGCTTAATTGATTTATCATACCGATATTATTTTACTCATTCCAAGCAAAACAACATTTTAGTTTAACTCACTTAAACAGCTGTTTCCCTGATGTAATGCACAATAGTGGAACTCGGTTAACGAGCATTAAACATTAATTTGATTATTTCATATACGCAATTTTGCACATATTTTCAATTTATGAGTGTGTGCAAGTGCAATATACTTTTTAATATCATGAAATTTATTTGACTCATGGTTCAGTTTGTTGCAACGCTGAGACAAAATCGTTTTGGAGTTTCTCAAAGGATGAACATTAAAAGTGACTAAATTAACCAAACCTGAGCTAATTTTTGCAGGTATCATATTTCATTCCATCATAATGAACAAACATGTCATCAACAATTTGAACAAAGTCAGTGACAAATCTAATTTTTTCTTAACTTCAACCATGGTTTGTTTTCTGTTGTCAATTAGCAAGACAGCTCAAAAACTAATCATTACTTTGTTTGACTGCACAATTTCCATACAATTAAACAATTTCAAATATAATATTACTTAATCTGTTTAAATCTATTCATTTACCTACAATATCTATAAATCAAGCCATCAGTCTTTTCATCTATTCATATATAAATCTTTGCATGCAGTTATAAGCTGGGGTACAGTATGTAGCCATTACTCACAGTGACATTGAAAAAGTGTCTGTCAATAATCCCAACAGTGAATACATGTCAAAGACAACTTGCACCGAGCTCACTGTGATACTGCTGGATTTCTGACATGAAAGATGGACTTGATTTGCCCTTCTGACAGTGATTGTAAAGCTTCTGTGCTTTCACATCGTGGCTCAAGTCAAATTGTTCATTTTACCTCTAATCGTGCCATTTATCAAAATGCTGCTCAGCCACATCAGTAAGTACAGTTATGCTAACTACATCTAGGCGAGGCAGCGGAGAGAACATTCAGCTTTGGGCTGCCCAAAACAGATGTTAGCTAAAGTAGTGACCAATTAAATACTTTTTAGTTCCAGGTCCAATTTAAAAATGTCACTTTTTGCCTTTAGAGGATGAAAGTACATTTTAGTGTAGTGTTTAAGTGTTTGAGATGAGAGCATATTGGGTACACCTACTTTATCTCACAGGTCCCAAATGCACTCTTGATAAATCTAGTAAATACATGACTGAATTCGTTTATATGGTGGTTAATATATTGTATGTGTTAATGTATATTATTACTTTCTCTTCAGTTAGTTTTCTGATGTGACGAGCTACCCAGTACAATCACAGCCTCACATACTGAGGAAACTGGATAAACTTTGATCACTGGAAACGTTTTCAGGACCAACCTACATTTTAACTCACATGGCCCAAGCAATCATTCACCACAATTAAAAGATGTCAGCGTTTGCTGCCCGACAGAACTATAATTATTTCTAAAAACACTTGAGCAGCTGGGTGATGCAACTGCATCTTCCTCATTTGACTTTTATTGAGACAGGGCAGAGCACCACAACACAAACACCAGTCAATTTACCCATTTTGCAAACAATTCCTGTGGATGATTATGAGCCGCGTTGCTCCAGTTGATGGAGAGATTAATCTTGCTTTGATAGAAATATGTCAGTTTCTGCAGGCCATGATGGATGCGATTTATCATTCCGGACAAATCTGTGCCTGAACGTCCCTCCTCCTGACAGCTCTATCATGGCGAGAATGTCCCAAAATGTCACCTGTTGTTCGCAGAGTGACCTTCTAATTTTCTAATTCAATTTCGAGAACTCCCCTCTCCGCCACTCTGCTCATATCATGAACCAGTAATAACAATTACACACCATGACTGCCTCCAAAACCTGCTATTCCCCCACTTTAAATCAAACCCCAAGTAGTCTTTTATTAGACTGCCCGGTTAAATCAATCTAAATCTAAGCATAATAACTCTCTAATCAGGTGCTGGGGAGAATAATAGGTTGTCACGCTCGAGGAAAAATAGGCAATCATGGAATGTTTTCTTTAATTAGGCCGGCTAAAGTAGAAGGGCACGGCGGGAGCGTGGGACACATTCATCATAGCCAAGGTGGGAAATTACTTCAATTACTCAGGAAGGGGAGAGTGAACAGAATTACAGAAGTCAGAGAAGCAGAAGAGAGGATACCGTGATCTGCAAGGAAGTCCAGATGACACCAGGGGCAGGAGAGGCAAGGACTGAGGTGGGAAAGAGTGAGGGAACAAGGGTTGGAGGAGAGAGGAAAGGTGGAAAGGTTTTTACTTTAAAAAATGTCAATTAAGTTATATTCTGTTTGTATATTGTCTTTTTGCATCTTGAATTTTGGGGGAGGTTGACTGTATAAAAGTTCTGTCTCTGGACCTCTCTTACTACATCTGTTTGGTATCTCTTATCCATTTTTTGCTAAGAAATGACACGAATCAGGAAGAAAATTATGGAAAGAAAAGAGACAAAAAGAAGAGGAAGAATCAAGGATTCATAAAGATTTCAAACCAAGGAGAAAAGCAGGATAATACTGTAAAAAATACCTATGAAACTGTAGTGCATACAATGGATAAACACGGTAAACATAAAGAGGGAAGAAGTAAGCAAAACCTCTCAGACCACACTATTTGCCAGCTGCCTCTTGCCATGGCTGTAAAACAATCTTCTATCACTCATCCTCAAAATTGGACCCCTATCGACACTTCCAACAACCCTCCACCACAGAGCTCCCAGTATCTGTCAGCTTCCCCAGAATAAAACAAGAGAGCAACTGGCCGCAATTCCTCCCGAGATGACAAGGTAAAGAGCCTCTTTCTGTAACTGGATCTATCGATTCGTATGATGCTTTGGCAGGTTGTGGATCCAGTTTGTTCTGTGACTGAAGACCTGCCAGCTCGGCTACCGACCAGATAAATAGAGAGATCATGACTTTTGATAACTGCGACACACCAGCTAGCTCAGTGCTCAGCTCAGATGAAGTAACTGCCACGATGGTGACGAGGAAACACTCTGAGATGGACTGAGGCACTTTAAATTTTTTACTTTCCATTAATTACCTTACAGACTAACAACCAAACCAAATATGTCTTACCAACTTTTGCATGGAAGAAGTGGCCTAGTATCGTAAGTAAAAGGGTCAAACTTTAAAGAATAATTACACACAATATTCCTAAAAAGTCTTTCCATGGTCTAAACTGCATGTAAAAATGATGGAGACATTTGATCATATACAGTCAGGATGGTGCACAGACAGAGGTTGTGTACTGTACATCTGGCAACAGTAGGAACCAGTACTATAAAAGAAAGTCTACATCAAATAAGACTTCTAACACTACCAGTCAAATTATGTTGTGTGTTCAGGGTCTTCTCAGTAGATAACAGGACTGCCTTATGTTAAGAAGAATTGTGACTTACATGCAGGTGAAAAGGTTGCTCATCATGGCAGGAGCAGTCAAAATGTGTCCATCAGCAGCTTTGCATCCAGAATCCTGTGGATTAAAATGTGTATGAGAATACATTCAAAGTTTTATATTTTAAAGCCTTTTCACTGGTTTTACCAATAAGATGTGCCATCTGCCAAAAAGACAGGTAACCACAAACACATTTTACATTTCACATATTTCTTGAAAAGTGCAATAAGTACTATCACAATGTGACTCTGTTCTGTTAATAAAGTCTCCATACAATTTAATATCTTATTATTGGATTTTTAATAAAAAATGTGTCCCAAAGTGTTAGTGGCCAAAGAATGGAGAAACTAAACATCCACAGCCAAACATTTACCAGTATTTGCCAGGTGACAGTCACACATATTTTTCACCAGTATCTTGCAATTATATCCTTATATTCTGTATCCTTATAACAAGCTCATACTAACATGAGCAAAATTAAGTTATCCTACAGGACAAGCTCTGACAGCAAAAGATGGAGGGGCCTCTGTCAGTATCACAGCAAGTATCACAGCAAGGTGGTAATCAGGCAGGAATGTGTGGTTCACTGAAGCGATCGATAAAAGGATTGCAATGTGTTCACATCTTGCAACTGTGCAGGATTATTTGGTGAGTGCGATCCACCATGACTTGATAGGTGGCCAATGGCAGAGCAGCCAGAACTAAATAAGTGGAAGAGATACGATGTAGCTCATGACCGTCTGCTGTTCAAATATTAATGCTGCTGGAGAAACTTGTGTGTCGTCCATCTGAGAAACAGGTAGGAGACAGACTCTGGAACATTATTTGCAGATTTGGCTTTATTGCAGTCTTTTAGCACAACAGACCAGGTTAAATAGTTCCTCATGATCCAGCAGAGGGTGTTCTTCAAATTCACTATCAGCCTGACCTATATCCTATTGACTTAACAGTAAACTAATAATAAACTAGAATGTCACTCAAAGCGGGCTGCAGCGGTGGCTAACCTGGAAGAGCATGTGCCATTAGGGCTCATTCCTTGCCACAGCCTCTCTTCCCTGAATTTCCTGTCTCTCTCTCACTGTCATAATGAGGCCAAAAAAATAACTTAACTAACTAAACCACAATTGCACACATATAATGCAGTTTTATGACACCACACAGCAAAATTTACAGAATGTACTGAAGGGTAAGTCACTCTTACCCTTTATTTTTCTTTTAAAGAAAGAAAAAATCTCTTTCACCACTGTTTCTCCTCTTAGTTCACTCTTGCTTCCTTCCTCTCACTCTCTCTTGATCCTTATTTTTCTCACTCCCTCATCTTCCCTTGCCCTTTTTCATTTCTCATTGTTCTATTCTCATTTTCCTTCCATTTCATTTCTCAATATCCTTCCTCTTTTCATCCACCTCTTTTTCATCTTTAATCTTTTGTTCTCGCTTTGTTTTTAATTCATTATTCTATCATTTTCCATCTTGCCCCCCCCTTTCCTTTTCCTGTCTGTTCCTCTTCCTTCCTTGTTTCCCTTCCCTACCTCTCTACTTTCCCTGTCTTCTTTCTGCTTGACTGACCACAGAGCTAAATCATCATCACAGGGCCAGCCCAATTTTTGTTATAAAGGCAATAAATCATTGCAGCTTTCATCTATTGTTATTGATGAATGACCAATTATTTGTCATCTAATATGCTGAAAAATGATGACCCTGGGAGGCAGATCAACTTTTTTTTCCTTCCTCCACTGGCTGATGTGACACAGGACAGCAGTGATGGATTGTATCCTTAAACTGTTATTACATGTATAATGTGGCGCTCAAATCCGACATCTCACTTAGTCTCGGCCTCCCCCTTAAACAAAGAGAAACTGTATCAATTACATTATCGAATAACAAAGAGAGGATGGTAAGATTTGCCTTGTGATCAAAAAAGATCATTGTTACGTAACTAAGGATTAAATTCAAGCCAGGTAGGGTTAGTGTAGTTATCCCTCCAAAGATCAAGTTTGGATAGGGTTAGGGTTAACAAAAAATGAATATAATATAATATAATTGTAGATATCATTTAATTATTATATTATCTTGTGCTTTTGACAACACAGACATGAATTGTTAAGTGGAAGTTCAATAACATGTCAGCAGCTCTGTGGTTTACTTTTTCAGGGTTCCTCTGTGGAGTTAAAAATGGTTTGTGCACCAGAGCGAGGCTGCAGCATATCAGAGCTAATTCTCACCACAGTGCAACGAAAGAGACAGATAGAGAGATCAACCTCCATGTGAGACACTCAATCAATTTCTTCTATGTCCCATCCATCACTGGCCTTGTCTTGGGTTTGCACAAGATATATTCACTAAGCTTTCAGTTACAGAGGAGCTCAAATATCCAACCACTGAAATATGTGATTACAAAAAAAACAATAATGTAGAATATCAAGTACAAGTCAGACTAGATCACTCAATGATTTAACATCAATAACATTTATTAGAAGTTATAAGAATAGCAGAACAAACCTTCATCCCAATAAATTTGGGCCTCTTTGGGTTGCCATCCATCCCCTGTCCGATATTTTCATACATGTCATGTCCTCAAAGTGCTGTGAATAAAGTAATGTCAAGTGAGAGGGTTGTCCATTTATTTCTTCAGCTAAAAGGTGGCATCCCTAACCTCAATTAAGTCAGAGTAGGTGTTTTCCATAATATGTTATCTAGTATGTATCCCTTTTGGAATAGACCAGCTCAAATGCATAGACTTGTAAATAAAGATAAACCCATTGGTTTTTGAAGAGTTAAGCTAAGAGTGAGCTGTTCTCTCGTTGCCATCTTGCCAGGACTCCACCCAACTCTAGGCTAATACAAAAATGGGCAAAAAGGAGGGGCGCATGCCTGCTTGTGGCTAGTATACCTCACCCACCTGTCACTCAAAGGAATGCCCTCAATTATGCAGAACTTTAAGCCTTAATTAAAGTTAAAGAATGATTTATATAAAAATTCACCCCCCTACAGTTGTCATCAAGGAGGAAATTAGCCATTAAGAGCAAAACTTTTTATACCAGACTGTAAACTTGTTTATTTCTGCTTTAAGCCTTCGAAGGCTTTGTGAAATATAACCTTTTTTATGGTAATTTGTGTTTTCATGTCCAGATAAAGAAAAAAGATACTAAAATTAATGACAAAAACTTTTACAAGGCTTAATTTTATCTGGATAGCAGTGGTGGGAAGTAACGTACAATTGCTCCTCCATATTACAAAAAGAAAACTGCATTACCAATATTCAATATAATAATTCAATATTCATTTTAAACTAGAATCGAACAAGACATAAAAAAAAAAAAAAAAAGTAATGTAGCCAAGAAAATATACTTTTAAGTACATAAAACTAAAACTAATGAAATAAAACGACCAGGACAACTTGTATTTCTGTTTTTGCGTGTTACTGAATAGGCAAGTGAATAAGTTTGGGCAAAATTAGCAAAATATTTCCATAGCTAGCTTTAACTGAAACGATGACAAACGAACAAATGAACATTTCAAAAAACAGTTAAACTCACCCGAGTCCAGGTCGTCTGTCTGGATAAAGAGGCTCTTCTTCGACGGTATACGACAACGGAGTTAAAAAATATTTATTTTTTTATTAAATAATATTTAGCAACATTAAATTCTTGCTAATTAGCGGTGTTGAACTCCTGCGTCGGTTCAGAGTAGGGCGCGTGCATTGTGATTGGTTAGGCAATTCACGACTCCTCCGCTCTACACTGTGCACTATTTTTTGTTTTTTGTTTTTTGTTTTTCGCCGATACAAATGTGTTGTTAAATAGCCTTCTTAAGCAATAATAGATTGATAGCCTTATTATATTGTTCCACCAGACAAGTGATGGAAACATAAAATGAAAGCTGCGGCAATTCCATTGTTTATGTTTAAAAAGGTCAAAGGTCATGACAAGTTCTCGACCAAAAATGCTTTTCCAGTAAAATATATGAACCAATTATGACTCTAGTTCTTTGTCTGATTAGGATGTATAGATAATCAAAATTAAAAAATAAAGCACAATTTAATTATTATAATAAATTGATAAATCAGCATCTTTCCCAGGATGTAATGACTGCTCATAATTTTTTATATGACTGTTTTAGAGTGGTTGATCTGATTCACCTACTTACATGTCAGTTTTTTGGATCTTTTTGGAATCTGTGGAATGTAAGGGCTTTCAGATCTTATTATATTTTATATTTTAAGTATTTTTGCTCTAGTTATTAAGATTTTTAAGCTTTAGTTAACTGCTGGTAATGTTTTCCTTGACCACTAGGTGCCAGTATTTCATCTCCCTTTCATATAAGATTTTTCCATTACATCAAAATACACTGAGAATTCCACGGATTTTTAAAAAACTGTGTACATCAACTGTAATGTAATTTTGTCAGTATGGTGAGTTGATTTTATGTCTTAGTAACAGCAGATGTTACAGTGGATGTGTCTCAGCTGAAATAAGAAATAATTTCCAGTATGCTTGGTGTTTTGGTGAACTTGAAATATTCAGCCAACAGATGTCAGTGTTTATTAACAAATATTGAACCTCAAGTACAGCACTCATTTAGATGGGAAAACGGAATTATATTACAGAATTCATTGCAAGTATTGTTTCTAGGCAATTTTATAGCTGGGATAGCAATCTTGAATTAATGGGAAAGGGAAAAATATCATTCATTCATCAGTCAATATCTGTCTTCAGTATCAGGGTCAACAGGCTGTATAAATGTTTAAACAAGCAGAAGAATGTCTCAAAACGTACCTACCAAATTTAAATTGATCCACTATTTATTCAACTGCATATTCAGCCTTCAAATCCTATTTTTGATACACCCAAGAGCATAAAAGTTTGCCAGTGGCAAAAGATGATTCCTTCAGAGATGTTCTTGTAATAAACGTGGAAATAAATGTCATTTTATGAAAGTAATGAAAGAAATGTGAAACATTTGGAAGGTAAGTGCAACATGTAGGTATTTTTGCTTTAATGCTTCATTGTCTTTTGAAATTTTTGCTCAAATGATGTTGTAGAAGGCATAAAAGCTTTAATTGTAGCCTACTGTTGCTTTAGATAGGAGCCTTCAATACATACATGAAATGCAATCTAAAAGAGCCCTGCTCTTATTCTCTGAAGTGTTGTGAAAAAAAAACAAGTGCCTCAGTCCCATTTCATTTGTCAAGGGGCTACTTAAGAATGAAAGATCCCCCCCGCCCTTTTTTTTTTCACAAGGACATATGAGCTCATGTTGCCTGGCCAGCTGCCTGGACAATGAGGAAGAGGAGGCGGAGGAGGAGGAGGAGCCGGATGCATTCATCAGGTACATTACATCACCACAGGCCAATCCCCCGCTCTCTGACACAAGCTTTCAGAGCAGAGTCTGTCACTGAGTTTAAAATGTGGTAATTGGCTCAGTGTGACACAGCCTGGATCTTACCTTGAGAAAGTGGACACACATGGGTCATAAGGTCAAGTAATGTTTGACTCAAGTGTCTAAATCCTCCACTGTGATGTGTGTAATTAACCCTTGTGACTCAAGGAAGAAAATCATATATTTTGTCTTAAAATAAGGCTTCTATAAAGTGAAAAGCATCAGTCCTTTTCTTACAGTAAGACATTAACAGGAACCTTGAGAGGATACTCAGAATTTGATGCCACTTGTCGACATCTGGAGCCTCAACACAAGATAAAGATTTATTGATTACTTCTACAAAAAAGACTTGTCATGGCTGTGGCTTAAAAGGTAAAGTGTGTTTCTCTAATCAGAAAGTTTGTGGTTTGATTCCCGGCTCCTCCAGTCTCCAAGTGTCCTTCGGTAAGATACTGAGCCCCAAATTCCCCTGATGTCTCATCAGTGTGAAAGTGCATGTATGATAGAAAAGCACTATATGTTGTGATGTTCTGAGAGCATGTGGTTATATTGAATCGTAATTGTACTTACTACTGCTGACATTGTGTGACCTTCCTCAATCTTTCATACATATTTCAAGACAGTTTAAAATGACAAACTGTTTTTTATGAGTTGAGTGAGTCAGATGAGAACCGCATCATCAAGTTGACAAACCGTCTTTAGAAGCTTGTGTAGACACAATGGAAGTTAGAAAGTAGTGTGTGGGGAGATGATGAACAGTTTTGAATGCTGCATTACTGTAAAGGGTTCTTTTTTCGTTTTTGGGCGCGTATGATATTTGGAGTGCACCATAGGTACCATACTGTAACCCATAGGTGGGGCTGATGGGAAATGTAGTCTTTCTGTGAAAACGAAACAGCAGCAATGATGACAATATCTAAAAATGATACATAACTCTCGAGGTCACTGGTGCTTCGGGATGCTGTTTGTACACAAGCGGGGCTGTAAAGCTGTCAGTCTCACTCTGCTTCAACATCTATGAGTGTGTGTGTGTGTCTGTGTGTGTGTCTGTGTCTGTGTGTGTGTGTCTGTGTCTGTGTGTGTGTGTGTGTGTGTGTGTGTGGTGTGTTCAGCCCTTTTACCCAACATGAACTCACCACTTATTCCAAGAGAGAATGAACTGATAGAAACAGACAGACCAGACAGATTTTAAGAACACTGTAGATAGATAGATAGATAGATAGATAGATAGATAGATAGATAGATAGATAGATAGAAGTTGTTGAAGCCAGCTGCTGCACAAAAATCTGCCATGCTGTGTCCTTGTTTCACTTCTCATTTCAGTCTGAATTAGATGAATTGGGCATTGCTTACCGTTCATCTGCTGCACAAAAACACACACACACACACACACACACACACACACACACACACACACACACACACACACACACACACACTCATATGATTAGCATCACTCGCCCTTTAAGAAAGTACATTGTGTTCACCAAAGAGACGCAGAGCCTGGAATTAGAGTCAACTAAATTACATTGTGTGTGTGTGTGTGTGTGTGTGTGTGTGTGTGTGTGTGTGTGTGTGTGTGTGTGTGTGCGCGTGTGTTTGCAGATACAGTTCAATATCAGCAGCAAAACATCTGCATCTCCCTTGTTATACATTCAGGAATGTGCAAATATCGATGAGATGAAACTTTAATGATGCTCGGGGAAGTTGCAGCAGCAAAATCAGAGGAATGAGAAAAGCAAAAAATTAAGGTTGGATGCAGATCGAGGCGATAAGAAGTCGGTATTGAGAATAGTTTGAAATCAGCCATCAGGATTAGTCATTTCAGTTTATTTGTTTTGTTTGTGAGACAGTGAATCTACTTTAGTTTAATCTATTTTAGTTTTTCACACCAGGAACGAGCCGTCAGTCAAACAGTGTGAGTGGGTCGGTGGGACCGTGACATCTGTGGAGGGTCGGCTGATTCAATTTCACTTTTTCTTTTCACACATTTTACACAGTGGGACACACAAGCATATGTTAATACAAGTCAAAACATGAAGAAAGAAAAACAAAGAAAACATCCATGATGGTTTTCAGAGGACTTCTTTTCATTCCAAACTAATTAGGAAAGTCAGTTTAAGAATTGAAGCATCACAGCACAACATTAGTCACAACCACACAACCTAATGAAATTATTTCAAGTGATAATTCATCACACAGTAGTTTATCTTAATATTAAAATCCAATGACTTTTACTTCCCAGAAGGCATTGTGTTCTTTAAAACCTATAAAACAAAAGCAATGTGCCTAAAGCTTTGTGGATTTGTTGCACAAGATGACTTTTCCCTGCACACTTGGTGGTTTTTAGACAAAACATCTTTACCTTCAATGAAAAAAGTTGAAGTAAATCGAAAACATAAAAAAGAATTAAGCATTTTTTCACCAGAATAATACACTAGCAGACTGGAGAAGGCTTTCAAACAGCATTTTGATGATCAAGTGGGGAGATAAAACTCAACAAAACTATAAATTTAACAGTTCAATGAATTAATCAATTAAGAAAAAATAAAACATTTAGAGTTTTTTGGTTGTTTGCTGGGGGAATTTGGATGTCAGTATTTCTGGAATCTTGTCACAGTGCTGAATTATTACAGTTTTTATGAACATCCCATCAAATCAAACTGATTTTTTCTCCCTAATATTTACACTATGTGTTTGAATGGCTTCTTTTTCTTACAGAAGCAACATGTTGCTAAAAATGTTGCGTCAGTCTCCATTTAAAGCTCAATAGTCTGAACAATGTCATTATATGCTTCCTTAATTAAACAAAATCAAGTATTAATGACAATAAAAAAAACGTTACCTGATTGCATTTTCCTCACAGCCTTTTTCCAAGATTTCCCAATGCTGTAAAGGGGAGCTTGTATAAAAATGTCACAGATTATTAACTGATATAATAAAAATCACTGCTGAGCCTGCTGGAGGTGCTGCAGGCCTAAATCAATGAAGCATCTGTGATTGGCGGAGCCTAATCAAATAACCCAATGACTTACATGCCCTCCCCCACCTTCCCTCCAGCACCCGTGCCAGGTTTCTACATAAGACGATCACTGTGGTTTAATAGCATGAAGCCATAGTTAGATCAGATACCGTGTTGGCAGGAGCTCTCTCTGTCTCTCTCCGGCGTTATCAAGCGGCGTGTTTGGAGTGGCGATGACAGCGCTGGCACAAACAGGGAGTGCTGGAAGCTGGCCTCAGACCAGCGGTGTTGAGTGTGTGTGTGTCGGTGTGTGGCGCCTGTCTGGCTTCTGGCTGCAGCTCAAGGTTGAAGCCTGTTGGAATCAGGGAAATATAAGTGCAGATGCCAAATGTGGACATCTATATATCCATTTTTAGAGGAATAAAACATGACTGCACCTTAAAGCTGCAAAATGCATCTTTAATGATATTAAATGATGCATTTGCATTTTCAGCCCCTGTTTTTTTACTTGAATTTGGCTTTCCAGTCATACTCTGATGTTTTTGGTGTAAGCCAGTACAATGGACTTGCCAACAACAACCTGGAGGCAAAGGACAAAGAAGACAAAGAAGCTGAATGTTGAGAAAACAAAGTGATCACCAGTGTCAGATTAAATATAGAGGCTTTAAGGACACTGGTTACCTTAGGCACTTGACAGATGACAGCTCAGTGTGACAGACAGCTGGAGGCTGGAAGGAGGAGGGTGGGACCTCCAGGACTTCCAGCCTCAAAGAGAAAATGCATGACCAGGTCACATGGAGAAGTCAAGTTAAGTCAAAGTTTTGAGTTATTCAGATTTATAGAGGTTACTCAGAAATCAGACTGATACAAAACACCAAAAGCAACCCGATTATTTCAGTGCATGTTCATGCAATATTCAGCCTGGTCACATGTCAACTGAAGGCTCTTGTTTCCCATCAGCCACTGCAAACTAGTATAATTTATTCTGACTTTGCCTTATCCAGCCTCTTGTTTGTGCAGGAGCCAGTCTTAAACTCATTTACTTTCCTTTTTTTTTAAATGTATTCATGCAAAACAAAAAATCAGTACAAAGACCTACAGTACAACAATAAACGAATAACATGCAACCATAGAGAAACAACCTTGAATGGTAATTCACAAAAAAAAGGCACTAGACAAATTTACAGTCAGAGGTAAGACAATTTTCATGAATTAAATAGGAACCAACAGGGGCATGTTTACACAAAGTGTCATTCATACAGCTAAGTGAGAACACTAATTTACTTTTTAAAATGGTTTATATTTATAGTGCAGAGCGACATGCGATAGACTGGAGCAGCTTTTCTGTTTTCCTGTGTTTTATTCTCTGACATTTGGAAATAAAGCCTTAAATGACTCTGAATCTATATCTGATACAAACATGTGAGAACCAAAGCTTTATACGTGTGAGGACTATGCTTCACAAAATACATTCCCATGCTACCAACGCTAATGCTAACCTTATCCATCACAAATAAATACCATAAACTTAAGACTTAAGCTAAACTTAATTCTAACAATAACCATAAAACCAAGTCTTAACCCTCAAAGATTCCTTTGACTAAGTAAAGACTGGATGAAAAGTCAAACTGGACCTAACACACACACCTTTGCCCTGGTGAAGCGTTTTTGATCTCAACAATCAGGTTTGCCAGAGGGAAGGAATCCCACAGCTATATTTGTGACCAAGAGACACACACACACACACACACAGTGAGAGAGGACAGCCAACAGAGAGTGTGTGTAAACAGACTGGTGTGTGTGTGTGTGTGTGTGTGTGTGTGTGTGTGTGTGTGTGTGTGTAGTGCATGGACACAGTGTACACACACTTTTGTCTTTGCTGTCTCCAGCGATGGTAATCTCAGCTGTCGTGTTGTGTCTTACTGTATATTCAGAGTGGAATGTAAATCTCTTTTTTCTATTTTAATTCAACTGGGTTAAACTGAAAATAGAAGTGATGACTTTAAATATAGAATTAATAACTTAAAACATTTAATGAGATTTAGAGAACTTAATGCATGTGTTCTTAAAAAACGACACTTAGCCCTTGCTTTCAGGTTCATTTGGGGAAGTTTTGAGGATGCCCTCACTGACCTCAGCCACTCCTAATACAAATATGAGAAATTATAGCGTGTGTGTGTGTGTGTTTCCACCATCAGGCAAAGCAGTTTTCCTCTCTCCTCATTTCAACCGTCATACTGTATCACCGTACTGCTGAGATGACCCTTGACCTTTTTGATGAGATTCTCCCTGACACTCAAAAGCAAATGAAGGAGGAGAAATTAGGTCTTCATAAAGGACCAAACACCTTCAGAGGGTTTATAAAGAGGGTCAGTAAAAGAAAATGATTAAAAATCAATCATGAAAAATTTAAAAATATCCCTTGGTGTGGAGACATGTAGAGTATCCATGCAGCTTTCAGATGTGAGGTGTGTGTCTGCAGCTGTACACTGTAGTGCAGGGATAATCTCCTGGAGTTGTTGTCTTGTGGTCTGCGGGGTGTAATCAGCCCGACCCACCGGCTCGCTGTGAATGCCCCGTGCTTATCGCCATATTTTGCAGTGTATTAAATCGACCACAGGCGTTTTCACACTGTGGCTTTTGGAAATTGATTTTGAACCTTTACCCCCTTCTGTCTAAAAGCATAACAGTAATACTCAGAAAATAGTGTTTGGTTTATTTTTGTCCCTCAGTACCAGTTTTGGTCTGAAGTTCTCATTTGCTCTCAAGCCTGTTATGTTCTGAAATCCTAATTTTTAACTTTCTTTTTCATAACAATTTAATGTCAACATTCACAATGTCGAAATTCATTCAGTCATATTCTTTTTTAAAGGAGGTTCATTTCTTAATTTTTACCTTTTTGCCAGTTTAAAGATGTTGTGCTGCTACATTTCTAATCATGGTACCACAACCTGACCATGAAAACTTCCTCACAGTAGAATAAAAGGAAGATACTGTGGAATTGAAGTATGTAGTCAACTAAATTCACACTTATTAAAAGCACATTTGAATTCAGGTTTTAGATATTACAAATACTGCGTAAATTTTTCACATAATCCCTGAAAACCACATATGGTTATATATCAATTCCTCCAAACAGCTTCATGCAGGTATCAAATTGTGGCGTGAGTTGGGAAAATGGAAACTTTTTGACAATGAGTTCAATCTCTCACTTGTGTTGTACATCAATACAGCTGCTGACACAATGCAAGTGCTTCTGAAGTACCTCAGGGCAAGGCTTAGGGCAAACTATATCTGTTTTTTTAATCATAGAGAACTCTGACATAACAATCTCCTTCCTTTAAGAAATTATACTTAATACTCTGTGGCTTCTTCAAATAAATGTGAATAATTACTTTTATTCTCATGAGCCAACAGTACTGTAGCTCTTTCTTACACCTGGAACATATTGAGCATGAAAATCTACAAGGTTATTCCTCTGCATGTGTTGTCAGTGGTGCTCAGACAATAATTTCAAGACACTGTAAAGACATTGACGAGGTTATAGAAATATTGAATTACTTTAACTTCAATAGAATAACACACAAATACTTGAAATTTTTTTTTTTTTTTTAATAAATATTGAAAGACAGACAAAAAAATGGTACAGTGCATTCAGAACTTATTCAGACCCCTTCACTTTTTTCACATTTTGTTATCTTGAAGTCTTACACAAAAATTTGGAAAATGATAAGGAATAATAAGGAAACCTCAGAAGGACAACCACAACTACTGATCTGGGCTTTATGGCAGACTGAAACCTCTCCTCAGTGAAAGTTTGCACCGCTTATCCCCTGCCCAACACCATCCCAACAGTGAAGCATTCTGCTTTATTTGTAAATGAAAAGTCTTCAAAAGGTAAATAATCGAGGATGGAACCAGCTATTTTTGTCTTTCAGTGGCTTTCTGAATTTTCGTTCTTGAAAATTGCCCACATCCTTCCACATTTTCTCTCTCTCAGAAGTAAATCTGTCATTGTAGCACTGAAAAACGCAGCATGATACTGCAACCACGATGCCGTGGCGGTGTTTTTCAGCGGCAGGGTAACTGGTCAGGGTTGAGGAACCGCTGAAAGAATCACAGAGATATTCTTCATGAAAACTTGGTCCACAGCGCTCAGGACCTCTGATGCTTGCTTCACCTTGCAACAGGACAATGACCCCTTCAGCACACAGGTGAGACAATGTAGGAGTGGCTTAAGGAAAACTCTGGCCCAATCAAACATCTCTGGAGAGACTTGAAAATGGTTGCCCACTGACAATACCCATCCAACCAGCTAAAGGTGCTTCAACTTATACTGCCTAAGAGTCTGAATATGTAACATAAAGCTGCAACATAAAATGTTTTTAAAAAAAGTGAAGTGGTCTGAAAACTTTCTGTAAAGGAAACAAATGTTTTAAAAGAGCACACATTGTTAAGACAACCCTCCCCGGAGAGATACAGGTTTTAAAAAAAAAAAAAAAAAGTATTTAATATTCAAATCTATTTCTTCTTGAAGACAGATTGAGGCCAGCCTGGAGTCTCTGTCATCCTCCACTCCCAACAAACCATCAGCAGGGGAATAGCGATGAGCGGTGTTTCATCTTTGTTATTCCGTTGTCTCCTGCATAATTGACAGATATTAACTTCCCATCAAGCAAGTCTAATTACAATCAATCCTCCAATAAGGTTCACAATTAAGGGAGCAATATGATTGGTTTTGGTTTAACCCCAGAGCCTAATGAAGATGTGCACATAAACAAATTCATCAAGTTGATACTGTGTCAGAGAAAACATCTGGAGAGGGATTTTTGACATGTTTGTTCCTAATGACCTTGAATGCACTCAACTTAATTTAAATTAAGTTGATGCTCTTAGCAGAAGTGACTTATTATACAGAGTGATGTATCATATGTATGCAGCAAGCAGCATCTTTCTCTTTTCTGATCAATTAGTTATTGCTTTGAAATCGCTTTGCATAATAATTAATTGTTTGACAACATGGAGGCAGCTGTGTTTGGAGGCTTTAAAGCCACATGGTGGTTTAACGGGCTGTGGATCAGGCAACTGAGTTTACTTGAGATTAAGTTCTGTTGAAAAGGCATAGAAAGGACGGAAGGGTCAAGGTGCTTCAGATAAAGTCAGATCATCAAAACCTTATAAACCTTTCCCATGAGGATTTGCAGTAATTTGGGGGGCTGCTTCCTCAAGCTGATTCATTTCACTCTTCACTCATCTATTGTCCCCTTTTGTTTGCAGAACCAGGTAGAAAGCCAAAGAGTTCTATCGAGGAGAGCCTGTCTGAAAGTGAGCAGCACTTGAGTTACTCACACTTGAATGATTATTGCATCTTGCTCCTTTGTGCCTGCCTTCAAGTGTGGTCATTACACCGGCTATAAACTCTTGACATGTTGGACAACCATGTCTGTTTTCAGTCTTTATCTCCTAGACAGAAAAAAACAAAAGGAATCACAAGTGAAAGAGTTGCTGATAGAGGCAAAATAAGTAAAAGCTATAATGATAAAGGTACAATAAAGTTAAAATAGGAACACAGTACAACACAGGAAGGAATCCAGAAATTCTTTTTACTTTGTTTATCATGTACGCACATTGTATATACATTTATATATATTGTACATTTTATTTGCATTTAAACAGGATCAGAAGTAAACTGAAATAATCCAAGTTATTTTCAGGATCACACTTAAGACTCACTCTTCCAGATTCACATGATATCATTTGCAGTTTTTTTGCTTAATTCTGTTTTATTTGTTGATGAAAAGCCTTCAAAAGTTTTATAATCGAGGATTGGAACCAACAACTATTGTCTTACATTGTCTTTCTGAGTTTTCATGCTTAAAAATTGCCCATTGGTTTTTGCAGCTATAAATCATCTCTACATATTAGATGAAGGACACTTTCTCTCTGCCATATGTGATAGATAATCTCGCCTTTTTGAAGTAAAACCCACGTTGTAGCTTGGCAACGACTGGAGTACCTGTAAATCCTCGCTTCATAAAAAGAGACAGTGTCCAGGTTTGATGTCAATGGCTCCCCGCTAGCCCAATCAATGCCCTGAGCCCCAAATGAAAGATGAAAGGCCGAGAGAGCGGGGAGCTTTTTTCAGCCAACAAAAGGATCCCTGTGCTTTCAGACACTCCAGCAAACATCGATCAGTACTGATCTGAGCCGCACTGCCCCCCCCAACCTCCACAAACGTACTGATTGAAGGCACAAACTCGACTTCTAATCACATGTTTTATTCATCAGTCTGTGCTGATATTCCTGTTGTCAAGTGGTGGTCAGTAGCATTTCCACGTATCCAGGAATTACTTCATTTGCTATTTGAGACTTACTTTACATTTCTATGTTCAATCATCTGTTAGCTGCACTTTCTGACATTCAACAATCATACAAGAGGAGCTTTTTACTCCCTGTTCAGCAGGAAATAGACCAGAATGCAATGCATCTACACAATATGATGCATTTCAAAGATACCCTGTGGACTTTAGTCCAAAATGCACAGTACAATGAGAGGGACGTGATCCACATTCAGCTGAGTGCAGATAGCCTTAACATTTGATGCTGGTTATTGGCAACGCACCAGTAAAAGAAGTAGAAAACTGAGTCAATGTACGTTTCAAAACAACAAGAAGTTTAAGTGTAAATGAAGAGGATGCATTTAACATGATTGTTAGACTGTAAAGACAGATATGTTTGTCAGTGCAAAACACTTACAGTATGTAAGTAAAGGAACCTTTGAGTTAAGATCATCTTATTGTTGTTTCCAATGAAAACTCCACAGGAAAATCATAAGATAAAGGCACTAATAACACTTCACAAATCCTTAAGCAAAACCTTTCTACTCAACCACCATCATCACAAAGATTTAAAACAAATACCATCATTATAAACTCCCTCCACTGACCAACACAAATACACTGTAACCCACTGCAGGAACATTATGTTGACCTGTATAGGCATATGTTAAAATAGATGTTAAAAATTGCCTCAGTTAAATTAGGTTACTATAAAGTTCAAGAGTTCAGCTATACTCTGAAAATCAAAATGCAAATATATCAGCAGTTCTGGAAGGTAAAGGTTGAAATAGAAACCAAAAAATGAAAAAGAACTAATAAAACCAGTGAAATACAGTAGGTGAAACCGCCTGCAGGCCTCCTGTGTGTTCACTGTTTAATACATGGGTTTGCATGTCATCCTCCATGCTGCCTCGTCAGATAACAAGGTCCTTCCCAGAGGGCGGCGGGACGCATTGGAAATGGAAATGAAAAGTCTGAGGCTGAGAGCTGCAAGGACACATGGGATATGTTTCTCTGCAATGATGCATAGTAGGGGGGAGAATTAATGTGGTGCACAAGGAGAAGATGGTTTACAGTCAGTGAGTCTCACTCCACGCCGTAATCACAATGCTTTTTAAGGAACAGCGTGGAACTTGCAGATGCAGATAAACAGATGTCATTTAAAGTTACTGTTAAGGAGGTTCAGAAAAGGTTCACTATCACCATGTGCATCAGGTCAGGATGCAGGATGAAGGCCATGAAACATCTATCCAATCCAATAAAAAAAGTTATCAGAGACTAACAGACAAACTATAGGAACTATAGATTAACAAAACTTCTCTTACAAGAAACTACCACCCCATGTCAAGGCAAAAATAATTAATTAATAATCTTCTAGTGCCCAGGTGAACTCTATCAGGTAAACGAGGGGTGGAGGGAGAAAACAAGAGCCAAACAGTGATAAAGAAAGGAAAGGAAGTGAGGGTGGTGAGGAAAGGAAGAGGTAAATGAAAGAAAGTAGGGATCTTCACTACAGTTACGCTGGCATATTTATTTTTGGGTTATGTCTTGTTTAAAGGAAAAAAGTTTGACATCTTTGACTCAGCTGCTCAGTGGTAACCAACTTATTTATATCCTCCATGAGGAGTGCAAGAAATCAAGAGCCTTCATTAACATGGCTGCAGAGACACGTGGATAAAACTCAGACCTCAGTCAAACATGTGAATTTATCCTGATTGCAAAAACTGCATTTCTTGTTTATGTGACATTTAAGAAATCAGGTACGTACAGAGAGACAGCAGTAAACCAGATACTCTAGAGCACATCAGCACTGAGTGCCACATAATGGGAACTCTCACACTGTATTTCTATGATTAATGTAGTGAATTAATGCCCTGAGTCACTGATTATATAAACACTGCTTTGTCTTGAATACATTTTACATATATATGTGCATGCTCCTCCAGTATGGCTGCCAGTCTCTTCCTTCCTTCCTCTTCCTCCGTCTCTCCTTCATTTTCCAGGCGTAATGTGAGGCAAACAGCAAAATAAAATGACTTTTCACTGCGCCGCGTCTTGATTGTAAAATTAGTTCATCTGACTTTCACATCATCTGTCAGCCCATGACACTGAATCCAGGCAGTTTGTGTGGAAGTGTATGCGTGTTATTTTCAACTATCCTGATATATAACCTGCAGTGGGGAATCTATTCTTGGTTGTTTGTCTGTTTGCTTCAAAATCGTCTTGTGATATATCTGTCTGCTCTTCCATTTTCTTGTTTAATTTATACTTTGTGATTTGCTGTTGTAAATAACTTGTGTTTTATTTCATTCATACAGACCACAGGAAGACAATAGCAACTACTCTGTGGAAACTTATGGGCCTAAATAAAGACTAAAAAACATAAAGTGAACACAATATTTAAAAAAATTGTATGAATTGTTACAATCTCACCATTATCATTTCTTTAGTGTCGTTTTTGGTGTTCCTCTGCAGCAGAGGAAAAAGGACACGGTGGCGCGGATTACGGCATAATTTCTTTGTCACATGACACAGGGGGCACACACAAGGAAGTAAAGTGATCACTTTCAAATCAAGTGAGCAAAGCAGCCGGTCACATGTTGCTAATGTTGTTTCCAGTGAATGCACAATGGCAGTGTTTAATTTGAGACAACACTACCCTGTCGAAATTCACACCCACTATGCAAGTAAGTATCCTGTGCACACGGTGTACTACATGTGAGTGTACTGACTTAAGTATCTGAGTTGAGGCTCAGCAATTGTCTGGATTTCCAATCTGTGAAAGCTGAATTCTATAAAACACCACTGCAATCCAACCTGACACGGCTGGAAATGCATGAAATGAGAATGATGTTGTAAAATGCAAATATAGCACAGTCTGTGTCTCCCAGCAGAAAAGGGGATTAACTTGAGGACACATGAGGACGCAGTTTCCCCACTCATGACAAAAAATTTTGTGTTTCATTTATTTACCAACAAGCAAAATCGGCATTAAAATACACCAACCGCTTCAGTGCTGCATGAGAGGAGACTGGTGCATTGTGCTGTTGTCACTCTTTCATGCTGACGGAATGTCATCTTTACATAATTTGTGCTAATTGCATTTTTTATGAGCTCATGTTGCTCTGCTTTCTCTACCAATGTGCCCTGAAACACGGCACTTAAAAACCAGTTGCATCATCGCTCCAGGCAGTGATGGATCTGAGACCATGTAACTGCTGTGCAGGCACTTTCTTTGTCCTTGTGAAAGCTTAAATGCACTTTAAACCTCATTGTGTGATGTTGAACACATCAGCTACATGGATGTCAGTGAGAGAAAAAGGTAAATGCCTTCTTTTCTTCACCCTGAGGAGAAAGAAACATCTGGAGATGAGGTGTTATGGCCTCCACAATGCCGTTTTGATGTGTTAATCCTATTCTCAGCAGCGCTCTCTCCACAGGCAGCTTATGTACATTTCCTCGATTAACACCTCCTTCCTATTTTGGGAGCTCAGGGAGTCATTTCACGGTAACCACATTTGCTTAATTACATAAGAGAGACAAAAAGAAACAGAGAGAAAGATGAGTCTGGGTGCTGTGAGGCAGACTGCTGAGCTACTCTTTAGGTTGGAGACGATGCTCTGACTCGACTCCAAATGCAATTAATGCTGGCCAAGTGCCGCGGGCACTCCAGGCGGATGAGGAGGATTGTTGTCGAGGACGAAGCTGGTGTTCTGGCGCCTGATGGTTCAACCTGCAACCCTTCAATAACCAGATTTTAATGTGAAGAATACCGCCTCAGCTGCTGGGGCTCATTGTGACTTATTCTGTTAAGAAGTGGTATAATTTACCCCTCAACCTGCCTCGTCCACTTCTGTTTCAGGCGGTGATTTCCTTTATTTCCCACGACGACCTGATCCCCACTCTCAAATGTGTATCTGCAATGGATTCTGGTCTATTTGCCGCATACAGAAACTGATCTCTACATCTCTTCCTATGCCAAATTTCTGGTTTATAAACCGTCCATCCATGAAAATGGTTTTAAGACTCATAATAGACTGAATGTCTCCTGAAGATGAATATTTTCACAGCGGAGCAGAGGTGAAAGTCCAAAGTCAGATAACTTTACAGCAGGAAGAAGAGGAAACAAAAAAAAAAAAGTTCAATCTACACCTGAAACATTACATTAAACAACACATAAAGACGGCCAAGGTATTCATTATTAAAAGATCACAGGGTTTTTGGACAAATATTCAAAAATTACTCCTGTACAACAAACTAGAGTGAAAGTAGTAAGCTGCTTGTGCTCTCTCTATCAGCCGGCTCCATGCTCAGAGCGGCAGCCAGTCAGAAAGACGACTGGGCTTCTCAAATACATTATCTGTCTGCAGGAACACACACACACACACACACACACAAAGTACATACTGCATTCAGTCCGCCTTTTCCTGGAAGGATTTGCACACACACATGCACACACATTACATTTAATAATGCATTCACCCTCCCCTTTGCTTGGTCTGTCTCGCTCACACAGACACACACATTTTCTTTTTAAAAATCTTTATAAAGTTGCAGTAAAAACTTGTATATTGTGCCTCAAGAAGCTGCTGATCATCTCAGTTCACAGTAGAGGTTCTTATGTGGCAAGTAAAGCTCAGAATAAACTTCAAGTAATAGAAAGTGATAGAGAGCAAAAACAGTTAGCTGCAAAAAGTTTAAAATTCAATTTTTGTTCCATGTTTTTCCTTTGTTTGCTTGTTTTAAATGAGATTATTCCCTCGGTTTTAATATTCATGATAAATAGATAGACAGATTTCTGAATTATTTCAAATAAAAACACACATATACACACACACACACACACACACACACACACACACACACAAAGACACACTACCCCCAGGTGGTTTCCTGGTGTCTCAGCAGCCGTGTTCATCACTCTGCCAGGCTCCAACACACTCTCCACTTCATCACTGTCAGCACAGGAGTCCGTTGTGTGTGTGTGTGTGTGTGTGTGTGTGTGTGTGTGTGTGTGTGTGTGTGTGTGTGAGCGCATTTGCACTTCTGTACTCAGGGTGTATCCACTAATGCATATGGGAGCCTGATTTTCTAAGTATTTGCATATCTGTATGTGTGCACATTTCAAACACACACGCACAGACACACCCCTGCCCATTTGATGCAAACACTGACATTAATTTCAATTACACTTGCTTTCTTTTCATGATGCCAAGAAGGAAAGAAATGAAAACAACAACAACAAAAAGAATGAAAACACAGCCGGAGTTTCTCCTCCAAACTCCACTGAGGGAGGCAAATCCCTCCACACTCGTCCAGTGCCTGACTCTTTCTATTTTAAGTCGACTTTCAGTTGTTAATTTGGATTGATCACAGTGGCGTACATGTTGCAGCCGCCATAATAATGAACACTCTGGGAGAGGGAGAGCTGAAGCATTATTAATGAGACACTTAAAGGTGAAAGAACAAGAGGAGGAGAGAGAGTGGAAAAGAGGCAGAGAAATTAAGAGTGAGGAGGGGAGCAGGAGAGTTTGATATTTGAGGAAAGAAGAGGGAAAGCGGAAAGAAGGGTTGTGCAAAACAAAAGCAAAAGAGGGAGGAAAGAACGAGGAAAAGGGAGGAAACAGAAGATGTGAGGGAGGAAATTAAAGGCGCCATTAGTTTCACCATCATGCAATGCAGAGTTCCCACTCTTGCTGATGACACATTTGTTATTCAAATTTCAACTGAGGGTGCAAAATATAAAAGTGAGGGTGCAATCTGACAAGGAGGCATGGGAAACAGGGAAGTACATATACACAGGGATGGCTATGAGGATAATCAGGGGCAGGTGAGTGATTGGCAACAGGTGTGGCTGATGAAGAGCGGGAAACACACAAGGACAGGAAACTGCAACGACAAGAGAGGTGAGTTCTACAAAATACAACAGGAAGTATATGTAACACAAGACCGAATGTTACACCAGATTAGATTTGACTGTCATTAAATGATAATTCATGGTCCTCAGATGATGATGATGGAAGCTTGCGTACTTGATTGACATCTTGCCCATCTTTAAACTCCACAGAGAGAGGAGGGAAGATGCTGGAAAATGATCCCTTCCAAAAATGTCCAACTGATGTCACAGATGCTAAAACCATGTCAGCTATACTGTAACTCCATGATCACAGGCCTGATAGTTGTTTCTCAGTCTGAATTCTCCTAATACTGCTGCCATAACAAGCATGCTCTGCTGCATCTATTGATTTACATACAGAGAAGAGAGACAAAAATAGTACAAGGCTTAAAATGTTCAAGGAAGTCTAACGGAGAGAGAGACAGGTGAGAGGGATGAGAGAGACGAAGGAAGTGAGAGGAAGACAAAAGATGGAGGGGGCAAGAAAAGAAAAATTGACAGGGAGAAAATGAGGAGGGGAAAGTAAGAAAATGTATTTGATAATGTGAGATAAAACAACAATAAAACAAAAATAGGAAAAAAAGGCAGAAAAGAACAACACAATGTCATTTAGTAGATTGTTTTTTTTTTTCATGACTAGGTGATGAGATAATACCTCACTTTTAATGTTGTAGTGTAAGATTTAATGTTTTTTAACAGCTCAAAGCTGAGGTTCTCCTTTATTGACTTTTTTTGTGTCCTGTCAAAACTTGATATTTTGGAGATTTAAGGCTCAGCCAGCAGCAGCAATGCAGCGCTATGAAAAAGAGACAGAAACAGAGCTAGAAAAGAAAGGGATGATTTCTGATGCTGTTTCTAACAACTTCTAACAGCTGACGCACGGCTATGTCCTGAGAGGCTGGAGACAAAATAGTATTAATAAAAGTGATCCCCATGGAGCTGCAGATGTGTCTGCTATAGGAAGACGAAATTGATTATCACTGCAACACCTTCCAAAACTCTGAGGTTTGTGTTATTGCTGCTGAACAAAAAAAAAATCTACAGACAAGCTGGAGTAGAAGAATCGATTTCCCTTTGAGGAGCATGTATTGGTGGAATTGCTTCCCTCCTCGAGCCAAAAGTTTATCCTCGGGAAGATGAAGATTGCTTCTGAAGACTTCAGGGTTTTGTTCAAAGGTTCTTTGCAGAGCCCAGAGGTTCATAGGAGAGCATGAAGGAGTTCCCCAAGGAACCGTCTCAGGATCCTCAACAAGTTCTGAAGGATCTTTGAAGAACAGCCTTCACTCTGTAGGTAACGTTCAAATCCTTGTAGAAAAATTTTAAGTTTCTGGGGAAAAAAGTGTTAATGCTAAACTAAAGCTGAATTTATATTCAGCAAATGGAAAAAAAAGTTGAAAGACATGAATGAGGTCATGGAACATGGACCAGATTATCTAAGCATCCAGCATTAATTTCTTCAATAATTTTCCTCAACCTATTGTCAAATGAGTAACTTTTTTTTATTTACCGTAAATGTAAAAAAAAAATTCAATAACGTTTCGCCTTTTTGCCACAATCACAGCACCCATTCTTGCTTTCCTATAAATACAAAAAAGTATTAAAGATTTTTAAAAAAGTTCCACTGGCCAACACCAAATGATACATTTTGTAATCTAAGCAAGACCTGTTGTACCAGAGTCAGGTTTTTACAGGTATTAAATATCAGATTGTTAAAGGCTGATAAACTTTCACTGTGTGTTTTTGACACTATGAGCAACACAAGTGTGCTTTAATTTTTAATTTTTGTATTAGGAGTGGCTGAGGTCAGTGAGGGCATCCTTAAAACTTCCCGAAATGAACCTGAAGTGTCGTTTTTTTAAGAACACATGCATTAAGTTCTCTAAATCTCATTAAATGTTTTAAGTTATGAATTCTATATTTAAAGTCATCACTTCTATTTTCAGTTTAACCCAGTTGAATTAAAATAGAAAAAAGAGATTTGCAGTCCATTCTGAATATACAGTAAGACACAACACGACAGCTGAGATTACCATCGCTGGAGACAGCAAAGACAAAAGTGAGTCTACACTGTGTCCATGCACTACACACACACACACACACCTGTCAGTACCTCACCTGATCCAGCAATAAAAATAGTATCTCGAGGGAGCAGCAGTCGCATCCTGAACACCAGCAGCTATATATAATACACATCAGTGGCATCAGGCTACAAGTGTACAACAACTTCATTTTGGTTGTGTCATTGTTTTTATTATCATTACATTATCTAGGAATGTACCCTCAATAATAGGCGTGCCACTGTCCGTGAATCAAGCTTACTTTATCTTTAAATCATGCTGCCCCCACTATAGGCACCTAAGGCCCCCATGGTCCCCAACACATTGGCGAGTGAATGCTGGTGGTCTGTAGTCAGCGGAGGGAGGGTGTCTTCTTTAAAAGGCAGAGAAGAGAAAGATCTGTGGGAGCCTTAAAGCCCTAAAGGCAGGCTGGTGCCGCTTATCATCTACCCAAGTCAGAGGGAGCAAAAGCCTCCTGCAGAACCAACGCACTGTACAGCAACTACTGTAGAGAAGCAGGATGGATGGATGGACGGATGCATGGATGGACAATTTATTTGAACAGATGCAAAACAATAAAGTTAAACAATTTTACATTTTCACATAATGCTGTATTCCACATTTTCTACACGGGCGAGCGCATACCTGTTCTCCACTCCCTGTTGTGCTGCTGAAGTCCCTGTTTGTATGTGCTGTCTATTTGGCTAGCTGTTTTCTCTCACCCACTGTCTTTGCCTCCAGCTGCTTTCATGTTTGGTAATCCTCTTGGAAAGATGCTTGAGATCCTGAAAGCCCTGGAGACTGGAGGCAAAAAAGCACCTCCTTTGACGAGCTAGCAGTTAACCATTTTTTTCCTGGAGAGCCACTCCACTTGAAAAGCCACAATTACTTTTTACCATTTAAATTAAATGCCTTTTTGAATAATTAACCTTTTCCATTTTGGGATTCCAGTTCATTATGTGGCGGTTCGTCAGAGCACAATATTGTAATTTAATTCCCAGCGCCCACAACTTTCCTTCTTGATCACTTTAAAGCTAGTATTGCTGCAGTGTTTTTAATTAACACATCATCTGTTGAAAGCACAAAAACTGTCACATTCACTGTGGCTGGAAGCGCTGTTGAAAAACATTGATCAGCATGTGTGCTGGCACCTGTCCTGTTGAAATCTGCTCAGACCGGAGCCGGCACACTGGAGGTTTTACACAATGTGTGTGCTTGCATGCACTGAAAAAGGTGTCACAGTACGGAAAGTGCAACTATGTGCTAAAAGTCACAGATTTCAGCTATGACTGTGGGCAGAGTGGAATAAAAAAATGTTTTCATTAGCAAAAATGTAATTGTACCACCAAGACAGTTATGGTTCATACAAGCTGAATTTTTTGGCAGTATCTGCTTCACTAGAGAGTCACACATTCTGGACTAACTGTGAGCTGAACAAGACATTTAAAAGTTAAACGTTTGGTGATCATTATTCTGATTACATAATTTGTTTTGTAAGTTGTTGAAATGTTGGATTTTGTGGATCTGCTTTCTGCATCCTATTATTTTTTAAATCACGTCTTACACCCAGAAAACAACTTTACAGCAGCTGCCGGGCCACTGTGAAAACACACACTTACAATAGCATAAGCATGCACTTGCACGCAGATGCTTTTAAAGCTAACAGGCCAGAGCAGAGCGTTCCCTGTGAGGTCAGACACATAACATGAGGCTGAGGCTGAGCAACCCTGGGAGAACGATAACCAGCAGTGAACTGATCTTATTGTGTGAGTGTATACACGCACCAACGCACTAGAAAATGGCTTTAGTAAATTACAAAACTGTCAGTGTAATTGCTGGCTGGATTATGTTCTGTCTTGTTTTTGATTGAATGAGGTGCTACATTAATAGCAGAGGACTCACCAGGAAGTGATTGAGGTGGATGGCAGGCATACAAAATGCACCGCTGAGAATGAGGCTAGGGAAAGATCATGGTTTTGGTTAGATGTAAATAAGCACCCATTTTTCTGTATTAAACCAGACCAGGATCTTCCCCTCAAAACACAATCTGGTAGCAGCTACATTTCCTTCACATTGTATTTGTATATAAAAGTTATGTCTAGGAGACATGGGTTGTAGAGCTCCATTAAAAACACATCACTGGGGGCATTCCCTTCATTACCATGAATACTCTCACTGTAGTTTATTTTGACTCAATCCCACATAGACCGTCCTGCTGCCCCAAATATTTACTAGAGCACCAACGGTGGCTTAATCTGCCACACAAAATAGTCCCCAACAAATATATATAATATATATATAATATATTTGGAGTTTGCTAAAAACTGCAGTGACCAGTAGGAAATTACTGAACCTTTTTCTTGACTGGTTTTTAAAGATTTAAATCTTCAGTAGGAGCCAGGAGGCTTGACAAAGCCACAGGTAGGGAAGGGGATGTCAGAACTCACTGAAAGATGGACTAGCAGTTCACAATACCAAAGATATAAAATATTACCAGTTTTATCCTTTAAAGGAAGAGAGAAAAATGAAGGCAGTGAAAGGGAGAAAGGAGTGCACTCAGACAAGCTTTAAAAAAAGAAACTGTAATGGAGTCAGAGGTCTGCATCAGCTTGTTTTGTTGGCTGACAAAAGCTGACAAATCCTGAATTTCTGATGGCCATGGAGTACAGCTCCCAATGTTTAATTGAATACAACAGTTGTAGTCAATCAAATTTTGGGAGCTGTACTCCAGTGTGCGGATATTGTTTCACTTTTTACCACAATATGCAGCTGTATCCGGCCCCTGGCCTTAAAACAGGTGGAGGTGCACACAACTATTCTGCCGATGGACGATCAAAACCCACAGTCTTTGCTGAATCTCAGTAAATACAGTATATGGATTTGCAGTTTCAACACACTCCACCAGTTTTACAGCAGTCAACCATGCTGATGGTTTTGTGAATGGTCTCCACAGATGAAGAAAATAAGATACACATGCAATAGGTCTGCATCTCGAAAGCGACACAGAAGGAGATGAAGCTAAAAATTGAAGGAAAAAGAAGTAATTAGGAGAAAGAGTGAGGATGAAAGATAGAAGACAGAGAGAAAATGGGTCTGAAAGACGGAAAAACGAGACAGGTTTGCAAAGGAGAAATGAGATAGAAGCCTGGCTCCATCAACAAAAGAAGAAAAATGAGCTCGATGAAAGTAGCAGAAATGTGAGAGACAGACACGTCCATGAAGAAAGAGCAATAATCAAAGGAGAGAGCAAGAAGAGGGCAGAGAGGTCTGCGTTTTTTACAACAAGAAAAAGGAAAATAAGATTGAAAGAGCAGCAAAAAATAAGAGATAAAAGGAAGTCTGGATTCATAAATTATTCACAACGCACAAAGCTTTATCCTTGACTGTCTTTTTCGTTATTTAGTCTAAGATATTAAGACTCTTCTCAGACTGAAACCTAAGTGACCGAACTACAGCCTACTGACCTCTGGAAGATTTGAACAGTGACAAATACATTTTAATAGCGACAGGCTTTGATAAGTAAAAGCACAGCAGGAAAATTATATGGCCAAAGGCTCTCTGAGGTCTGTAGCATCTCCTTCCATTTTTATTGCTTCACATTTCGCTACCAAGAAACATGATAGAGAAAGGAAATCTGTATAGAGCGGTTGGCTCCTCTCGGCCCCATGGCGAGCGTCAAGCTAGCTACCTCCCCAGGCACCGAGAAAATCAGCAAAATCAACTTCTAAAGATGAAAGGCTGGTCTATTTTAAATAGATAAATAGTTAAATGATCAATTATCTAAATAAAAAAAAAAAGAAAGAGTGAGCAGTGCAGGGTGATACTACAAATACTGGTGTCTCAGCTCTGGAAGCTCGACACCTGTGTTAACAACTAACAGCTTTGTGTTATGTACGCTAGATATTCCCACAACGTGTGATTCAACTAGAACAAGCATTTTTATGTTAATTTGACTTTAAAATTCCAATATATAATGTCGTTTGTATAAAATCTCTAAGTTATGACACATAATTTTGTTTGTGTTTCAAAAACATAGAAATAAACATTCAGCATTTTATGTCATAAGTTGAAAGAAGTGCTGTAGCTTCTGGGTTTTCAAGGCTGACTGGTACATCTCAACAGCGAAGATGCAATCAAGTTACATTATGTAAAATGTAGGATCCACCATGTTAGACTCTGGCCTACACTACAGACTAAGTCAGGCTTCTGTTCCATCATCTGCTTGGCGGGAGGGTGCATAACTTTTCTTCTTTTCAACCCACAGATGAACCACATGCACACTACACTAGCATTACAACCATAGTCAACTTATCTCGATGTTGAATGTCTCTACCTGCGACAGACTGTAAACAAGTGAGGTCACAGTACGATTTAATGCAAGACAAGGAACAATTCCTGTATGATCAGCTTGTTTTCGTGCTTCCTGGCTGCTTGTTCTAGTCCTTTCTGGCTGTGAGGACCAAGAGTCCAGGGCAGAGCCAGGACCTGCTGGAGGGATTACAACTCCCAGCTGGCCTGGGAGTGAGCCGTTATCGCAGAGCAGGAGGTGGAGGAAGTTAGTCATTTGGCCAAGAGAATGGATGGATGGGAGGATGGATGGATAGTTTGAATCTTTAAACAGGTTCAAGGTTTGTTGTAAGGTGTTCTGGGATATTGCCAGCTGAAAAAGTTTAAATAAGGTGAACAAAATAAATGAAACTCACTTATACTGCAAGAAAAAAGCTCCATTGGAACATCACACACTAATGATATATGATGACAAAGAGATAGTACGTGAAGCTTGTGCTAAATGTGCCTCAAAACTGCCTCTCTTCATTCTCCTGTGCAGGAAGATATAAACCAAACATCTAAACAGGAAAACTAATTACCTATTACACTGGTGACAAGTGTATTTTCAGTCTTATTAGTAGATACTGTTTCCTCGCCTGAGCATGAAGATTTTATATTAAAAAGATTACAGAAATGCACCGACAATAATCCAACAATCACAGGACATTCAAAGAAAATAATTATCCCTTAAGAGGAGTGAAGGAGAAATCGATAAAGCAACATGAAAGCAATCTTGCATGAGCGAAGCCATGTGAAAAAAGGCTGCGCCGAGAAAACAGGAAGAAAGGGAACTGAAGTACATTATGTAATATCACCACATATGATTCATGGAGTATTTCTGTCAGCTCTTGGATTTCTGTCCTCTGCTTTATATTCTGCAGAACACATCCTTCGCATTTTTCAGTCCTCATCCTTGAAGTGGATACGGATGGATGCCGAGGCCTTCCACTGACAGACCTGCATGAAAACTGAACAGCAAATTAATACAAAATTATTTATTTGTCTTGGCTTTGCAGCAAGACCAGTTATATATGCATATACTTTTAATACATCGTTAAAAGCTACATTTATCAATAGGTGACAGATGAATATTGACAGATTGAAAGCTATTCTTAGCATTCCTGCAAGACAAATAAAATCCATCAGTCATAATTTCTGGGAAATTAATGGCAACTGTTATTGATACTTTTGTGCTATTACCCACAAATATCTATTATGTTAATGGTACTTTGTTTTTAATGTCATGTCTTTAGTGTTTTATTGATTGTGTGAGTCGTTTGCATTTGGTTTTAGAAGGTAGTCGTGCCAAGAAGAGGCAACTACTACTGAAAAATGACCAACAAGATCAAAACATTAAAGAATAATAAGTCATTTTGATTTAACTTAAACTGGTAGGTGGATGGATGTGAGGATGACAACCTTTTCAGGCAACAGCATGCATGATAGAGAAGTTTACACATGCAAACACATTACTATCACTAATATTTTCAGGAGGTTTCAAGTCCCAGAGCTTTCACACCTCCACACAAGATGGCCAGCCTCGTAGGAAGGACAAGGAGGAGGAAGAGGAAGCTGCACTCTTCCTCCTTTCGATAGCGCCGAGGCGAGGAGCAGATGGTGCAGGAGATTGGAAACATCGTCTGGAGTCGGCCAACCTCGGGCTAATGGCAAGCTGTGCTGGCAGCGACGTATGTGTGTGTGTGTGTGTGTGTGTGTGTGTGTGTGTGTGTGTGTGTGTAAGTGAGTGAGTGTTTGTGTTTGAGGCGTTTGGATTTTCTTGCTGTGAAGGGTCGGCTCGCTAAAGTTCATTATTGCATGTGTGTGCACATGTGTGAAGTTCAGAGTGTGCTTAGGTTTTTTGAATTCACTGTGTTCATATGTGAAACTTTCACAACTTTGTTTTTGTTTGTGCAAGTGACACTAATGAAGAGATGAACAGGGATGTGAGACAGAGTTTCTTAGAGTCGTTATTTTTATTCAAAATATTCCTTAAACCGCAGTAAAGTTCTAAAAGCTTCAACGCTGAATTAATCAGAATTTGCTGGATTCAAAATAAGCATTTAAAGCGTCAGTATGTTCAATGGTAAACAAGCCACAGCAAGTAAACAAGAGTAAATGAGAAACAAACAGGTAGTTTATATGTCACTATAAGTTCTCCCCCTGTGATGTAGCCTGACACGCTCAATAAACGAAGCAAATAACTTTAATAAAGCCAATTTGTGGCTCACATTCATTCCTCCGCCTCACTTGTTTTCTGAGGGACTGTGGGCTCAGCTGGGGCTCAGCTAACACTGAGACTAGACGGAGTAGTTATACCTTCCCTTTTCCTGACCAGAATTCAACTCTTTGATCCAGACTATCTGAGGCTCTTCATCACAGCTCTCTCATCACATGATTTCAGACTGTTAGTGCATCAGCATCACAGCCATCTAGGACCCCTCATTAGGTTAAGACAACATTTTTTTGGATTAACTTTGACCGACCCTGTCTCCTGGAAACTACGTCTACATTGCTGTTCAAGTTATGTTGTTGTGGTAATCTTTTCCTGGATTATATTCACATCACAGAGAAATGGCTGGAGTAGGTGGTGGATGTGCAAAGAGGCTGAGGTTTGCATCTGTTGTTAGGTCAGCCAACAAAAGGATTTGGTTAAGGAAGGATTGTGGTTTTGGTTGATTAACATTTTTTCATGTTAATTTATTCATTGCCGTTGCAAATGAGTTGTATTTGAACATCATTTTCTGGGGGACAGGGTTGATGATGTCAGAGTATCTTTGAAATCCCTTTAAACTACCCTTTGATTTTGATCTTTAGGATTTTCTTTAGTCACGTCACGTCAGCTCTGACCGAACAACATCAGCTCAATAATATGCCAATCTGACAGATGTGGAACAAAAATGAACTTCAGGCATGACACTTTATGGTTTTATTCTTTGCAGTGTTTCACATTGGGAGGTAATTCTGCACAGAAGGAGAGCAGGTCGGACAATATGTCCTCCTCTCCTTTAGTTTGGTTGACAACAGAGGACAGATATCTAGTAAGCCGACCTTGAGTTAGGATTCTTTTGTCAAACACAAATCCAACAAATACAAGACGTCCTTCAAAGTCCTGCAGAAGACTGTCACAAATCTGTGTGATGTGGCTGAAAGGAAGTGATAGCAAGTGGACCTTGAGATGGGTCTGAACTAGTTTGACAACCTGACACAGTGGCATTCGTCATCCCACGAGTCTTCCTCTAACCCTTCATCGCTGTGTGTCATGCAGGTTGTGAATGACCTGCAGATATGGTTGACCAGGGTCCGACTTGTCTGACGTGTCTGTCAGTAGGAACTGGCGGCACCGTGATCGCCTATTCTCACTTCCTGGGTACCTTATCTTACAATGTGCATGTCATGTATTCTGATCCCAGTGTTAAGGACACAGTTGTTGTTTTTAATTGAAGCATATCCTCTTGTGACTTTCCCTCAGAAAAAAAAACCCCACAGTATCAGATGCTTTAGAGGAATTATGTTTACAGTTCTATGTGAAGAATGACTGTCCAAATGTAGTGTGACATTACACAGCTGCAGAGCATCGTAGAATAGGGGAAGGGGTGGATGTTTGTACTTACAACATTATTTTTACTGTAACAGTGAAGATAATGTTTGCATTATCATGATGGTGTAGGTGCCTAAATTTACCAAGATGACAAAGATAAGAAAGAGCATAGATTGCATACTCATATCTAACACGGTGTTGTTCTTTCCTGATTTAAACCTTCAGAAGCTGCAGTTTGTTGAGCAGCAACTGTTCTGCTAATGTAAAGACAAAGTGAAGCTGCAAACAGCTGCAAAACACCTTATCCTTTATGTAGACATAAAATCTGAACACTGCAATACATCTATTGAAGTATTACAACATTTCAGAGGGAAACAGATGTGACACAGTGATTACAAAACAGGATGGGCAGCAATATATGTTCCATTTAATGATGGCAACCATTTGACATATCCTGAGACAAACAGGTGGAGCACATTAAACTATATTGTTATGTCGTGTCTCTGGATTGTCACCTTTAAGCAAAGTAGAGCAGAAAATACAACAGAGGATCGGAGGTGCTTCATGATGATGTTCATCACAGAGCCAACTCAGCTGCAAATCTCTTTATAGAGCAAGAATAACTTTTCTTCTTTTCTTTGTGTAGCGGTTTTGTACTTGACAATACATCTAGATCTATGAATTACCTTATATATTATCAGCACCAGACTGACAGTCATAATGTACTCTCCACGTCCTTATGTTTTCAGAAATATCACCAATAATGATCTTTATTTTACTAAAGGGATGTAGGCATGAGATTTATTCTGTTTTCTCCAGCAGCTTAATTTCATTTATCAGGTGTCACTTTTGATTTCACTTGTTACAGCACATTGAACTATCTTCCTGTAACTTGAATGATGACATGTTTATTCTTAACTTTCGTAAAACTTTCAGAACACCTCAAACCTATAGATAAGCATGTAAAAATACACAGTGTTATCTGTAAAGGAAAGTGGTAGGTGTTTTTAACTAAAGGTGACGAGTTTGAGATAAGTTTCCACCCAAACACAAGAACATGTACACCATTGGAGATGTGGGAATAAGTGAATCAATGTGGGAAACCCCACTCTGAAAATTGAGGATCTACTGACCTCCAAAACAAGCTGACATACACACCCAGAGGTTTCTCATGAAAACCAGAAACACACACAGTGTGTGTATGCATGGAGCATCTATGATCATCATTATACAGTTTTTTTTTCTTTTATTTTGAAACCCAGAGACAAATTATGTCAGAAAAAAACAAAATGGCAATTGGATTCTCTTGGGTTCCTCTGTGATTTCAGTGTGAAACCCTCCCGAAAGGTTTCTTGAATCGTTTTAGTTTTTCTGTGTGTGTGTGTGTGTGTGTGTGTGTGTGTGTGTGTGTGTGTGTGTGTGTGTGTGTGTGTGTGTGTGCGTGCGTGCATGTGTTTCAGGAAATGCCAGGGCAGCTGGGAGATCCAGTGGAGATAAGTGGCACTAAAAGCACCGCTGACGTCACTGGCTCTGGCCTGAGAAGTCTCCACC